>NC_090921.1:1244354725-1244658058 GCF_040938575.1 Ambystoma mexicanum
CAGCAACCAAAGATTATTTGCATGAAACTGTCCCCTCATTACATGGTTTAATATCCCATTGTAGTATGCCAGAGGCGTATACCCCAATGCCGTTCTTTGTGTGAATACTGCTGTCATTGCTGACCCATTTGTGTGCAAAAACAAATACATTTCCTTGCTGTAGTTGGGAATCCCTGACACTGGAGCTGTACAAATTGCTCTTTTCAAATCCTAAATCCTTCCTCCAGCTCTTCGATCCATTCTATCTTTTCCTTACAAACTTGTGCTTTCTTTAACTCTTGCAAAAGTGGCTTGGTATGTGTGCTGTAATAAAAAACTCAGGCTCTGCAATAATTTCACACACCCAGAAACTGCTGCATTTGCCTCACTGTGTTTGGCTTTGGCGTTTTCAAAGTAGCCCTAGCTCTTTTAGGTGTTACTTTCTTTCCTTCATGTGAAATTAACTGACCTATTTACAACACTTCTTCCTGACAATACTGTAACTTCTCATTGTCCACCTTGTATCCCTTGGTTGCTAATACAGTCATTATCTGAACAGAGTCTTTTCTACATTCATCTTCTGTTTTGCTGCATATCAATATGTAATCTACGTACTGAATTGCTACACTTTTGAGTTCAATGTTACCAAGATCCATCCATGCAAAATCAAAAGAAATGTAGAAGCTCCTTGGAAGAGCCTTCCCTCAGCTTCCAACAAAGACAAATTTGCAATAACATCCCTTAACTACAAAGAGTCTATCCTGCAGACAAAATAAAATACTTAAAATGACCGCATCATACATGCCAAATCCAGTACTAAAGAACTCTTCAATATACTTGGAGAGCTGGAATCCCCAGCCTCACCACTGGACTTGTGCACCAAAGATATTACTTGGTGCACTAATATCCAGAAAGCTCTATTGGATAAAATAACAATGCTACGAGGTAAAATAGAATCCAAGACACTCAGGGGGTAATTCATAGAATTCAGCGCACAAGTGGCGCACGCGGCTGGTGCACAGTGTGCGCGTGCGAATCCCTGCACCAGCCGCGTGCGCCAAAACCCATTTCCGCGCACAGCGTATTCATGGATTCCAGCTACTAAAAATAGCCGTGGCGCACAGTGGCGCAGCGACCCTGCAGGAGCGCCAGTTACGCTCACAAGAACGCCTCTCACACAGGGAAAAGCCATCAAAATCCCCAATCCAGCGCAAAGGGCTGCGCTAACCCTGTACCAGCATGGCAAGCGGGCTACGTGTATCACTGGGGTGCGCAGGAAGTACCTCACGTCATTTCAGCTGGGTACGTGCATTTCAGGGGTGCGCGGGAAGTTTCACACGCGATTCCATCAGGGTACGTGTATTTCAGGGGTGCGCGGGAAATTCCACACGCGATTTCAGCAGGGTACGTGTATTTCAGGGGTGCGCGGGAGGTTCCACACGCGATTCCATCAGGGTACGTGTATTTCAGGGGTGCGCGGGAATTTTCACACGCGATATCAGCAGGGTACGTGTATTCCAGGGGTGCGCAGGAAGTTCCACACGCGAATGTCCAGGCTACGTGTATTTCGGGGTGCGCGGGAAGTTTCACACGCGATATCAGCAGGGTATGTGTATTCCAGGGGTGCGCGGGAAGTTCCACACGTGAATCTCCTGGCTACGTGTATTTTGGGGTGCGCGGGAAGTTACACACGTGAATCTCCTGGCTACGTGTATCTTGGGGTGCGTGGGAAGTCTCACACGCAAAGTCAGCAGGGTACATGTATATCAGGGGTGCACGGGAAGTTACACACGCGAATGTCCTGGCTACGTGTATCTTGGGGTGCGTGGGAAGTTTCACACGCGAAGTCAGCAGGGTACATGTATATCAGGGGTGCGCTGGAAGTTACACACACGAATGTCCTGGCTACGTGTATTTCGGGGTGCGCGGGAAGTTTCACACGCGATATCAGCAGGGTACGTGCATATCAGGGGTGCGCAGAAAGTATCACACGGGATTCCATCAGGGTAAGTGTATTACAGGGGTGCGCGGGGAGCACCACACGTGAATTGCACGTGTGGGTCCTCCCAGGTGTTCCCTCTACACCCTCCATGGCCCCTGCAGGTGGCTCACACCACAGGGGCCTACCCTGCACATGTCCTGCCGGCACCCCATCCACCATGGCCATGCCCCCAGCCAACCCACATGTCAACTTGCACTACTGCCCACCAACGCATGTCCCCCTGCACCCGCAGCCACCAGGGGCACCCTCCACCAGGCCCCCACCCATGTCTCCCACCACCCCCACCCCCCAGCAGTGCAGGGGCACCCTCCACCAGGCCCCCACCCATGTCCAACTCATGTCACCCCCACCCCCCAGCACTGTGGGCACCTGCCAGCAGGCCCCCACCCATGTCCAACTCATGTTCCCCACAACCCCCACCCCCCAGCACTGTGCGGCACCTGCCAGCAGGCCTCCACCCATGTCCAACTCATGTCCCCACCACCCCCACCCCCCAGCAGTGCAGGGGCACCCTCCACCAGCCCCCACCCATGTCTCCCACCCCCCCACCCCCCAGCAGTGCAGGGGCAGCCTCCACCAGGCCCCCACCCATGTCCAACTCATGTCCCCATCACCCCCACCCCCCAGCACTGTGGGGCACCCTCCACCAGGCTCCCACCCATGTCTCCCACCCCCCCCACCCCCCAGCAGTGCAGGGGCAGCCTCCACCAGGCACCCACCCATGTCCAACTCATGTCCCCATCGCCCCCACCCCCCAGCACTGTGGGGCACCCTCCACCAGGCTCCCACCCATGTCTCCCACCACCCCCACCCCACAGCACTGTGGGGCACCTGCCAGCAGGCCCCCACCCATGTCCAACTCATGTCCCCACCACCCCCACCCCCCAGCACTGTGGGGCACCTGCCAGCAGGCCCCCACCCATGTCCAACTCATGTTCCCCACCACCCCCACCCCCCAGCACTGTGGGGCACCTGCCAGCAGGCACCCACCCATGTCTCCCACCACCCCCACACCCCAGCACTGTGGGGCACCTGCCAGCAGGCCCCCACCCATGTCCAACTCATGTCCCCACCAACCCCACCCCCCAGCAGTGCAGGGGCACCCTCCACCAGGCCCCCACCCATGTCTCCCACCACCCCCACCCCCCAGGACTGTGGGGCACCTGCCAGCAGGCCCCCACCCATGTCCAACTCATGTCCTCACCACCCCCACCCCCAGCAGTGCAGGGGCAGCCTCCACCAGGCCCCCACCCATGTCTCGCACCACCCCCACCCCCCAGCAGTGCAGGGGCAGCCTCCAGCAGGCCCCCACCCATGTCTCCCACCACCCCCACCCCCAGCAGTGCAGGGGCACCCTCCACCAGGGCCCCACCCATGTCTCCCACCACCCCCACCCCCCCAGCACTGTGGGGCACGTGCCAGCAGGCCCCCGCCCATGTCCAACTCATGTTCGGGGCACCTGCCAGCAGGCCCCCACCCATGTCCAACTCATGTCCCCACCACCCCCACCCCCAGCAGTGCAGGGGCACCCTCCACCAGGCCCCCACCCATGTCTCCCACCACCCCCACCCCCCCAGCACTGTGGGGCACGTGCCAGCAGGCCCCCGCCCATGTCCAACTCATGTTCCCCACCACCCCCACCCCCCAACACTGTGGGGCACCTGCCAGCAGGCCCCCACCCATGTCCAACTCATGTCCCCACCACCCCCCAGCAGTGCAGGGGCACCCTCCACCAGGCCCCCACCCATGTCCAACTCATGTCCCCACCACCCCCACCCCCCAGCAGTGCAGGGGCACCCTCCACCAGGCCCCCACCCATGTCCAACTCATGTCCCCACCACCCCCACCCCCCAGCAGTGCAGGGGCAGCCTCCACCAGGCCCCCACCCATGTCTCCCACCACCCCCACCCCCCAGCAGTGCAGGGGCAGCCTCCAAAAGGCCCCCACCCATGTCCAACTCATGTCCCCATCACCCCACCCCCCAGCACTGTGGGGCACCTGCCAGCAGGCCCGCACCCATGTCCAACTCATGTTCCCCACCACCCCAACCCCCAGCACTGTGGGGCACCTGCCAGCAGGCCCCCACCCATGTCCAACTCATGTCCCCAGCACCCCCACCCCCCAGCAGTGCACGGGCACCCCCCACCAGGCCCCCACCCATGTCCAACTCATGTCCCCACCACCCCCACCCCCCAGCAGTGCAGGGGCAGCCTCCACCAGGCCCCCACCCATGTCTCCCACCACCCTCACCCCCCCAGCAGTGCAGGGGCAGCCTCCACCAGGCCCCCACCCATGTCCAACTCATGTCCCCATCACCCCCACCCCCAGCACTGTGGGGCGCCCTCCACCAGGCCCCCACCCATGTCTCCCACCACCCCCACCCCCCAGCAGTGCAGGGGCACCCTCCACCAGGCCCCCACCCATGTCCAACTCATGTCCCCACCACCCCCACCCCCAGCACTGTGGGGCACCTGCCAGCAGGCCCCCACCCATGTCCAACTCATGTCCCCACCACCCCCACTCCCCAGCAGTGCAGGGGCACCCTCCACCAGCCCCCACCCATGTCCAACTCATGTCCCCACCACCCCCACCCCCCAGCAGTGCAGGGTCAGCCTCCACCAGGCTCCCACCCATGTCGTCCCACCCCCCCACCCCCCAGCATTGCAGGGGCAGCCTCCACCAGGCCCGCACCCATGTCCAACTCATGTCCCCATCACCCCCACCCCCCAGCACTGTGGGGCACCCTCCACCAGGCTCCCACCCATGTCTCCCACCACCCCCACCCCCCAGCACTGTGGGGCACCTGCCAGCAGGCCCCCACCCATGTCCAACTCATGTCCCCACCACCCCCACCCCCCAGCACTGTGGGGCACCTGCCAGCAGGCCCCCACCCATGTCCAACTCATGTTCCCCACCACCCCCACCCCCCAGCACTGTGGGGCACCTGCCAGCAGGCACCCACTCATGTCTCCCACCACCCCCACCTCCCAGCACTGTGGGGCACCTGCCAGCAGGCCCCCACCCATGTCCAACTCATGTCCCCACCACCCCCACCCCCCAGCAGTGCAGGGGCACCCTCCACCAGCCCCCACCCATGTCCAACTCATGTCCCCACCACCCCCACCCCCCAGCAGTGCAGGGGCAGCCTCCACCAGGCTCCCACCCATGTCTCCCACCCCTCCACCCCCCAGCAGTGCAGGGGCAGCCTCCACCAGGCCCCCACCCATGTCCAACTCATGTCCCCATCACCCCCACCCCCCAGCACTGTGGGGCACCCTCCACCAGGCTCCCACCCATGTCTCCCACCACCCCCACCCCCAGCACTGTGGGGCACCTGCCAGCAGGCCCCCACCCATGTCCAACTCATGTCCCCACCATCCCCACCCCCCAGCACTGTGGGGCACCTGCCAGCAGGCCCCCACCCATGTCCAACTCATGTTCCCCACCACCCCCACCCCCCAGCACTGTGGGGCACCTGCCAGCAGGCACCCACCCATGTCTCCCACCACCCCCACCCCCCAGCACTGTGGGGCACCTGCCAGCAGGCCCCCACCCATGTCCAACTCATGTCCCCACCACCCCCACCCTCCAGCAGTGCAGGGGCACCCTCCACCAGGCCCCCACCCATGTCTCCCACCACCCCCACCCGCCAGGACTGTGGGGCACCTGCCGCGCAGGCCCTCACACAGGTCCAACTCATGTCCCCACCACCCCCACCCCCCAGCAGTGCAGGGGCAGCCTCCACCAGGCCCCCACCCATGTCTCCCACCACCCCCACCCCCCAGCAGTGCAGGGGCAGCCTCCAGCAGGCCCCCACCCATGTCTCCCACCACCCCCACCCCCCAGCAGTGCAGGGGCACCCTCCACCAGGCCCCCACCCATGTCTCCCCCCACCCCCCCAGCACTGTGGGGCACGTGCCAGCAGGCCCCCGCCCATGTCCAACTCATGTTCCCCACCACCCCCACCCCCCAGCACTGTGGGGCACCTGCCAGCAGGCCCCCACCCATGTCCAACTCATGTCCCCACCACCCCCACCCCCAGCAGTGCAGGGGCACCCTCCACCAGGCCCCCACCCATGTCCAACTCATGTCCCGACCACCCCCACCCCCAGCAGTGCAGGGGCACCCTCCACCAGGCCCCCACCCATGTCCAAATCATGTCCCCACCACCCCCACCCCCCAGCAGTGCAGGGGCAGCCTCCACCAGGCCCCCACCCATGTCTCCCACCACCCCCACCCCCCAGCAGTGCAGGGGCAGCCTCCAACAGGCCCCACCCATGTCCAACTCATGTCCCCATCACCCCACCCCCCAGCACTGTGGGGCACCTGCCAGCAGGCCCCCACCCATGTCCAACTCATGTTCCCCACCACCCCCAACCCCCAGCACTGTGGGGCACCTGCCAGCAGGCCCCCACCCATGTCCAACTCATGTCCCCACCACCCCCACCCCCCAGCAGTGCACGGGCACCCCCCACCAGGCCCCCACCCATGTCCAACTCATGTCCCCACCACCCCCACCCCCCAGCAGTGCAGGGGCAGCCTCCACCATGCCCCCACCCATGTCCAACTCATGTCCCCATCACCCCCACCCCCAGCACTGTGGGGCACCCTCCACCAGGCCCCCACCCATGTCTCCCACCACCCCCACCCCCCAGCAGTGCAGGGGCACCCTCCACCAGGCCCCCACCCATGTCCAACTCATGTCCCCACCACCCCCACCCCTCAGCACTGTGGGGCACCTGCCGGCAGGCCCCCACCCATGTCCAACTCATGTTCCCCACCACCCCCACCCCCCCAGCACTGTGGGGCACCTGCCAGCAGGCCCCCACCCATGTCCAACTCATGTCCCCACCACCCCCTCCCCCCAGCAGTGCAGGGGCACCCTCCACCAGCCCCCACCCATGTCCAACTCATGTCCCCACCACCCCCACCCCCAGCGGTGCAGGGGCAGCCTCCACCAGGCTCCCACCCATGTCTCCCACCCCCCCACCCCCCAGCAGTGCAGGGGCAGCCTCCACCAGGCCCCCACCCATGTCCAACTCATGTTCCCCACCACCCCCACCCCCCAGCACTGTGGGGCACCTGCCAGCAGGCACCCACCCCATGTCTCCCACCACCCCCACCCCCCAGCAATGTGGGGCACCTGCCAGCAGGCCCCCAACCATGTCCAACTCATGTCCCCACCACCCCCACCCCAGCACTGTGGGGCACCTGCCAGCAGGCCCCCACCCATGTCCAACTCATGTCCCCACCACCCCCACCCCCCAGCAGTGCAGGGGCACCCTCCACCAGCCCCCACCCATGTCCAACTCATGTCCCCACCACCCCCACCCCCAGCAGTGCAGGGGCAGCCTCCACCAGGCTCCCACCCATGTCTCCCACCCCCCCAACCCCCCAGCGGTGCAGGGGCAGCCTCCACCAGGCCCCCACCCATGTCCAACTCATGTTCCCCACCACCCCCACCCCCCCAGCACTGTGGGGCACCTGCCAGCAGGCACCCACCCATGTCTCCCACCACCCCCACCCCCCAGCACTGTGGGGCACCTGCCAGCAGGCCCCCACCCATGTCCAACTCATGTCCCCACCACCCCCACCCCCCAGCAGTGCAGGGGCACCCTCCACAAGGCCCCCACCCATGTCTCCCACCACCCCCACCCTCCAGGGCTGTGGGGCACCTGCCAGCAGGCCCCACCCATGTCCAACTCATGTCCCCACCACCCCCACCCCCCAGCAGTGCAGGGGCAGCCTCCACCAGGCCCCCACCCATGTCTCCCACCACCCCCACCCCCCAGCAGTGCAGGGGCAGCCTCCAGCAGGCCCCCACCCATGTCTCCCACCACCCCCACCCCCCAGCAGTGCAGGGGCACCCTCCACCAGGCCCCCACCCATGTCTCACACCACCCCCACCCCCCCAGCACTGTGGGGCACCTGCCAGCAGGCCCCGCCCATGTCCAACTCATGTTCCCCACCACCCCCACCCCCCAGCACTGTGGGGCACCTGCCAGCAGGCCCCCACCCATGACCAACTCATGTCCCCACCACCCCCACCCCCCAGCAGTGCAGGGGCACCCTCCACCAGGCCCCCACCCATGTCCAACTCATGTCCCCACCACCCCCACCCCCCAGCAGTGCAGGGGCACCCTCCACCAGGCCCCCGCCCATGTCCAACTCATGTTCCCCACCACCCACACCCCCCAGCACTGTGGGGCACCTGCCAGCAGGCCCCCACCCATGACCAACTCATGTCCCCATCACCTCCACCATCCCCAGCAGTGCAGGGGCACCCTCCACCAGGCCCCCACCCATGTCCAACTCATGTCCCCCACCCCCCCCCCAGCAGTGCAGGGGCACCCTCCACCAGGCCCCCCACCCATGTCCAACTCATGTCCCCACCACCCCACTCCCCAGCAGTGCAGGGGCAGCCTCCACCAGGCCCCCACCCATGTCTCCCACCACCCCCACCCCCCAGCACTGTGGGCACCTGCCAGCAGGCCCCCACCCATGTCCAACTCATGTTCCCCACCACCCCCACCCCCCAGCACTGTGGGGCACCTGCCAGCAGGCACCCACCCATGTCTCCCACCACCCCCACACCCCAGCACTGTGGGGCACCTGCCAGCAGGCCCCCACCCATGTCCAACTCATGTCCCCACCACCCCCACCCCCCAGCAGTGCAGGGGCACCCTCCACCAGGCCCCCACCCATGTCTCCCACCACCCCCACCCCCCAGGACTGTGGGGCACCTGCCAGCAGGCCCCCACCCATGTCCAACTCATGTCCCCACCACCCCCACCCCCCAGCAGTGCAGGGGCAGCCTCCACCAGGCCCCCCACCCATGTCTCCCACCACCCCCACCCCCCAGCAGTGCAGGGGCAGCCTCCAGCAGTCCCCCACCCATGTCTCCCACCACCCCCACCCCCAGCAGTGCAGGGGCACCCTCCACCAGGCCCCCACCCATGTCTCCCACCACCCCCACCCCCCCAGCACTGTGGGGCACGTGCCAGCAGGCCCCCCGCCCATGTCCAACTCATGTTCCCCACCACCCCCACCCCCCAGCACTGTGGGGCCCCTGCCAGCAGGCCCCCACCCATGTCCAACTCATGTCCCCACCACCCCCCAGCAGTGCAGGGGCACCCTCCACCAGGCCCCCACCCATGTCCAACTCATGTCCCCACCACCCCCACCCCCCAGCAGTGCAGGGGCACCCTCCACCAGGCCCCACCCATGTCCAACTCATGTCCCCACCACCCCCACCCCCCAGCAGTGCAGGGGCAGCCTCCACCAGGCCCCCACCCATGTCTCCCACCACCCCCACCCCCCAGCAGTGCAGGGGCAGCCTCCAACAGCCCCCACCCATGTCCAACTCATGTCCCCATCACCCCACCCCCCAGCACTGTGGGGCACCTGCCAGCAGGCCCGAACCCATGTCCAACTCATGTTCCCCACCACCCCCAACCCCCAGCACTGTGGGGCACCTGCCAGCAGGCCCCCACCCATGTCCAACTCATGTCCACAGCACCCCCACCCCCCAGCAGTGCACGGGCACCCCCCACCAGGCCCCCACCCATGTCCAACTCATGTCCCCACCACCCCCACCCCCCAGCAGTGCAGGGGCAGCCTCCACCAGGCCCCCACCCATGTCTCCCACCACCCTCACCCCCCCAGCAGTGCAGGGGCAGCCTCCACCAGGCCCCCACCCTTGTCCAACTCATGTCCCCATCACCCCCACCCCCAGCACTGTGGGGTGCCCTCCACCAGGCCCCCACCCATGTCTCCCACCACCCCCACCCCCCAGCAGTGCAGGGGCACCCTCCACCAGGGCCCCCACCCATGTCCAACTCATGTCCCCACCACCCCCACCGCCAGCACTGTGGGGCACCTGCCAGCAGGCCCCCACCCATGTCCAACTCATGTCCCCACCACCCCCACCCCCCAGCAGTGCAGGGGCACCCTCCACCAGCCCCCACCCATGTCCAACTCATGTCCCCACCACCCCCACCCCCCAGCAGTGCAGGGGCAGCCTCCACCAGGCTCCCACCCATGTCTCCCACCCCCCACCCCCCAGCAGTGCAGGGGCAGCCTCCACCAGGCCCCCACCCATTTCCAACTCATGTCCCCATCACCCCACCCCCCAGCACTGTGGGGCACCTGCCAGCAGGCCCCCACCCATGTCCAACTCATGTCCCCACCACCCCCACCCCCCAGCACTGTGGGGCACCTGCCAGCAGGCCCCCACCCATGTCCAACTCATGTTCCCCACCACCCCCACCCCCCAGCACTGTGGGGCACCTGCCAGCAGGCACCCACTCATGTCTCCCACCACCCCACCTCCCAGCACTGTGGGGCACCTGCCAGCAGGCCCCCACCCATGTCCAACTCATGTCCCCACCACCCCCACCCCCCAGCAGTGCAGGGGCACCCTCCACCAGCCCCCACCCATGTCCAACTCATGTCCCCACCACCCCCACCCCCCAGCAGTGAGGGGTCAGCCTCCACCAGGCTCCCACCCATGTCTCCCAACCCCCCTTCCCCCCAGCAGGGCAGGGGCAGCCTCCACCAGGCCCCCACCCATGTCCAACTCATGTCCCCATCACCCCCACCCCCCAGCACTGTGGGGCACCCTCCACCAGGCTCCCACCCATGTCTCCCACCACCCCCACCCCCCAGCACTGTGGGGCACCTGCCAGCAGGCCCCCACCCATGTCCAACTCATGTCCCCACCATCCCCACCCCCCAGCACTGTGGGGCACCTGCCAGCAGGCCCCCACCCATGTCCAACTCATGTTCCCCACCACCCCCACCCCCCAGCACTGTGGGGCACCTGCCAGCAGGCACCCACCCATGTCTCCCACCACCCCCACCCCCCAGCACTGTGGGGCACCTGCCAGCAGGCCCCACACATGTCCAACTCATGTCCCCACCACCCCCACCCCCCAGCAGTGCAGGGGCAGCCTCCACCAGGCCCCCACCCATGTCTCCCACCACCCCCACCCCCCAGCAGTGCAGGGGCAGCCTCCAGCAGGCCCCCACCCATGTCTCCCACCACCCCCACCCCCCAGCAGTGCAGGGGCACCCTCCACCAGGCCCCCACCCATGTCTCCCCCCCCCCAGCACTGTGGGGCACGTGCCAGCAGGCCCCCGCCCATGTCCAACTCATGTTCCCCACCACCCCCACCCCCCAGCACTGTGGGGCACCTGCCAGCAGGCCCCCACCCATGTCCAACTCATGTCCCCACCACCCCCACCCCCAGCAGTGCAGGGGCACCCTCCACCAGGCCCCCACCCATGTCCAACTCATGTCCCGACCACCCCCACTCCCAGCAGTGCAGGGGCACCCTCCACCAGGCCCCCACCCATGTCCAACTCATGTCCCCACCACCCCCACCCCCCAGCAGTGCAGGGGGCAGCCTCCACCAGGCCCCCACCCATGTCTCCCACCACCCCCACCCCCCAGCAGTGCAGGGGCAGCCTCCAACAGGCCCCCACCCATGTCCAACTCATGTCCCCATCACCCCACCCCCCAGCACTGTGGGGCACCTGCCAGCAGGCCCCCACCCATGTCCAACTCATGTTCCCCACCACCCCCAACCCCCAGCACTGTGGGCCACCTGCCAGCAGGCCCCCACCCATGTCCAACTCATGTCCCCACCACCCCCACCCCCCAGCAGTGCAAGGGCACCCCCCCACCAGGCCCCCACCCATGTCCAACTCATGTCCCCACCACCCCCACCCCCCAGCAGTGCAGGGCAGCCTCCACCAGGCCCCCACCCATGTCTCCCACCACCCCACCCCCCCAGCAGTGCAGGGGCAGCCTCCACCATGCCCCCACCCATGTCCAACTCATGTCCCATCACCCCCATCCCCAGCACTGTGGGGCACCCTCCACCAGGCCCCCACCCATGTCTCCCACCACCCCCACCCCCCAGCAGTGCAGGGGCACCCTCCACCAGGCCCCCACCCATGTCCAACTCATGTCCCCACCACCCCCACCCCTCAGCACTGTGGGGCACCTGCCAGCAGGCCCCCACCCATGTCCAACTCATGTCCCCACCACCCCCACCCCCCAGCACTGTGGGGCACCTGCCAGCAGGCCCCCACCCATGTCCAACTCATGTTCCCCACCACCCCCACCCCCCAGCACTGTGGGGCACCTGCCAGCAGGCACCCACTCATGTCTCCCACCACCCCCACCTCCCAGCACTGTGGGGCACCTGCCAGCAGGCCCCCACCCATGTCCAACTCATGTCCCCACCACCCCCACCCCCCAGCAGTGCAGGGGCACCCTCCACCAGCCCCCACCCATGTCCAACTCATGTCCCCACCACCCCCACCCCCCAGCAGTGCAGGGTCAGCCTCCACCAGGCTCCCACCCATGTCTCCCAACCCCCCTTCCCCCCAGCAGGGCAGGGGCAGCCTCCACCAGGCCCCCACCCATGTCCAACTCATGTCCCCATCACCCCCACCCCCCAGCACTGTGGGGCACCCTCCACCAGGCTCCCACCCATGTCTCCCACCACCCCCACCCCCCAGCACTGTGGGGCACCTGCCAGCAGGCCCCCACCCATGTCCAACTCATGTCCCCACCATCCCCACCCCCCAGCACTGTGGGGCACCTGCCGGCAGGCCCCCACCCATGTCCAACTCATGTTCCCCACCACCCCCACCCCCCCAGCACTGTGGGGCACCTGCCAGCAGGCACCCACCCATGTCTCCCACCACCCCCACCCCCCAGCACTGTGGGGCACCTGCCAGCAGGCCCCCACACATGTCCAACTCATGTCCCCACCACCGCCACCCCCCAGCAGTGCAGGGGCAGCCTCCACCAGGCCCCCACCCATGTCTCCCACCACCCCCACCCCCCAGCAGTGCAGGGGCAGCCTCCACCAGGCCCCACCCATGTCTCCCACCACCCCCACCCCCCCAGCAGTGCAGGGGCAGCCTCCACCATGCCCCCACCCATGTCCAACTCATGTCCCCATCACCCCCACCCCCAGCACTGTGGGGCACCCTCCACCAGGCCCCACCCATGTCTCCCACCACCCCCACCCCCCCAGCACTGTGGGGCACGTGCCAGCAGGCCCCCGCCCATGTCCAACTCATGTTCCCCACCACCCCCACCCCCAGCACTGTGGGGCCCCTGCCAGCAGGCCCCCACCCATGTCCAACTCATGTCCCCACCACCCCCCAGCAGTGCAGGGGCACCCTCCACCAGGCCCCCACCCATGTCCAACTCATGTCCCCACCACCCCCACCCCCCAGCAGTGCAGGGGCACCCTCCACCAGGCCCCCCACCCATGTCCAACTCATGTCCCCACCACCCCCACCCCCCAGCAGTGCAGGGGCAGCCTCCACCAGGCCCCCACCCATGTCTCCCACCACCCCCACCCCCCAGCAGTGCAGGGGCAGCCTCCAACAGGCCCCCACCCATGTCCAACTCATGTCCCCATCACCCCACCCCCCAGCACTGTGGGGCACCTGCCAGCAGGCCCGCACCCATGTCCAACTCATGTTCCCCACCACCCCCAACCCCCAGCACTGTGGGGCACCTGCCAGCAGGCCCCCACCCATGTCCAACTCATGTCCCCAGCACCCCCACCCCCCAGCAGTGCACGGGCACCCCCCACCAGGCCCCCACCCATGTCCAACTCATGTCCCCACCACCCCCACCCCTCAGCACTGTGGGGCACCTGCCAGCAGGCCCCCACCCATGTCCAACTCATGTCCCCACCACCCCCACCCCCCAGCACTGTGGGGCACCTGCCAGCAGGCCCCCACCCATGTCCAACTCATGTTCCCCACCACCCCCACCCCCCAGCACTGTGGGGCACCTGCCAGCAGGCACCCACTCATGTCTCCCACCACCCCCACCTCCCAGCACTGTGGGGCACCTGCCAGCAGGCCCCCACCCATGTCCAACTCATGTCCCACCACCCCCACCCCCCAGCAGTGCAGGGGCACCCTCCACCAGCCCCCACCCATGTCCAACTCATGTCCCCACCACCCCCACCCCCCAGCAGTGCAGGGTCAGCCTCCACCAGGCTCCACCCATGTCTCCCAACCCCCCTTCCCCCCAGCAGGGCAGGGGCAGCCTCCACCAGGCCCCCACCCATGTCCAACTCATGTCCCCATCACCCCCACCCCCCAGCACTGTGGAGCACCCTCCACCAGGCTCCCACCCATGTCTCCCACCACCCCCACCCCCCAGCACTGTGGGGCACCTGCCAGCAGGCCCCCACCCATGTCCAACTCATGTCCCCACCATCCCCACCCCCAGCACTGTGGGGCACCTGCCGGCAGGCCCCACCCATGTCCAACTCATGTTCCCCACCACCCCCACCCCCCAGCACTGTGGGGGCACCTGCCAGCAGGCACCCACCCATGTCTCCCACCACCCCCACCCCCCAGCACTGTGGGGCACCTGCCAGCAGGCCCCCACACATGTCCAACTCATGTCCCCACCACCGCCACCCCCCAGCAGTGCAGGGGCAGCCTCCACCAGGCCCCCACCCATGTCTCCCACCACCCCCACCCCCAGCAGTGCAGGGGCAGCCTCCACCAGGCCCCACCCATGTCTCCCACCACCCCCACCCCCCAGCAGTGCAGGGGCAGCCTCCACCATGCCCCCACCCATGTCCAACTCATGTCCCCATCACCCCCACCCCCAGCACTGTGGGGCACCCTCCACCAGGCCCCCACCCATGTCTCCCACCACCCCCACCCCCCCAGCACTGTGGGGCACGTGCCAGCAGGCCCCCGCCCATGTCCAACTCATGTTCCCCACCACCCCCACCCCCCAGCACTGTGGGGCCCCTGCCAGCAGGCCCCCACCCATGTCCAACTCATGTCCCCACCACCCCCCAGCAGTGCAGGGGCACCCTCCACCAGGCCCCCACCCATGTCCAACTCATGTCCCCACCACCCCCACCCCCCAGCAGTGCAGGGGCACCCTCCACCAGGCCCCCACCCATGTCCAACTCATGTCCCCACCACCCCCACCCCCCAGCAGTGCAGGGGCAGCCTCCACCAGGCCCCCACCCATGTCTCCCACCACCCCCACCCCCCAGCAGTGCAGGGGCAGCCTCCAACAGGCCCCCACCCATGTCCAACTCATGTCCCCATCACCCCACCCCCCAGCACTGTGGGGCACCTGCCAGCAGGCCCGCACCCATGTCCAACTCATGTTCCCCACCACCCCCAACCCCCAGCACTGTGGGGCACCTGCCAGCAGGCCCCCACCCATGTCCAACTCATGTCCCCAGCACCCCCACCCCCCAGCAGTGCACGGGCACCCCCCACCAGGCCCCCACCCATGTCCAACTCATGTCCCCACCACCCCCACCCCCCAGCAGTGCAGGGGCAGCCTCCACCAGGCCCCCACCCATGTCTCCCACCACCCTCACCCCCCCAGCAGTGCAGGGGCAGCCTCCACCAGGCCCCCACCCATGTCCAACTCATGTCCCCATCACCCCCACCCCCAGCTCTGTGGGGCGCCCTCCACCAGGCCCCCACCCATGTTCCCCACCACCCCCACCCCCCAGCACTGTGGGGCACCTGCCAGCAGGCACCCACCCATGTCTCCCACCACCCCCACACCCCAGCACTGTGGGGCACCTGCCAGCAGGCCCCCACCCATGTCCAACTCATGTCCCCACCACCCCCACCCCCCAGCAGTGCAGGGGCACCCTCCACCAGGCCCCCACCCATGTCTACCACCACC
Organism: Ambystoma mexicanum; assembly: GCF_040938575.1. Lineage (NCBI taxonomy): Eukaryota > Metazoa > Chordata > Amphibia > Caudata > Ambystomatidae > Ambystoma > Ambystoma mexicanum. The sequence goes on from NC_090921.1 coordinate 1,244,370,424, forward strand.
CCCACTCCCCAGGACTGTGGGGCACCTGCCAGCAGGCCCCCACCCATGTCCAACTCATGTCCCCACCACCCCCACCCCCCAGCAGTGCAGGGGCAGCCTCCACCAGGCCCCCACCCATGTCTCCCACCACCCCCACCCCCCAGCAGTGCAGGGGCAGCCTCCAGCAGTCCCCCACCCATGTCTCCCACCACCCCCACCCCAGCAGTGCAGGGGCACCCTCCACCAGGCCCCCACCCATGTCTCCCACCACCCCCACCCCCCCAGCACTGTGGGGCACGTGCCAGCAGGCCCCCGCCCCATGTCCAACTCATGTTCCCCACCACCCCCACCCCCCAGCACTGTGGGGCCCCTGCCAGCAGGCCCCCACCCATGTCCAACTCATGTCCCCACCACCCCCCAGCAGTGCAGGGGCACCCTCCACCAGGCCCCCACCCATGTCCAACTCATGTCCCCACCACCCCCACCCCCCAGCAGTGCAGGGGCACCCTCCACCAGGCCCCCACCCATGTCCAACTCATGTCCCCACCACCCCCACCCCCCAGCAGTGCAGGGGCAGCCTCCACCAGGCCCCCACCCATGTCTCCCACCACCCCCACCCCCCAGCAGTGCAGGGGCAGCCTCCAACAGGCCCCCACCCATGTCCAACTCATGTCCCCATCACCCCACCCCCCAGCACTGTGGGGCACCTGCCAGCAGGCCCGCACCCATGTCCAACTCATGTTCCCCACCACCCCCAACCCCCAGCACTGTGGGGCACCTGCCAGCAGGCCCCCACCCATGTCCAACTCATGTCCCCAGCACTCCCACCCCCCAGCAGTGCATGGGCACCCCCCACCAGGCCCCCACCCATGTCCAACTCATGTCCCCACCACCCCCACCCCCCAGCAGTGCAGGGGCAGCCTCCACCAGGCCCCCACCCATGTCTCCCACCACCCTCACCCCCCCAGCAGTGCAGGGGCAGCCTCCACCAGGCCCCCACCCATGTCCAACTCATGTCCCCTTCACCCCCACCCCCAGCACTGTGGGGCGCCCTCCACCAGGCCCCCACCCATGTCTCCCACCACCCCCACCCCCCAGCAGTGCAGGGGCACCCTCCACCAGGCCCCCACCCATGTCCAACTCATGTCCCCACCACCCCCACCGCCAGCACTGTGGGGCACCTGCCAGCAGGCCCCCACCCATGTCCAACTCATGTCCCCACCACCCCCACCCCCCAGCAGTGCAGGGGCACCCTCCACCAGCCCCCACCCATGTCCAACTCATGTCCCCACCACCCCCACCCCCCAGCAGTGCAGGGGCAGCCTCCACCAGGCTCCCACCCATGTCTCCCACCCCCCCACCCCCCAGCAGTGCAGGGGCAGCCTCCACCAGGCCCCCACCCATGTCCAACTCATGTCCCCATCACCCCCACCCCCCAGCACTGTGGGGCACCTGCCAGCAGGCACCCACTCATGTCTCCCACCACCCCCACCTCCCAGCACTGTGGGGCACCTGCCAGCAGGCCCCCACCCATGTCCAACTCATGTCCCCACCACCCCCACCCCCCAGCAGTGCAGGGGCACCCTCCACCAGCCCCCACCCATGTCCAACTCATGTCCCCACCACCCCCACCCCCCAGCAGTGCAGGGTCAGCCTCCACAAGGCTCCCACCCATGTCTCCCAACCCCCCTTCCCCCCAGCAGTGCAGGGGCAGCCTCCACCAGGCCCACACCCATGTCCAACTCATGTCCCCATCACCCCCACTACCCAGCACTGTGGGGCACCCTCCACCAGGCTCCCACCCATGTCTCCCACCACCCCCACCCCCCAGCACTGTGGGGCACCTGCCAGCAGGCCCCCACCCATGTCCAACTCATGTCCCCACCATCCCCACCCCCCAGCACTGTGGGGCACCTGCCAGCAGGCCCCCACCCATGTCCAACTCATGTTCCCCACCACCCCCACCCCCCAGCACTGTGGGGCACCTGCCAGCAGGCACCCACCCATGTCTCCCACCACCCCCACCCCCCAGCACTGTGGGGCACCTGCCAGCAGGCCCCCACACATGTCCAACTCATGTCCCCACCACCCCCACCCCCCAGCAGTGCAGGGGCAGCCTCCACCAGGCCCCCACCCATGTCTCCCACCACCCCCACCCCCCCAGCAGTGCAGGGGCAGCCTCCAGCAGGCCCCCACCCATGTCTCCCACCAACCCCACCCCCCAGCAGTGCAGGGGCACCCTCCACCAGGCCCCCACCCATGTCGCCCCCCACCCCCCCAGCACTGTGGGGCACGTGCCAGCAGGCCCCCGCCCATGTCCAACTCATGTTCCCCACCACCCCCACCCCCCAGCACTGTGGGGCACCTGCCAGCAGGCCCCCACCCATGTCCAACTCATGTCCCCACCACCCCCACCCCCAGCAGTGCAGGGGCACCTTCCACCAGGCCCCCACCCATGTCCAACTCATGTCCCGACCACCCCCACCCCCAGCAGTGCAGGGGCACCCTCCACCAGGCCCCCACCCATGTCCAACTCATGTCCCCACCACCCCCACCCCCCAGCATTGCAGGGGCAGCCTCCACCAGGCCCCCACCCATGTCTCCCACCACCCCCACCCCCCAGCAGTGCAGGGGCAGCCTCCAACAGGCCCCCACCCATGTCCAACTCATGTTCCCATCACCCCACCCCCCAGCACTGTGGGGCACCTGCCAGCAGGCCCCCACCCATGTCCAACTCATGTCCCCACCACCCCCACCCCCCAGCAGTGCAAGGGCACCCCCCACCAGGCCCCCACCCATGTCCAACTCATGTCCCCACCACCCCCACCCCCCAGCAGTGCAGGGGCAGCCTCCACCAGGCCCCCACCCATGTCTCCCACCACCCCCACCCCCCCAGCAGTGCAGGGGCAGCCTCCACCATGCCCCCACCCATGTCCAACTCATGTCCCCATCACCCCCACCCCCAGCACTGTGGGGCACCCTCCACCAGGCCCCCACCCATGTCCAACTCATGTCCCCACCACCCCCACCCCTCAGCACTGTGGGGCACCTGCCGGCAGGCCCCCACCCATGTCCAACTCATGTTCCCCACCACCCCCACCCCCCAGCACTGTGGGGCACCTGCCAGCAGGCCCCCACCCATGTCCAACTCATGTCCCCACCACCCCCACCCCCCAGCAGTGCAGGGGCACCCTCCACCAGCCCCCACCCATGTCCAACTCATGTCCCCACCACCCCCACCCCCAGCAGTGCAGGGGCAGCCTCCACCAGGCTCCCACCCATGTCTCCCACCCCCCCCACCCCCCAGCAGTGCAGGGGCAGCCTCCACCAGGCCCCCACCCATGTCCAACTCATGTTCCCCACCACCCCCACCCCCCAGCACTGTGGGGCACCTGCCAGCAGGTACCCACCCATGTCTCCAACCACCCCCACCCCCCAGCACTGTGGGGCACCTGCCAGCAGGCCCCCACCCATGTCCAACTCATGTCCCCACCACCCCCACCCCCCAGCACTGTGGGGCACCTGCCAGCAGGCCCCCACTCATGTCCAACTCATGTCCCCACCACCCCCACCCCCCAGCAGTGCAGGGGCACCCTCCACCAGCCCCCACCCATGTCCAACTCATGTCCCCACCACCCCCACCCCCAGCAGTGCAGGGGCAGCCTCCACCAGGCTCCCACCCATGTCTCCCACCCCCCCCAACCCCCCAGCGGTACAGGGGCAGCCTCCACCAGGCCCCCACCCATGTCCAACTCATGTTCCCCACCACCCCCACCCCCCAGCACTGTGGGGCACCTGCCAGCAGGCACCCACCCATGTCTCCCACCACCCCCACCCCCCAGCACTGTGGGGCACCTGCCAGCAGGCCCCCACCCATGTCCAACTCAAGTCCCCACCACCCCCACCCCCCAGCAGTGCAGGGGCACCCTCCACAAGGCCCCCACCCATGTCTCCCACCACCCCCACCCTCCAGGGCTTTGGGGCACCTGCCAGCAGGCCCCCACCCATGTCCAACTCATGTCCCCACCACCCCCACCCCCCAGCAGTGCAGGGGCAGCCTCCACCAGCCCCCACCCATGTCCAACTCATGTCCCCACCACCCCCACCCCCCAGCACTGTGGGGCACCTGCCAGCAGGCACCCACTCATGTCTCCCACCACCCCCACCTCCCAGCACTGTGGGGCACCTGCCAGCAGGCCCCCACCCATGTCCAACTCATGTCCCCACCACCCCCACCCCCCAGCAGTGCAGGGGCACCCTCCACCAGCCCCCACCCATGTCCAACTCATGTCCCCACCACCCCCACCCCCCAGCAGTGCAGGGTCAGCCTCCACCAGGCTCCCACCCATGTCTCCCAACCCCCCTTCCCCCCAGCAGTGCAGGGGCAGCCTCCACCAGGCCCACACCCATGTCCAACTCATGTCCCCATCACCCCCACTACCCAGCACTGTGGGGCACCCTCCACCAGACTCCCACCCATGTCTCCCACCACCCCCACCCCCCAGCACTGTGGGGCACCTGCCAGCAGGCCCCCACCCATGTCCAACTCATGTCCCCACCATCCCCACCCCCCAGCACTGTGGGGCACCTGCCAGCAGGCCCCCACCCATGTCCAACTCATGTTCCCCACCACCCCCACCCCCCAGCACTGTGGGGCACCTGCCAGCAGGCACCCACCCATGTCTCCCACCACCCCCACCCCCCAGCACTGTGGGGCACCTGCCAGCAGGCCCCCACACATGTCCAACTCATGTCCCCACCACCCCCACCCCCCAGCAGTGCAGGGGCAGCCTCCACCAGGCCCCCACCCATGTCTCCCACCACCCCCACCCCCCCAGCAGTGCAGGGGCAGCCTCCAGCAGGCCCCCACCCATGTCTCCCACCACCCCCACCCCCCAGCAGTGCAGGGGCACCCTCCACCAGGCCCCCACCCATGTCGCCCCCCACCCCCCCAGCACTGTGGGGCACGTGCCAGCAGGCCCCCGCCCATGTCCAACTCATGTTCCCCACCACCCCCACCCCCCAGCACTGTGGGGCACCTGCCAGCAGGCCCCCACCCATGTCCAACTCATGTCCCCACCACCCCCACCCCCAGCAGTGCAGGGGCACCCTCCACCAGGCCCCCACCCATGTCCAACTCATGTCCCGACCACCCCCACCCCCAGCAGTGCAGGGGCACCCTCCACCAGGCCCCCACCCATGTCCAACTCATGTCCCCACCACCCCCACCCCCCAGCAGTGCAGGGGCAGCCTCCACCAGGCCCCCACCCATGTCTCCCACCACCCCCACCCCCCAGCAGTGCAGGGGCAGCCTCCAACAGGCCCCCACCCATGTCCAACTCATGTTCCCATCACCCCACCCCCCAGCACTGTGGGGCACCTGCCAGCAGGCCCCCACCCATGTCCAACTCATGTTCCCCACCACCCCCAACCCCCAGCACTGTGGGGCACCTGCCAGCAGGCCCCCACCCATGTCCAACTCATGTCCCCACCACCCCCACCCCCCAGCAGTGCAAGGGCACCCCCCACCAGGCCCCCACCCATGTCCAACTCATGTCCCCACCACCCCCACCCCCCAGCAGTGCAGGGGCAGCCTCCACCAGGCCCCCACCCATGTCTCCCACCACCCCCACCCCCCCAGCAGTGCAGGGGCAGCCTCCACCATGCCCCCACCCATGTCCAACTCATGTCCCCATCACCCCCACCCCCAGCACTGTGGGGCACCCTCCACCAGGCCCCCACCCATGTCTCCCACCACCCCCACCCCCCAGCAGTGCAGGGGCACCCTCCACCAGGCCCCCACCCATGTCCAACTCATGTCCCCACCACCCCCACCCCTCAGCACTGTGGGGCACCTGCCGGCAGGCCCCCACCCATGTCCAACTCATGTTCCCCACCACCCCCACCCCCCAGCACTGTGGGGCACCTGCCAGCAGGCCCCCACCCATGTCCAACTCATGTCCCCACCACCCCCACCCCCCAGCAGTGCAGGGGCACCCTCCACCAGCCCCCACCCATGTCCAACTCATGTCCCCACCACCCCCACCCCCAGCAGTGCAGGGGCAGCCTCCACCAGGCTCCCACCCATGTCTCCCACCCCCCCCACCCCCCAGCAGTGCAGGGGCAGCCTCCACCAGGCCCCCACCCATGTCCAACTCATGTTCCCCACCACCCCCACCCCCCAGCACTGTGGGGCACCTGCCAGCAGGTACCCACCCATGTCTCCAACCACCCCCACCCCCCAGCACTGTGGGGCACCTGCCAGCAGGCCCCCACCCATGTCCAACTCATGTCCCCACCACCCCCACCCCCCAGCACTGTGGGGCACCTGCCAGCAGGCCCCCACTCATGTCCAACTCATGTCCCCACCACCCCCACCCCCCAGCAGTGCAGGGGCACCCTCCACCAGCCCCCACCCATGTCCAACTCATGTCCCCACCACCCCCACCCCCAGCAGTGCAGGGGCAGCCTCCACCAGGCTCCCACCCATGTCTCCCACCCCCCCCAACCCCCCAGCGGTGCAGGGGCAGCCTCCACCAGGCCCCCACCCATGTCCAACTCATGTTCCCCACCACCCCCACCCCCCAGCACTGTGGGGCACCTGCCAGCAGGCACCCACCCATGTCTCCCACCACCCCCACCCCCCAGCACTGTGGGGCACCTGCCAGCAGGCCCCCACCCATGTCCAACTCATGTCCCCACCACCCCCACCCCCCAGCAGTGCAGGGGCACCCTCCACAAGGCCCCCACCCATGTCTCCCACCACCCCCACCCTCCAGGGCTTTGGGGCACCTGCCAGCAGGCCCCCACCCATGTCCAACTCATGTCCCCACCACCCCCACCCCCCAGCAGTGCAGGGGCAGCCTCCACCAGGCCCATGCCCATGTCTCCCACCACCCCCACCCCCCAGCAGTGCAGGGGCAGCCTCCAGCAGGCCCCCACCCATGTCTCCCACCACCCCCACCCCCCAGCAGTGCAGGGGCACCCTCCACCAGGCCCCCACCCATGTCTCACACCACCCCCACCCCCCCAGCACTGTGGGGCACCTGCCTGCAGGCCCCGCCCATGTCCAACTCATGTTCCCCACCACCCCCACCCCCCAGCACTGTGGGGCACCTGCCAGCAGGCCCCCACCCATGACCAACTCATGTCCCCACCACCCCCACCCCCCAGCAGTGCAGGGGCACCCTCCACCAGGCCCCCACCCATGTCCAACTCATGTCCCCACCACCCCACCCCCCAGCAGTGCAGGGGCACCCTCCACCAGGCCCCCACCCATGTCCAACTCATGTCCCCACCACCCCCACCCCCCAGCAGTGCAGGGGCAGCCTCCACCAGGCCCCCACCCATGTCTCCCACCACCCCCACCCCCCAGCAGTGCAGGGGCAGCCTCCAACAGGCCCCCACCCATGTCCAACTCATGTCCCCATCACCCCCACCCCCCAGCACTGTGGGGCACCTGCCAGCAGGCCCCCACCCATGTCCAACTCATGTTCCCCACCACCCCCACCCCCCAGCACTGTGGGGCACCTGCCAGCAGGCCCCCACCCATGTCCAACTCATGTCCCCATCACCTCCACCCCCAGCACTGTGGGGCACCCTCCACCAGGCCCCCACCCATGTCTCCGACCACCCCTACCCCCCAGCACTGTGGGGCACCTGCCAGCAGGCCCCCACCCATGTCCAACTCATGTCCCCACCACCCCCACCCCCCAGCAGTGCAGGGGCACCCTCCACCAGGCCCCCACCCATGTCTCCCACCACCCCCACCCCCCAGCAGTGCAGGGGCACCCTCCACCAGGCCCCCACCCATGTCTCCCACCACCCCCACCCCCCAGCACTATGGGGCACCTGCCAGCAGGCCCCCACCCATGTCCAACTCATGTTCCCCACCACCCCCACCCCCCAGCACTGTGGGGCACCGGGCAGCAGGCCCACACCCATGTCCAACTCATGTTCCCCACCACCCCCACCCCCCAGCACTAGGGGGCACCTGCCAGCAGGCCCTCACCCATTTCCAACTCATGTCCCCACCACCCCCACCCCCCAGCAGTGCAGGGGCACCCTCCACCAGGCCCCCACCCATGTCTCCCACCACCCCACCCCCCAGCACTGTGGGGCACCTGCCAGCAGGCCCCCACCCATGTCCAACTCATGTTCTCCACCACCCCCACCCCCCAGCACTGTGGGGCACCTGCCAGCAGGCCCCCACCCATGTCCAACTCATGTCCGCACCACCCCACCCCCCAGCAGTGCAGGGGCACCCTCCACCAGGCCCCCACCCATGTCCAACTCATGTCCCCACCACCCCCACCCCACAGCAGTGCAGGGGCAGCCTCCACCAGGCCCCCACCCATGTCTCCCACCACCCCCACCCCCCAGCAGTGCAGGGGCACCCTCCACCAGGCCCCCACCCATGTCCAACTCATGTCCCCACCACCCCCACCCCCAGCAGTGCAGGGGCAGCCTCCACCAGGCCCCCACCCATGTCTCCCACCACCCCCACCCCCCAGCAGTGCAGGGGCACCCTCCACCAGGCCCCCACCCATGTCCAACTCATGTCCCCACCACCCCCACCCCCCAGCAGTGCAGTGGCAGCCTCCACCAGGCCCCCACCCATGTCCAACTCATGTCCCCATCACCCCCACCCCCCAGCACTGTGGGGCACCTGCCAGCAGGCCCCAACTCATGTTCCCCAGCCAACATGTCATCACAATCTAGATCCCTGGTCCCTATGGTCAGCCTCCAAATGCAAAACACCCACCCGAGTATTGCATCCACCCACTCAGAAATGGCAATTACATGACAGAACACCATTTGCAAGTTTCGAAAGAAACACATGTCCCTCACATACACCCAATGGGTGTCAGTGAATCTCAAAACCCATATCATGATATGCATGAAACCAATGAGATGATACTACACATTGAAATTCGATAAAAAAATATGTATTAAAGGAAACATAAATAGATTCAAAAATAAAGAAACAGAAATGGGAATGTACAAAAAAGAAAAGAAGCATGTCCGTGAAAAAAAGCAAAACCAAAAATCATAATCCAAAGTAATGGTGTCCAAAGTCACTGTCCACAAAAGAAAATCCAATGGGAAATAATAATTGAAAGCCATTGCTCCATGGGTAAATTGTGAAAGAAAAATAAAATCCAACAGTGAACTATGTACAGACGAACAAGCCAGGGTCCATTATCCCAACAAAAGAAATGAAACCTATCTAACAACACTAACTAATAAAATAAACTATATACAAAAATGTGGCCAATGTCCAAAAGGTCCAAAATAAATAAAAAAACAAAGGAAACCTAACACTAACTACATAACTATGTACAAGGGCAGCGGGCTAGTCTGACGGCTCACTTTTGGATGTCCCGGACCAGGGCATCATCGAACTCTCCTGCCCAATGTCCCGGAGGCGGTCCTCCTCCCTGGCCCTGAGGGTCCGCAGGGCCGTCGACGTGTCCACCTCCAACCCCCTGCGGATTGCCTCGAGGCACTCGGCCCGCCTCAGGGCCCTCCGCATGGAGTTCTCCGCCCTGACCATCGTGAGCCGTGCCTCTTCCGCCCGCTGCCGCTCCGCATCTATGGCGTGGCCCAACCGCTGCCACACGGAAGACACTCTCTGTCCTGGGTCCTCCTGCCTCCGGCCGATGCCTGCCCCTCTGATGTTGAAGGCCCCGAGCCTTCATGGCTCCCACCACGTTGCTGCTGCTGCTGTGCCTCTGCCCGTGCACTGCCTCCTGCTGCCTGCACATCCTCCGCCGGCTGGGGTGCAGTCGTTGATGTGGCCACCCCTGCTGGACGTCCGACTCCCGACTGTGGCAGGGATGCCTCCTCCACCAGCCTGGCAGCACCGTCAGAGTTAGCTCCACAAGGCACCCAGGTGACTGATGGGTGGGAAGATGGCACGGAGGACGACTGGCGCGTAGGGGCTTCAGTTGAGGAGGGGGTCGTAGCAAGCCCATCAAACGGAGGAATCCGGCCTGGGTGACCTGTCCCAGTAGGCTGACATGGTCAACGAGCCATTCGAGATGACGTGCAGTCTCCTCATGAAAAGACTGCAGGTCACCTCGCATGGCCCGTTGACGCAACGCGACACCAGTCAGGACAGGCACAACCCGGACCCGGATAGCCACGTCCGCAGGCAGAGGAAGGCCAGTTGTCGTTTGCTCATCCCCTGCCTGAAAACGGGTCTGGACGTAGGCATCCCTGCTGGTGCAAGATGATGCAGGGACAGGATCAGGGACAGGATTGCACACAGGCACCTCCGAGGCGGCCTGTGCTGCCTCCTGTCCCTGGTCCTGCACTGCACCACTAGCACCAGTGGGATCCCGACCTCCAGACCCCGTCTCTGTTGCTTGCACGGCCTCCTGCTCCACCAAACCCCCCACCAACCTGGATGACTCCGTGCCATCTTCCCCCGTTGGGCCCTGTGGGGTCCCAGCTGCCCCTTCTGCTGCCGAGGAGTCCAACCCCAACCTCCGCCTCTTGGACCTCCCCACGGCAGCTGCGGCCTGGGACGCGGCACCAGACTCCTCACTCTCCGACGAGATGACAACCTGGGAGGGGAGCCGGGCCTTGCGTCTCCGGCTGGCGGTGGGATCCCCGCCACTGTGCTCCACAGCACCTTCTCTGCCCTCTTCATCAGTTGACGCTGCAGACAGGGAGAAATAAAACACAGACATCAGGGCACTGTACAATGGACACATACACACATGACAGTTGTACATGAGTGGCATTGGCAAACCTCAGACATGCCATCACAATCCCCAACACACATGTCATTTCAACTCGCACACATGAGCCAGACCACAGCCATATCGCAACTGCCAGCACCATCCATAAACATACAACAGCATGAGCAGGCAAAGCTGAGCCAGACATCACATGCAACACAGGAAGTGCACCACACATGTACACACACCACCACACTTGCATGCATGTGTACACCTCTGGCAAGTGTCGCAGTGTTCAGATGGGCATCCATGTCACATCTGCCATTCAGGCTTCCACATCCCGCTGTCACATGCATCCATGTTGCATCACTGTTGCACCCTTGTCAAATACACACAAATGCACATGTAGACAGTGCTGATACATGCAGCTGAAAACAACATACATTTGTGACATCACGGACATGTCTACTTACATACACATTCATCCAAACATGTGTGCCCACACAACTGCATTTGGCATGCAAGCCTACACACACAAGCACCATCCATGTCTCACACATTACAGCCCTCGCATGTGTTAGCCCCACGGCCCTGTACACCCCCACTCATACTCGACCCCATACAAACAGATGTGCAACCTGCACACTACTGAAATATCACCACACGCACAGCTCACAATCAGGATGCATGTACACTTACTGCTCGACTCCAGATGGGTCTGCCTCTCAAGGACCTGGACGTGGAGCACTGGGGATATGCGTTCCAGGACCCTCATTTGATCTTCCGACAAGTGGCCCCGGCGCCCCTTGGCATCCACTGCCTTCAAGAGGCGCCGGGCCTTCTTCAGGGTCCTGGACCTGAAGTCCTCCCAGCGCTTCTTGACATGTTGGAAGTCGCGGACTGCCACCCCCTCCGCGTTGATGGCAGTCACGATGTCAGTCCAGATCCGAGTCCGTCCTTCCTTGTCGGCGCGGGAACCTCCGAAGAGGGCATCATATTGCCCCAGGACTTGCTCCACCAGGACACCAACTTCCCTGGCACTGAAGCTGGTGCCCCTCTGCCTCTCCGGCCTGGGGTTGTCAGTGGTGCCAGATGTTGCAGTGCCCGACATGACAACCCCAGAGGCAGCAGTGGGTGGGCAACTGGGTCCTGGGGCTGGGCTGTGGAGCGATGGAATCCCAGTCGGGAGTCTTCGGTTCCAGCAGGGGTGGTCACAGCAACAGCACCCCTGGCTGATGTGCAGGCAGCAAATGGCAGGGCACGTGGGCAGCAGGCAGTCAGGCAGCAGCAGATGGCAGGTGGGAGCATGCTCGGAGCTCTGGGGGGAAGTAGTTCGGCCTTCTGGGCAGGAGCGTGGTCTTCCGTGTGCTTACGCGTGGCCAGCTTGATACGGAGTGATTTCGCACGTGAAAATTCGGCACGTCAGCGTGTAATTCGAGGAAAGGCCCTTAGCGCATAAGTGCGTCTGCATGCATACGCAATTTCATTGGACAGAAGGCCCCTCAAGCGCAAGCGCCCCTGTGACGTGACGCGCACAGGCGTGCATGGCCATTTCAGCGCGCGTGAAAAACTGCACGTCCGCGTGTAATACGGGGAAAGGGCCCATGCGCGTAAGAGACATGACGTGCGCGTGCGTTTCCCTCAGCACGGGTTAAAGGTGAGCGGGCCCAGCAGTTCGCTGTACGTGCCTTTGTGGAGACCGACGTGTGTTGCTGCTTCCTGTTGTTTCGCGCGCCATCACAACTTCACAGCTATCAAGGACGTATCTCTTCTTTTGGCGGGGGTATTGGCTATGCGTGTTTTTCTGCATCGCGCTAGTCAGACGGTGAGTCGCACACGCTCTTTTTCCCACTGCGGGTGCCCCTGTGTATCGCACCCATTTTCGATGTCATAGTAGCCTGCGTGTCCCACGCGTACGCGTTATTCGTGTTACTGGGTGCCACCGCGTACTGTGGGAGGTTGAATCCACACACGTAGGCTGCAGGGTTGCGTGCACGGTTTTACTGCAGTTGTGAGGTGCCTCAGCGTTGCGTGACCCGTCACTACATCACCGGGGTCACATACAGCCTTGCAGGTGCAGGGGGGCTTTTAACATCTTGCTTCCCACCCCCTTCACCCCAATTGCCCAGGTCAATTGTGGTGTACACCTCCCATTGGCACCACCCCATCTGTGCTGGCACTACTACATCTGTGCCATGGTTGGGAGGCCACCAAAGGTGAGGGGCGCCTCAGCTGGGCGTCCTCCTCATGGCGGGCGTGGTGGGGACGTGGCCGTAGTGACCAGGGAGTAGGGGGACTCCAGGGTGTCCAGGGCGGCCACAGAGGGGGAAGAGGCAGGGGTGCGCCACTTGAGCACAATGTTGTGCCATGTGTCGGGGCACTCATGCCACCACCCCCTGTGGTTCCGGGGGATGCAGCTTCTGCATCTAGCATTGGCGCCCGTGTGACCCGGCAGTCCGTTCCATCAACTGCCACGGGCCGAAGGGTAGTGGTAGCTGCAGGTGCAGCTGTGGACACCGCCACCCAGGCTCGGGGTCTGCCAGCGCAGGCTGCGTTGGCACTTGAAGAGCCCTTGGTAGATCTCCAACAGGCCTGGGGGGAAACCATAGGGGCAGGCCGGGCTGCTCAGACCAAGACACGTGTCCCTCGGGCAGTCATGTCATCTGCTGCCCCGAACAGCCGGGTGTTGGCAAGTGCAGGGGCAGATGCACCCAACAACACCCCGGTTGTGAGTCTGCCAACCAGGACCGTTGCGGTCAATGACCCTGCCACAGCTGGTGTTGCTGTGCAGGGTCCATTAGTGGGCACCCAGCTGCCACTGACACAAGTCAGGCCTTTGGTCATCCCTCCACCTGCCACTCCCTTGGCTCAATCCACCGAACCCACTGGCCATACTGGTCAGGGCGGCATTAGCCAGCCAGGGTCTGCGCCACAGTCCAAGAGGAGGAAGGTTGCACGTGCAGCACAGGCTGGGACCCCACACAGAGCCACGACCTCCTGCACATCGAGGAAGAAGCCTTTCTGTAAGCAGGAACTGGACTTCCTTGTGGACTACGTGCGGGTCCACAGCCGTAACATGCTAGTGGGTGCCAATAGTCAGACTACGGCTCCCAACGTGACACCCACTGGAAGCATGTTGCGGAACATGTCAGTTCATTCGGCCATGAGGTGCGCACGGTGCAAGAGTGCAAAAAGCGTTGGAATGACATCAAACGCAGCACTAAGGCTAAGCATGCCTCTATTTACAACTTGACTCTGGTGACTGGCGGTGGGCCTGCACCAGAGGAGGAAGAGCTCACTCCGCATGAGGCACTCGTTGCAGAGTTCATACCACCTGAATTGGTCGAAGGAGTGGGAGAGATGCTGGACTTTGATGCCCAGTCCAGTGAGTGTTGATGCGTGTTTGTTAAGGACGTGTGTGTTTCACTTGTGGGATGTGTTGTGCATGATTGCCGCTACATGTGACGTGTACATGGTTCTGATGTGTAAGTAATGCAATGCTTCCGTCATGCATGTCTCCTCTGCCTGCATGCGGGGACTCCATGTAGGCATGCTCCCTTGCCCCTCCTCCGCCACTCTGCACCCCAGTTCCATCTTTGCACTGGTGTTGTTCAATCTTGCCAATGTGTACTTTCTTGTTCATGCGTCCCGTGTAGATGCTAACTTCCAGCGTAGAATCTGCCAAACATATGCCGTGTGGTACAGCCTTAGTACTTGATGCAGGGTATCTCACTTGTACTGTGCATAGGTCAGATCTCCAGCAGGGACATGAGTGCCCATTCATGCTCCATGTGCATTGCACGCATGCCCCTATGTGTCCTTGACTGGATGATCACTGTAATACAAGTCCTTGGTTACATACATTGCCTGCCATCTCATCAGCCTTCCCATGTCAACTGTGGCTCAGTCCTGCGTTGCACTCATGTTTAGGGTCTGACAATCTGTGTGGCTCACAGGCCTCAGCCTGTTCAATGGCCAATGACTCTGTCCAACTGTTGTTGTGTTTTTTTCACACATGGGCGGAATCCAGAGTTTTCATCATGTGTCCTGCTTACTGTCCCTGCATCATTTGCAGTGTTGTCACTTGAATCACATTCAGCTGTTGATGCCATTCAACACTGCCTGTCAATAGACAGGTGTATGGTCAGCCTTTTGATACCATGCTAGGCATCCCTGCTTTGGTACTGGGGTGGAGGGGTGCTTGGCTTCTAGATATGATACACATTGAATGCACAATGCACGTGATGTCTGAATTTGACATTGCACTGCCTTCACATTTCCTGGCACACACCATGGAGTCCTTGTACATGTAGGTAGTGAGTGGCGTACACATTTTCTGCACTGCATAGACCCACTTCCATGGAAACTGCCACCTTTCAACAGGTCTGATCACAGAAGCAATTCAAAGTTGACCCAGCATGCATGGCAGGTTATATGTTGTGTGTCACATGTCTGCCTGATGCGTTTGCTGTCGGTGTGTGTGTGTGTTGTGTGCTTCTGACATGTGTAGTGACCTTTTTTCTCTCTATTTTTCAGGTGATGACACAATGGAGGCGGAGGATGGTGTTGTCATGCCAGACACAAGCTTGTTACCACTACATCAACCTGGCACTAGTGGGGGTCGTGGGGTGGTAGGCCACGAAAACCCCCAAGTGCTACAGTCCATCTTGTCTCTGGCTGCCTATGAGTCCAGCCTTGATGACGACTCTGACATCCATGTTAAGTTGGATGAGCATCAAGTCCATGTGTCAGGGGTGAGTGATTCTGATGTGGACATTCCTCTGTCTGCGACACCTGCACTGAGGGATCAGGCAGTCTTGGTTCCTCCGCCCATGGTGGATCGGGACGCAGGGTCACCCTCCACACCAGTCACTGATGTGCCTGGGACATCACATCGACGGGGGCATGTAGTCGTGCAGCCGTGGGCGGTGCCAACACAGCGAGGACCCCCGGTCCTTGGGTCCCGCAGGGGTCAAACCCGGCAAGTCGGTCGCCGCGCGCAACCGCAGTATACTGAGTGGGAGCAAGACATGACTGCCAATTCAGAACGGCAGGGGGCAGCAATGGAGAACATCGTTGAGAGCATGGAGCGTGTGGCCCGATCTGTGCCCCCCCCTGCTAGGCAGGTGCTTCTCCAGCAGCAGGCGGCACGGTCCACGGCCCGCTCGCTCAGGCTGCGCATGGCGGCCTCAGACAGGGCACGCCAGGCTGAAATGTCGTCTCTGCGTCAAGCAATTGCTGCTCACGCAGAGGCACACATGGATGCCCCGAGGGAGGAGTATGCTTCCCTCAGATCCACTCTGGGTGTCCTTATGATGTCCCAGAGGCAGCAGGCAGAGGAGAGGTTTGCACAGCTTGAGCGTACCATCTCGGCTGAGCTACAGGCTTGCCAGGAGGTGCAGCGGTTGTCCAGCCAGGCCTTGCAGGAGGAACTCCGTGTTACACGTGCTACCTTGCAAGAGGAAGCACGTGTATCACGTGAGGTTCTGCATGCAGACCTATATCACATCGCCACACAGAACCAGGGTCACCCGTCTGGAAGACTTGCTGCCGACGAGGGGCAAGCTGCGGCTAGGCGTGGCCAGGCTACTGTGCCACGTCCTCCTTTACAGGATGAGCCAGACTCGGACGACCATCTATCTCCCACATAGGTCGGGCTGTGCAGGCGTTGAGCCCATGGAGGTTTTTTTTTTGGCTCAGCATCATCGCATGTGGATGTTGAGCAGCACCCTGTACCTCCCCCCTCCTGGGTGCCTCCCCTCCCCCCCAGGTCGTATGTGGCCATTTTTGATTTTTCTTTTAGTTTAGTTAGTTGAGTTTCTGTTTGATAGTTAGTTTAATTAGGTAATGTAGGTTTTCCATAGTTAGTGTAATTAGTTAATAGTTACTATAGTTTAAAATTGCCCGTCTATTGTGCTTTCATGTGACGGTGCGGTGCTTTGTGGCTTTTGAAGGTATCCACTGTCTGTTCCAGCTGGGCCCTTCAGGCTTGTCTTGTGTATGTGTTTGCTGCTTGGGGTCCTTGACTCACATATGCGACTCCTGCCTCCCTTATCCATGGGCTCGCAAGGATGGTTCGGTGTCACAAACTTTTACACAAGGGCCTTGGACTGTCATATCTGTGGCATGTCTGGTGCTGTGTGACTTGTGTTTACACCCCTAGTGGGGATGATTTTGGTGTTATTGTCCACTGTTCAGCTTTTGCTAGATGGGGTATTTCATGATTAATGTGTACATTCATTGCTATGCATTGTGTAGTATGTTTCTTATCTTTACTGTACACGTGCTTGTTGCAATTCATGCTGTAGATAGTGTTACACACTTTGGATGTGAAAGACGGACTGATGGTGTGATTTATGCTGTGACTCTCTGACATGGTCAATTAATGAGATGCCTGAAGAGACACACACAGATGACTTTGAAGCATTAATCACGTGTTTCATGCCCTTTCTGCAGGGGGATGAGCCTCCAGAGCACCTTAGCCAACAGACATGGCCCATTGGACGACGGAATTCTGGACACGTTTTTTGGTGCCCACATGCACATGTGTGCACAAGCAGAGGCACAGGGATTGCATACCTACATCCTAGAACTGCTGACGTGTTCCAAGGAACTCCAGGCAAGGTGAGCAGCACAGCGGGGCCACAACACAGCAAAGCTTGCACCAGGCGAGTTGCACATGCAGCTTAGTCACAGCACTGAGGGTGAGCTTGGATGAATATTGGTGTTGAAGCACACAATGCAGCTCAGATGTGTTGGTGGACTGATGTCTGTTGATTGAAAGGTTGTCTGGGACACCTGCAGGGGCAGTGGCACATGCCCTCCGGTACACCAAGGTCCATTGAGGCACTTGTATCAACCATGTAGCCTTCCGAGACATGGAAAGGGGCAGCTCACAGGGACATACAGCAAGGGACATACTCAGGTGCAGTGCATTTCATTTCCATGTACTTTATGATAAATGCACTGCCAACTTTGGTTCGGTCATGGTGGTACGTAACTTGCTCTGAAGTCATGGCTTGCTATATGGGTCTGTCTGCTTACCCAGGGAACATTGCATGTTGTGTGAATTGTGACACATTGGTGTTCCATTTGCCATGCACCCACCGGCGGCTGACTTACTGCATTGACTGTGTATGACCCGAAACAGGGGTAATGTTATATATGGGTACGAAGCATCTACACCAGATTGTCTGTTTGTAGAGTAGTTTGTTGCTATGGGGCATGTTTGGTGGTGTGTTTTTGTGTAATTGGCACGTACAGGTTGTTGACTGTGGCTCTCTTTGCAGCATTGCAGTGCTCCTGTAACCGGACCTGAGAGTGCGCAGGCAGGAGGCCAGCACTCAAAACCAGAGCTAAGTGTCTTGTTGTTTTTCTTTCAAACTGCTCTGCATAGGCTTGCTGGGGGGTGCACTAATGCATGGATGTATGTGTGATTCAATTTGGTATGTTTTTTTCTCCCTAATCACCCGGAATCCTATGCAATTTTGAACCCTGTACCCTCTACCCGGTGTTCCTGCTTCCCGTACCTATCCAAGCAACGTTCCCTAACCCTCTTTCCCCGCTGGGGTTGCGGATGCCTGTGTAAGCCCTGAACTTGCAGGTGCCAAAACCCTAGAGGGGGTGGTTGGTTCGTACCACTCCTAAGCCTGGACTACAGAAGGCCATGACAATGATGTCCAAGTTTGTTTGGATTGTGTATGTGTTCATGCAGGTAGTACATTTTCGTGCATTCCCTACTTTCATGTGTCATTCCTCCTCCTCTCTCCTGCCACTCATTCCAGTTATCCAGTGTGCCAACACCTGTCCCAACTGCATATCCCTGAACCTCCTTCCCCACCAGGCTCTCAGGGGCCTGTGTGAGTTTGACCTTGCAGGCACCCGGGACACGGTGGGGGTGGTTGTTTCGTGACACTCCCGCGCCTGTACACGGGACCTGTGACAGTACACATCCGTTCATGGTGCATCATCCTATGTTATGTACCACACATGGTTCACATCCTGTTGTGACATTGTTTTACTGTGCTACCTTGGTTGTTGCATCATTGTGGTAGTACTTGGCCTTTGTGAGGTACTGCTACGTCAAGTCATCTACTGGAGGGTGTTCGGGTTCGTTTTTATGCCTTGGATTTTGTGATTTTGGAAATGAGTGTGGATTCTGAGGGTGCAGGCACCTTTTTACACACAAGGTGGGAGATGGGTACGAAGGGTAAAGGTGATCCTGTGGCCAGGTGGAATTGAGGGTTGAAGGCTCCATGACCCAGGTGCAGTTGTTCAGTGGGTCATGGTCATTTGTGAGGTAGGGGGGGGTTGTTGTTGATAGTTGCCTTGCCCTTCAGTGTGATGGGAACTCTGACATTGTAATGGTGGTATCCTATGTACATGTTGTGTTGTGCTTATCAATGCCTGTTCATGTGTTGTGTTTACCTTTCAGGTGCAACGGGATAGTTGTGGTTTGACATGCTGGGGTGTACACATGGTGAATGTTCACATGTGATGTGTAGAGAACACTGATGGTCACTTGAGTGCACATCCATATGTTGAGTGCATGTCCTTGCAGACCCACACACTTGCACTCTGATGCAATACATGTACTCCCACCCTTGCATATCCACGTGTACACTGTTTGCCTTCTGGTGGCCACTGTGTCCCTGCAGCACATGTTCTGTGACCAATTATGGATCCTGTACATGCCTAATTTGCTTTTTGATGTGGTCTGTCGCTTAGATGTGATGCTCAGGGTGTGCATCACACACCATGGCTGTTCACTGTGATGTGCGCTGAGCAGTGTGTTGCAGGAGTAGGACACAGCACACAGAAGCTGCAGTGTTGATTTTGCAATGCACAATGTGCATGCAGACAGGCATTCAGTGTTATGTTATGTCTACAACTCTTGTAATGCATTTGGAAATGACTTATATTGGGTGGGAGGTTGTTGGTCAGTCATTTCATCTGATTCCAGGTCAGGCATCATTGTCTGATGCCACTGTACATTTTGGACATGGCAATGTGTACCTTATTGTTACTGTGTTGGTGTATTGGTATTGCTTGCCATGTCATGTTGTGGTTTGGGAGGGTTTGAGTGACATAACAGTGATGGCCATGGCCTGTTTTGCAGGTGTGTGTGATGCACACCTTGCATGTCAGGGTCATCCGCTTGTCAGAGCAACTAGCTGGGGGTAGATCTCTCTCCGCGGCAGGGCCCTCCCTCTGGAACAGCCTTCCTGCCTCACTTGAACTTGAGGGGAACCATCTCCGGTTCGGGAAGCACCTATGGACCTTCCTCTTTGCTTCTGCTTTCTCTCTGCTTCTCCCTTGCGGAATTCTTCACTGGAACTGCACTGGATCTGCAACTGGGCCACTCTCACCGACCTCGGTCCCTGGCCCAGCCACTCTCCACTTGCACTGCCTCCCTGGCAACCCCTGCACTGCGGTACTGTCTCTCTATCCCTACAGCCCCCCCTTCCCAGCACTTGTCTGCACTTACCTTTGCAGTTGCCACCAGCTGACCTATATATTTGTTTTTTGGTCTACTTCCCCTGTACTGCACCCCCCCCTCCCCTTCCCCTTGCACTTTTCCCTTCCCCCTACCCCTGCACTTGCACAATCTAAATGACACCTGGCCTAGTAGTACCGTTGTCTGTCTTCCCTTGTTCCCCTCTCCCTGCTTCATCGCACCTTGAAATACTTGTGTATAGGCCATATCATGTCATATGTCATATGTGTGCCTTTCGGTCACACAGGATAGCTTGTGTTTAAGTAGCTAGGGATGCAGACGATGTGGCACTTCCATGGCAACTATCTCAGGGTGGTAGGGTTGTGACAGTTGACTGTCTCTTTGTCATCATCGATTGTCACCTGGTATGTGCCAGGCCTGTGTGCACTCCGCAGGGGTGGGAGTTTAGGTGAAAAATGTGGCCACAAGCTGGGTCCGGGCTTCCTCGCCACGTGCCCTGTCCCCTCCCATGGGCAACGCCTGTGCCTGTGGTTGGGGATGTGGGGGCACCACCATGTCCACCGGGACGCCCTGCCGTGTTGCAACATTGTGCAGGACACATGCTGCCACAATGATCCTGCACACTACTGGTGGTGCATAGAGAAGTTGCCCGCCAGAGCGGTCAAGGGAGTGGAAACGTGACTTGAGCACTCCGAATGTGCGCTTCACTATGGCCCTGGTTGCAATATGGGCGGCGTTGTATCTTACCTGGGGTGGTGTGGTGGGGTTCCGGATTGGCGTCATCATGTGGTTGCTCAGAGGGTAGGCACTGTCCCCTGGGGAGGTGATAATAGTTGAGATTATTAGGGTTTGGGTATTTGTCTGTGTGTGACTTGCATGCATGTGCAAGGGCATTTGTACTCACCTAGGAGCCAGGTGTCGCCATGCTGCCCAGCTTCCAGGGCCCGGCTCAGGGCGGACATTCTGTATATGAAACTGTCATGGGTGGAGCCAGGGTAGTTTGCATAGACAGAGGTGATGATTCCCTTTGCATCGCATACCACCTGTACATTGATGGAATGCCAGTGCTTGCGGTTTCGGTAGATGTGCTCAGTGGCCCTAGGTGGACGTAGGGCCACATGGGTGCAATCTATGGCACCAAGCACTTTGGGGAAGTGTGCACCCTGAAAAAATCCAGGACAACGGCCTGCCTTTCTGCAGGTGTTCTGGGCATGTATATGTGCCTGCGGACTGAGGGGCGCGCTGTCATGATTGCCAGTACCTGGTGTAGGCAGCGTGACTGCGTGGCCTGTGAGACCCCCCCCACTATGGCAGTAGTCCGCTGAAATGACCCAGTGGCCAAAAAATGCAGGACATTTAGCACCTTCTCCAAGGGGCTCAATGCTTGGGAGCAAAGGGTGGGGGATGTAAGGTCATCTTCCCACTCCCTGACCAGGTCTAGGATGATGTGGGGTGGAAACCTATACCTGCCATAGACCTGGTCGTCAGGCATCTCAAAAAGGCTTGTCAGTGGTGCGAAAATGCGTGCCCTGGCTATTCTCCTCCTCCTGCGTTGTCCCACGATCAGTGCTGCGACAAATGGGGCATTCATCGTAGCTGTATATACGTGTTTGTTGTTTGCGCACACTTTTGTACTGTGCGCGGGGACGCTTCCGCCTGCCTTCGTGTGGCGGACGCGTTGACGCCTGTGTGCGTCTTTTGCCGTGCGCGGTTTTCCCTTATTCGGATCCATGAATACGGGTTGTTCGCGTGCATGTGGGCGTTCTGTGTAGTTCCCTGCAGTACTTCCCCAGTTATGCCTTCTTTTTCACGCGTCGTTCCCCATTCCGTGTGTTACGCCCACTGTTACGCCCACTTTGGTTGTGTGCGCCGCGCTATGTGCGCTTTTGCTGTGCGCATAGCGCACGCCGTGTATGCCTGCGTGCGCCATGGCTGGATTGGGCGCACGGACAGCTGGAAGCACGCGCAGCGTCTTCCTTGAAGCGCACGCGTGCGCGTGCACTGCGTTTCTCTTGCTTGCGCTCCCTTGCGCCTGCTTGTGCATGGATTTTCGGCGCACGTTTGTTCCATGAATCGGCCCCTCAGTTTCTCCCTTTACACCGCGCAACAAACCCCATCAGCGCTGCCCGCGAACGCCTACCAACCATTTAGCTTTTTTCCTCTCTCTACGAAAGAGGTTGAGGACATAATTACAAAATTAAAATCATCAAGATGTCAGGGAGACATCTGCCCCGCTAACATCATCAAAGAGGCAGCCAAGGAATTGGCCCCTTTCATCACGTCCCTAATCAACGCTTCATTTGAAACGAGCATAATACCGAACAACCTAAAAGATTCCTGGGTCATCCCCTTAATAAAGAAACTGTCCTTAGACCCTAAAATTCCCATGAACTACAGGCTAATCACTACGTTTCCGTTTCTATTAAAAATTCTTGACACAGCAGCCTACCTGCAGCTTCAAGCACATTTTGAAACAAATAACCTCCTAGGACTTAGGCAATCAGGCTTCAGATCTAAAGATGGGACGGAAACGGCTCTGATTGACCTTAAAACCCAAATTGAAGCTCTAAAAGACAAAGGCAAACATGCTCTCCTTTTATTACTAGACCTGTCGGCTACATTCGACTTAGTAAACCACAAAGTTTTGTGCAAACATCTTGCCTTAGCAGCACATTTCTCCGACGAAGCTAATGCTTGGATCCAGTCATTGCTCGATAACAGATCGATGAGGGTCTTTGCACCCTCGGCTTCTGCGGAGACAGTGCCAGTCTCATGTGGAGTCCTCCGAGGATCCTGCGTTTCCCCAACCTTATATGTGTTCACAAAGCCTCTGTTCGATGACCTTGACTATTTGGATGTCACCTACACAAATGATGCCGATGACACCCAAATACTCATTCTTATCACCAGAGACTACACAATTGATGCAAAAGCACTTAATGGGCCTCATTACGACCCTGGCGGTAAGGGGTTTATGCCAGCGTTAGCTGCGCCGACCCCTTACCGCCAACTACGAGTTTCCAGAGCGCCATGGTCACTTTTCCGCCCGCTTTTTGCGGGCGTAAAAATCCATGGCGCTATGGGACCTCGGTGTTAATTACGCCACCGTAGTGTATGGTGGCGTAATTAACACCTTCCCCACTCCCATTGAGCCCTATGGGGCCGAAATGGGAATGGGGAAGGGTAAATGGGTCAATGGGGACTTACCGCCCCGCCAACCTCGGAATGGGGCGGTAAGTCCGCCATCCGCCATGGCGTAAAGGGACTTTGCGCCATGGCGGAAAAGTCCGCCGATGGCGGAAAAAATCCGCCAGGGTCGTAATGAGGGCCAATGACATTTACTTAGTCATCTAATCCTGGATGGCTAAACATGGACACTGTCTAAATGATGATAAAACAGAGTTACTCCTTTTAGGTTACCAAACAAAACTTAATAGTTTAGACCAACAGTTTAACTACTTCAATATTGACGGTAACAAAATCAAGGTCTCTAAGGATGTGAAAACATTAGGGACCTCATTACAAGGTAGGAGGTAGCCATGGTGCTATTAGGGTCCAGGTTCCCGAAATAGGGATTTACCGGCTCATTCCAACCTTGGAGGACCTGGTAAATCCCCATTCCGGGAACCATTCCCCATTCCCATTCGA
Source organism: Ambystoma mexicanum (assembly GCF_040938575.1). Classification (NCBI taxonomy): domain Eukaryota; kingdom Metazoa; phylum Chordata; class Amphibia; order Caudata; family Ambystomatidae; genus Ambystoma; species Ambystoma mexicanum. The sequence continues at coordinate 1,244,394,196 of NC_090921.1, forward strand.
GCCCCCATAGGGCTCAATGGGAATGGGGATGGAGCTAATAACGCTACCGCAATTTGTTCTGAAGTCCCTTAACGGGTCCCTTCCATAACGCCTGGTAAAATCAGGCGTTAAGGAAGGGACCCGCTAAGGGACCTCGGAATAGGGTGGTAAGGGATTACCGGCACTGGTGTCCTTACCGGTGCCGGTAATCCCTTGCCACCTACCTCGTAATGAGGACCTAGGCATCTACATTGACTCTGCACTAACCTTATCAAGACAAATCAATGTGATAGCCTCTTCTACGACTTACACCTACAAATTAATTACTGCTTGTAGACCGTTCCTTACCACAACCAACTGCATATTCATAGCCAGAGAATTAGTCATATCTAAACTAGGCTACTGTAATGCACTATACCTGGGAACCAACAAACGGAACATAAATAAGATAAAAGTATTACAAAACAATGCCAAGAGATCGGCTTTAAACATCCCCAGATCGCAGCACATCTCTGAATCGAGATACAACTTGAATTGGCTATCTGTCAACCAAAGGATTGCCTTTAAAACTATAAAAACTATATCCTTAACACACAAGTGCCTCGCAAACCTAGTGTCTAGATATTTGACCAACCATTTCTCATGCAACATCTCTGACCGTCCCACCAGATCTGCACACATTGCCTTAAAATCCCTAGGTTCAAACGACAGGAGGTACTAGCTTTCCTGTTCTAGCAGCTAAGTTGTGGAACTCTCTACCCATAACTTTAAGAACAGAACCTTCCTTCCACATTTTCAGGAATAATGCAAAAATGTGGTTCTCCTCAAAAGAGATCTAGAAACTGGTTCACTCTTCTTGTTTCCTTGACTGCACTTCCGTTTTGCTCTTTACTGAACCTGCTGTTTTTCGTTAAACTGTATATAACTATGTAACTTATCCCTATGTAAGAAAAGCACCCAGATGCCTCAGAGCTTGGTGCGCTCTACAAATAAAATAAATACAATATACCTTGCTCACTGTGTCTTAGAGAGGCTCATCTTTACTTCACTGATAAGGGCCGAATAGGCCAAAACACGTGTCTGGGGTTGCTGATGGTACTCTTGTTCAGAGGAGATTTGACTAGGTTTTTGGTGCTGGACTGCCCTTGTGGGTGGGACAAAGACCGATATGCAAATGGTAGTTCTCATTTGTGAAGGGTGCCGTGAGCTAAAACATGGTTGTAGACCCTCCTGAGTGGAAGAAATTCCATAGAACAGGGTACTTGACCCATGTTCGTTCTCTGCATAGGGGCTCCCACACACCTTTGTAACTTTGTTGTGAGCTGGGTGTTGACCTCTAGGTTCTCTATGGCACGTGCTATTGCTTCCTTGCATGGAGGAGCCACATCTGCTTGGATGACGCTTTAATGAACACAGTCATTTTTTCCACTTGGATCTTTCATTGAGGGTGGTTGAGTGCCACCTATGTGCTGGACTTCATTTTGTCTCAAATAGGCCTGCCAGCAGTAATTGTAAAGCATTACATGTCTCCATGTGTGCAGGGTTGGGGGGACATTGTAATATCTCTGTGAAGAAAGTGCTCCATAAATGTCACTTCGGTGTCATCCATGAGTAAGATAGCAAACTGTCTGTCTTCAAGGGATGAAGAACATGTTGAAATGGAACTTGTGCATTTTAAAGCCAATTTGGCTATTGTTGTAGTTGAATTACCTTTGTTTTCAGGGTTCCAGATGTTCACCACAGGTTTATGATGATTTAGGGGTAAGTGCAGAAATTGTTTGAGGGCCATGTTCATGCCATCATCTCCATATCAATGACTGGGTACTGCCTTTCCTTATTGGTGAGGCAATTGGGAGAAAAGGCAACTGATCTATCGACTATTTCTTTTTGCATTCTGGCTACTCCTAACCTCCATGCATTAGCATCAACTGATAAGATGATCTCTAAAGACGGGTCAAATAGGCGCATGCATGGTGGGTTGGCTATCTCAGCTTGCCAAATGTTGTTCCACTCTCCTCGGACCTCCTGACCTTTTTTTTTCTAAAGAGGGCCCGGAGGCACTCAGAGGCACTGAAAAAACTTTACAAAATGTGAAGCAATGTTCTGCATGTCGACAACAGAGTTCGGTTGTTCTTTGTTTACATGCTGTGCAGTCTGATATTCTTTTTTGCCAAGCTATGCTTCTGTTATGCACGGTCTCATGATATGGAGTAGACCAGGCTGTCGAGACAGATCTGCATACGATTACATGTGTCCTGGAGTCGCAGTCTGTATTCTTCTTGTGCATATGCATCCATGGTTCTTTCAGCATGGCATTGAGTTCCACTGTTGTGTGCTGCAAGTACCAGGGTGGGGTCCTGAAAGCCCTTAACTCTGTTGTTTCGTTTCACAGCGATCATCATCAGCCTGTGAAAGATGGAGGCCACCGAGCACATGCCGAAAGTCTGTTGCATTTACAGCAGGAAGACCCCAAAGGAGTAGGGTGGTTAAGGGGGAATGATACTTGATGCCTTGATTGATGGCGTGCAACTTCACATGCTGGCAGGTACTTTCCATGTATAGTTGTGCGAGCACCTCTGCTGCATTTAACAAAAGTAGCAAAGCAATCATTTTCAAAAGGGGATCTCTTTCTTTAAAATTCTGAGATCAATGTTAATGTTAAATGATATTTGTATGGTGCACTATCACCACCGGAGTGGCCCCCTGGCGCTCTGGCAGCTCTGAAAAAGAAAGGGAAGGGGGTGAGTTAGTGGGAATAAGCTGGAAAGGTCCAAGAGAGCAGTAATGTGCTGTTGGCAGCCTCATCCCGGTTAACACTGTTGGCTGGGCTTGGGGTGTTTTCAGGTCGGCAGCCGTTGTATGCTGTTGTGCGAGTCTATGTGTGGTTTGTTTTTTTGTTGCAGGGTAGTGAAGTTTGTGCAGGTTGTTCCGTTTATTGGCTTGTGGTTGTGTTTGGATAGGGTTTGAGAAGTGTATGCAGAGGGTTGAAAATTGTTAGTGTATTGGTTAGTTGGCATAGGTGTTAGTAAGAGAGGCGCTAAACTTCCATATTTCTACTGCAGGTGAGGTGCTGTTAGGAAGCGAATCCCTGAACTTCCATATTTGCTCTCCCGGTGGGGTGCAGGAGTGTGTCCACACCTCCATCCAGCTCGGGACCGGCCGACACCCCACGGTCCCTTCCATACATGATGCCCACCCACATTCATGTCTGAGTTTGGACCCGCCTATCTCTGTCAAAACTGTCTGTATGCATGCTATGCAGGTGTTTATGACTCCACCCAAATCTAGCCAAGATAGCCTTTGAATTCTGTACATGCCATTGGTTGGCCAAAGCCACTCCATCCAGACTTAGCAGTGGTCGGCCTTCACCATTTAACCAGCTGCTCATGCAGGCTACTGCTCACAGTCCGCTCAAAGCCTGGCAGGTGCATTTGTTCGCACCTACATTCAGGTGTGGCACTTGCCATCATTCACAACTTTATCCTGGCCTTGTCCATGGAAATGTCCACAACATAGTGCAAGAATGGCAGCTCTTAACATTCACTCAACTCTATTCAAATATGGTATCTGGTAGCGTTTAAGGAGTGGGTGAGGTTGTAGGGTGGGGTTGGCCAGGGGTGCTGATTCTGTCTTCATGGGGTGTTGCTTGTGTCGTATTCAATCTAGCGTCATCTCTCTTGTAATTGTGGGGGTTTCCCTTGGTCGGTCTGGGTGTTTGCCAGTGTGATCCTAAAATCTGTCATCCTGTTGTTTGTGTTTCCTGTTTGATTGGTTTTCGTTTTTTAGTTCAAAATTGCTGTGTTTAAGAGCCAGGTTTTTAGTAGTTTTCTGAATTGTACATGGTCTTTGGTGTTTCTTATTCCTTTTGGGGATGTTGTTCCAAGTTTTTGCAGCCAGGTGGGAGAAGGAGGAGCCTCCTAGTTTTTTCTTGAGGTATGGTTTTTGTTCCAAGTGGATTTTGTTGCATGATCTGAGTAGTCTTGTTGGCTTGTAGATTGTTATTTCCTTTTGTACAAATTCTGCTCAATGTCTGCTGATTGCCCGGTGTGTTATGCACATTGTTTTGAAGGTGATGCAATGTTTGATTGGGGGCCAGAGTAGTATTTTAAGTGCTGGGGTGATGTGGTCTCTTCTCGATAGTTTCAGGAGAAGTCTGTCTGCTGCATTTTGGATGCGTTGTAGTTTCTTCATGAGGTATTCTGGCATCCCGAGATAGAGACTGTTTGCGTAGTCGATTCTTGACATGATGAGGGTGACGATTGTGAGTGTTTTGTGGGTGAAGGAGAAGAAAGGTAGGATTCTTCTTGTTGTGTGAAGGAGGAAGAAACATTTCTTGACTATTGCATTTATTTGTGCTTCTAAGGTTAGGGTGTCGTCCATCAGGACTCCCAGATTTTTTACTAGCTTAGATGGAGTTGGTGCAGTTCCCATTTCTGTCATCCACGGAATGTAGGTGTTGTTCTCTTCGTTATTGGATATTATCATGATTTCTGTCTTTCCTGGGTTGATTTTCAAGTTGTTGGAGGTCATCCAGGTAAAGACTTCTTTTAAACAATCAATTAGGGTTGATTGATCGACTTGAGTGTCTTCGATTTTGTAGATGATTTGAGTGTTGTCTGTGTAGTTGTAGCATGTGATGTATTTTTTGAATATTCTGATTACTGGAGTCTGGTAGATATTGAAGTATAGTGGTGATAGTGAGGATCCTTGTGGTACTCCACAGTCGTTAACTTGTGGAATAGATTTGAAGGGTTTTAGTCATACAATTTCTGTTCTGTCTGCTAGGAATGATTTAATCCAGAGTAGTGCCATGTCCGTTATACCTATATCTTCCAATCTTTGTCATGGCTAACTGTGTCGAAGGCTGCAGAGAGGTCGAGCAGAATCAAAGCTGAGGTTGTGTTGGAGTCTGCATTTGTTTTTAGGTCATCCCAGATGGATAGTAGCGCTGATACTGTTCTTCTTGCAGGTCTGAAACTGACTTGTGCTTGGTCTAGCAGGTGGTGGTATTCTACATGTTCTTGGGTTCATTTGTATACGTAAGTTTCTAGGAGTTTTGCCAGGTAGGGAATGTTTGAAATCAGTCTGTAGTTGGAGAGGTCTTCGACGTCACCACTTGTGTTTTTTAGAAGTGGTTTGATATATGCTGCTTTGAAGGTTTTTGGTACTGTTCCTGTTGCGAGTGAGAGATTTAGGAGGTTTCTGTACTATTCTGATGGTGTTCCTTGTGCGAGGAATGATTTCCCGGGAGGATAGCTCAGCGGCAGCGTGCGCGTCTTGGAAGCAGGACGACACGAAGCAACAACAGGTTCGATCCCCGGGTCCGCGCTTAAAAACCTCTGGCTGTTTAAGCGCGTTATAAATACGCAACTAAGAGAAAAAAAAATAAAAAAAAACAATTACGCAACTAAGAAAAAACAAACAATCCCTGTAACAGCGCCTCGATGCCTGCGGGCTGTGTGAGCGCTTTATAAATGTTAAATAAATAAATTTCTAGATATCGGGGGTAGGGATCCATGGGTGATGCTGCTTTCTTGCTGTGTCTAACCAGCTTGATGAAATCCTCTGCTGACATTTCAGGAAAGTTTTGGAGTGTGTGCTGTGGCTCTTCATTAGGTCCTGTTGGTTGAGTGTTATGGTTGGTTGGTCTGTTTTGTATAATTTGTCGGACGTCGTTGATATTGTTCTTGAAATGGTCTGCCAAGTCGTTGCAGAGTTTCTCTGAGGGGGTTGGAGTGTTGTCACAGCCAGGTGGGTTTCTCATTTCTTTAATGATGTTGAACATTTCTTTTTGTGTGTTGCTGGCATTGGTGATTCTGTCATCATAATGCCTTTTCTTCAGATTTTGTATTTCCTTCTTGAAGGCGCTGATTTGTTTCTGGAATAGTATTTTCTTCTTTTGGTTGTATTCGTTCCTCCATTCCAATTCCATCTTCTTGTTGTCCTTTTTTATGGTGCTTAGTAGCGGGATGAACCATTTTGCCATGGCCCTTTTTTTTGAGGGGGTGAATGGTTTTTCCGGGGCGATGTTTTCAATTGTATCAATCAGCAATCCTTTTGTGGAGTAGCTCCACTTTCCCATCTAGGTCAGCTAGCTCTAGTTCTGTAATTGAGGGTTTGGTCATCTCCAGTTGTTCCAATAGGTTGCTTGCTTTGACGTATTTCCAATTTATTTTTGTGATGGTTGTGAGCTTGGGGGCTGAATGCGGACTTGGGTTGGTAGTGTGATTACAAATGGGATGGTGAGATGATTGCTCCACAGTATTTGTATTGGTGGTGCCCTGGAGATGAGTTTTTCCTTGGTGAAGATTGTGTAAAGGGGGTGTCCTGCCGAGTGTGTTGCCCCTTTGACCAACTGTCTTAGTTTCATGGTTGTAGCTGTCCAATTAGTGAGTTTCGGGAGTTGGCATGTTTTTCTTCAAACCAGATGTTGAAGTCCCCCAGAATTATTAGATGTTCGTGCTTGATGGCTAAGTTGGTGATGGCTTCTATGAAGTTGTCGACAAATGTTGCATCTTATATTGGTGGTCTGTACATCAGAATGAATGTCATGTTAGTTTTTGGGTTTGCTGATAGGCGTATGACCATGGTTTCACAGTTGATGATGTTGAGAGGTCTGTCTGTTTTTATTTTCAGGTGTCCTTTGAATGCTATTGCGAGGATTTCTCCTTTTTTATTTTTCCTGTTTACTTGAAGGCATTTGAAGTTGGTTGGGAGGCAGCTTTGGAGTGTGATTTTGTAGTTTACTTCCAGTTATGTTCCTGTGATGAATAGGATGTCAATGCCGTTGTTGCAGAGAAGGTCGACGATCTCTGTTGAGTGTTTTGACATCGATCTTGCTTTTATTAGCTTGCAGTGCGATTGGGATTAACAACTCTGTGCCCTGCACCCACACACTAACTATGTGCTTCAGCAAATGCATGTCTATGTGCTCCAGTTGTTCCCTTGCAGTAACTGGCACTGTTCTAACTTCATGATTCGCTGGGATAGCACAATTATTTGGTTTTATGTTGTGGTTGTATCCCTTGAGTATGACTAGTACATGTTTGAACACCACTTCATGTCTTTGCATTATCTCCTGATAGATGCCTATTTGTGTGATCATGACTTGGTTGCTGGGGTACATATCTTAAGGCAAGCCTTGTCTGGCCCGCCTAGGGCTGGGTTTATTTTCTTTGACATGTACACTTTTATAGGCTCTTGTGCCACCTATAAGCCGAAACAATTCCATTAGAGTACAAATAGGAATATATGGCATATGAGGAGGGGCACACAGTTGTTGTTTGGTATTTGCCCACTCATTGACTCATCATGGTTCGCTAATCCCATGGCCATTCAAACCCAGTTCCGTCCCAACCCCCCCACCCAAAACACTGTCTCATGGGAAATCTTCGAACTTGCTTTAATCAAGCCTTGCCATCAAACTTTGCACTCAAAGTGCTTGCAAGTGTTTTTTCAAAGCAGTATTCTGAGAGTTAATGACTTTATTGGAGCTGCTACTGGTGTAATGCAAATGCCTAAACCAGGTCTGCCTTCAGCCATTCCATTTATAAGCACTAAGCGTGTACTTCACTGAAGTCCTGTTAAAAACAATCATTGATAAAGCCAACCGTTTTGGGTTGTGTATAGAGATTACGCATTTACCAGGCACTGCTATTGAATGCCTATGTACTGGCACCATTTTGCTACTTCTACCATCAATGGCCAGTTGATACCACTACGGCAGTGTGTACTTGGAAAGTGCTTTTCCCATGCCTACACAAAACCCCAGAATGTTGGCATTGCCAATGCTTATCTTCAGTGCTCCTGCCTTTAAACGCAATCTTGCATTTGATAACGCTCCTTACTGTGATAATGTGTTTATCAAAGTTGACTGTGCTTTGATCTGTTGCAACTTGAGCCTAACATTTACCAGGCTCCAACTTTCCTCCCCTTGTTTACACACCATTTCACATATGGGTTCTGCTTGCCGTTTTCATACAAACGCCTACGCAGCCCTTTTACCTTACTGAGCTACGTATCCACGATTTCTCCGTGCTCACTCTCGACGAGGCAGCTGCCCCGCCCCTTGCACCATTGGTCTTGAGGCACTGTGACACAATACGTGCCCCACCCCCCGCGCCATTGGCCGCGATGCAACTAGATATGCTCCTACCAGGAGACGTAGGCACGGTTTGGTGCCAGTCACACCCCCTTCCAAGCTATTTGCAGGCAGGTTGCCATGACAACCACCACGCGAGTACGCTAGTCAGCGTTACTCGGCTGCAGCTGCTCGTCAGGTGCAGGCTCCCTCGTTGTGACTTTCCTGCATGACACAGCATTTCCGCTTTTCACCGTGTGCCTTAGTCTTCTACACGCCTGCTCTAAGCGCGAACGGTAAGCATACAAAGCACGTTTTTTGTAAAGGGACATTTGCTGTGTGCTCCATGGAAGACATCGCGTTCCCCACAAACCAGTTCTTCCTGTTATACAAACATGAGGCAGCCTTCAATTCTACTCTTACAGGCGATCGAACCCTCCATTTTATAGGCGCTGAAACTATATTGTCTTTGCCACCCATACAAACGTGCATCTAATGTCGCGTTTGTAACTGCTCGACCCGGGTGTTTTTTGTTCTTCTCTTTTTCACAGTAATCTCTGTACTGCAGCATGTCGACCGCGCCACATCAGTTTCTCCTGGACTGACCTGCGGCGTTCACAGCTTCTCTCCACCCAGCACTGATTGATAGCGTGCTCCAAGGTAATCTTCTCATGATCTTGTCCGTACCCCTGTATACTTTGTTAGTGTGTCTCACACCGGCAACCATTTTTGCACGGGTAGCGCCCCTTTCCCTCTTCTGCCACCCTGCACATGGAACCTATTAGTGTGTCTGCCGTTCTCTAGTCTCTCTCAAACGTCAATTTTCTTCTTCTTCTTAAATAGCATATGGTCACCTCCGTTCCCGTATCCTCTCTTCAGGCAGTCTCTGACACATGGAGCATGTACAGTAGTATAATCCATCACAACATCCTTTGATGCTTGCATGCATTTTTGCACAATACTAAACATAATGACCTCTTCTCTCTTTTCTGAGATCTACTTTTCTTCATGTGCTTGCTTCTATAGTTGTTGGTTTTCCAGCACAGCAAGCAGAAGTCTCGGCCCTGGCCCTGCCCAGCTGGCCATTTTCACAAGCAGTATAAGAGTCCTGGCACACCGGGATAGCAACCACGCGGCATTCCCCTGCCCTCCATATATTCATAGAGTGAGTGTCCCGCGTCCGTTTGTCAACAGTATCAAAAAACCTCGACACTCCTTTGTAATTTTTTCCTATAGAGTACTAGTTGTACCAATCATGTTCAATTTTGTTCTGCCCCCTTTAGGGATTAATCACCATATTACATCTATTCTGCCCTGAAGAAGGCTTTGACCACACTAGCCTGTATAGGCCGGCGAAACTTGTTTCTCCTTGCGCTTTGTTCCCCTCTCTTCTGGAAGCACTTTGGGAACAAATCTTCGATATTTCATACACATTGGCAGTTAATTATATGGCAAAATAACCATATGACATAAGTTGATTGTGAATAATTTCACTGTTTAAACCAGGGTAATTTTTTACACATCCTGTTGATATTCAGCCCACAGGTACAATTGCTTTCCTGTTGGGCTTCTGTTCTTTCATTAATTGTTTTTTTGCATAATATCCTATTTCATTTCTCTGACAAAATTATAATGTACACATGATGAATGTTATGCTTTATGTTTCTGTTTCATTTTTTTGCTATGTCTTTTAAACCTGTGTAAAAAGCATTCTGAAATTCTTAAAAAATATGGTTTTTTTGTATAATACATTTATTTTCATGTACTCCTAGGATTTTCCTTTGGTTTTGTTGTTCCTGTGACTTTCTTTGAAAGCACACACCTTATAATAATATGGAGATTTAACCGAAATTATTGACAGAATTTAGGACTGTCATCGGCGTGGGTTCCTTTCTTAGGTTCTTTGTTTTGAATGTTTATACTGCCCCCGTCCACGCATGCACACTGGGGCACACCTATTGTTTTTATGTAATCTGTTGCAACTAGCTTGTAGACACCTGTGAGGAATGGCCATCTGAGAGGGCGCAAAGCCCTGGCCTTTTTGATTTGTTACATAAATTCTTCTCCAAATGGGTAATATGCTAACCAGACCTCCCTTTATGGCAACTCCATGTCATAAGCCTAGTGTATTTATGCCCTCCTGCATCAGTAGCCTGATCTGCAGAACTCACTCTGTTTATGGCACAGAGCAGGTTCAAAAGTCACAGGATGCCCAATTGACCACGGCAGCAACAGCTGAATCACTGCTGCTCTGGGACAACATTTTAAGATGTGCCACTGGTACCCAAATCACGAGGATCATGAGTACCCCATTTTGGTGGCAGGGTAATTGCTAAGAATAAGCTTTGCCTTGGATTAGGCATATTGCATGGTGATACTTATGATCATGGCTGCCACATTCAAACTGAAATTGCACATGTGTCAGCTCCTGTGAGCCAGTCCTACTGCTGAAGGGATTGTTTATTCGGGTCAGACAGACCGATGCAGCCACATGGCAGGACAGAAACCCTGTGGAACCAGCCTCTCTTTGATTCTCTTGTGAGGGCTGGTAACCCCCCACCCCATGGAGACAACAGCTGTGCAGGGCCAGGTATCAAAGGGGCATTCAGGAGGAGTACCCTCACACCAGGATGCTGCACATTCAAGGGTCTTTGTTGCTTAGTCAGATCAAAGGGGGCGGGCGTAGGATAGGCAGCAGAGCTCTGGGCATTGGAAGAAACCTTCCACCATTTTGGCCCTCATTACGAGTCCGGCGATAACCGTGTCGGTCTGTCAGGCACCGGTAATTGTAAATCCCCATTCCCATTTGAGGCCAATAGGACTCAATGGGAATGGGGACCACGGAAGCACCGCCACCGTTAATAATGGTGCTGGTGCTTCCGTGAAAGTCTGCGGCCGGGTGCCGTACCGCCCGCCAGGCCGCAGACTCGAAGTTTGCCAGTCCAGAAACAACAATGCTGGTAAGCTTACCGGTAACATTGTTTCCAGACCAGGAAGCTTCTAGTGCGGGCATTTGTCTCTCACCTTCTCACTTTCCCTTTTATGTCTCCTCCACCTCCTCTGTAGCAAAGCACTCTGGGTGCAAGAACAAGTTGGCAAAGTTCACTCCACCCAGGAGAAGGGATTGGTCCCCTAAAGCAGCCTAGGTTTAGACCAATGAACTGGAGACTTTGACCCTTAGTAGAGGTAGTCTTGCACCCTTTCAACAGAACACCTTCAGTTCCTTGAGGATCGTGTAAGGCCAAGGAGACATTCTGAAGAATTACACCTGGACGTCTTTTGAGACATTTGCACTGGCCAAAGACATCCACTGGCGTTGAAGAAAGAACTGTCAAAGACAGAGAAAGCTATGTACCCTAACCACTCCTGTGGACTATCAGGAGTGACCAGTGCTGTGGATAAGGACCAACAATCTTCAATGCATCTTATGTGCCAGAAGAGCAGACCCTGAACTGGAGTATAATCTCCCTGGGTCCTTTGCAAAAGCCTCAGATCAACCCGGAGGGCCAGATCAGGCACAGCTCCCTGCTCATCTGCCCTGAACCGGTTGCTCTGTGTTCACCTCATGCTGAGCTGGATCTGGTTTCTGCATTCCTTCAACCAATCGAAATATTGCATTGTATTAACATCTTCTTGACACAGCATTGTGTTCTCGCCAAGCATGTCAATTACCAGGCCTGAAGCGCCTGCTCACAGCTGAAGAACCGCTGCCTCATTTTTGCACATCGACATCCACTCAAGCACCACTTCATGACCGACGCCCACCGGCTGGACCTGGCCAACGTTGAAGCGTTTTTGGGACCACCCTGACCTGCATCAATTGAACCTCCACCATTCGACTGCTCCTAGCACAAGCATCCACCCCTGCTCGACGCCCACTTCTTGACAAGGATTCCATGATACTCTGTGCCTCACTGAGCCTGATCAGCTTGCATCGTTGTATCAACACGGGTCTGGCACATCAACCCACCAAGAACCAAATTCAGGTACTGGGACACTGAACTGCCACCATGGTAAATTCAGGTACTGTGACACTGAACTGCCACCATGGTCCACTTGGGTGCTAGATATTGGTTAGATCACGATCATCTCTGTGTTCACAAAGATATCCTTTTTGGTAGTACCGTACCTAACACCCTTGCAACTAAACAGAGTGCTACTTTCCCCAGTCTGTTACATCTCTTCTGTTCTTTGCTCTTGGGTGAGTTTTTATATAGTAATCTTTTTCGTTGGTCTTGCAGATGTGTTTTATTTTTATAGAACCTTGATTGGACATTCCCTTTACTTTTGGACTGTGATACTGGATTGTTTGAGTCCCTGCTGGTTCACCTTCACACCCCTCTTAAGAGTATACTCTGCCATCGGCCCATTTTAACACAAAAAGCAAAGCAGGTATATCTCTTAGAAGTTCCTGTTTAACTCTTATGGTTGCTTTGAGTTTTGGTTTGTAGAAGTGTGAGGGCTGAAGAAGCCATTTTGTCCCTGCTCAACGAACCAGAATCAATTGCGTCACAAGAGCTGACTCCCAAAAACTTATGAACCTGTCCCATTGTAAGAAGGTAATCTCTGCCCAAGTTTGCCAGCAACCAAAGTCATTTCCCTACTAGTCTTGTCTTGCAAGTGAGGCTTATTTTCTTTCCTTTTCTGCTGTGATACACATTTCACATTATGTCCTTATGTACCATGCCCCTGCCATGCTTTTCAGGTGACATGACCTTCTTGGGCTGTTTTTGCAGTGTGCCACTACCGTCATCTTTTTGGAGACCTTTGTCTAGTGTCCATTCATTGCGCTCTATGGAGCACATTTTGCTCCGGTACGGAAATTGCCTGGAGGGGACCGCTTATGTCCTGGCAATTTTCATCATTTGCACTGCGGAGTGCAAATAAGAAGTGTAAAGAGATGGCTAAAGTCTCTTTACACCTCTCTTTTGAACTCTGCAGTGGAAATAGAGTAAACGCTGCCTGCCATTCTGAGGCTCCTTTTCATCAATTCTGTAAATTGCACAGAGAGAACCCTTGTGTGTAATCTCACTTGTAAGGAGTCCTCTCTTGCATTATTTTTTTGTTTGTGTGAGTTTTAATCCACCCCAGAAACCTAGGTGGAATTGTGTTTCTGTCCTCGGTTACACTCAAGCGCAAAGACAATTGTACATGAGAAACGCAATGCCTATGCACAGAGGAGGGTGTGTGATTGAATCCCAATGGATTCCACCTGGTTTTTGCATGCCTCTCCCACATCCTAAACTCAATGAGGTTGGCATTCGCGTGCAATGTCCGCATGCAGCTGCGGCAGGCTCTGTGCTGAAAAGGCACACACATGGCAAATAACTAGTGGTTGAGCCTGCCGTCTGCAACAAAATGAGCCCGTTAGGTGGCATGCTTTGGGTTTACTTTTTCTTCTTCAGGCTGTCTTGCATCCCTCGCTCTTCTGCATATCTCTTTTAACGCCACTGGTGCTGCCTCTTGTTTGGCGGGGCTCTCTGCAAGTGCCTGGTGGTGGATGTTTCTTCTATGCTGTTAGCCAACCGCATGGCTCAGCAGTAACTTTTCTTTTGCAGGTTTGTAAGCGAATCCCACTAAGACCATGTCTAGCAGCTTGTTCCCAGTATGCGTACCGAACTGGCATGGCAACTCCACGTCAAGTGCATGTCTCATGTTGTGTATTAGCTCGGGATGCAAAAAAACTCAATTTGTGTTTCAAGATATTTTCTTATCCGTTAAAATGGTCCAAGTCCCTTTGCCATGCTTCCTCGTACCTTCCAATTAAGGGTAGTTCCTCACAGGTGGGAGCATGTTTAAAACTCATCAGCCTTCAGTTGCAAGAACAATTATCAAATGTGCGACGTTTCTGCCTGCTGGTCGGTGGTCTGCTCCCAGTGTTTCTCTCGATATGAACTTAGGTTTCCCTTTGTTCAATGTTATTGCCGTGACACAATGCGTCTGTGGTAGTGATGGTGGCGGGTGAGTGCTTCCTCTCTGCTCTGTTCGCTCACTGCTTCTGCTGGTAGATTACCTTTATTTTGCACATTTCCGTTTTCACCTCCATGCATCCCACCTTGTTGCCACTTGTAAGATTGACCTTACAATTTGAGCATTTGCTTGAATAAAGATTCATACTGTACTTGTGTTTTTAAAAAAAATCCTTAGGTCCATCACTTTGCAACTGCTGCATTCAGCCTCCCCAGACTGGTTCCATGGGCCTCATTACGACCCTGGCGTTAAGGGTTTAACGGCGCCGTAAAAGGTGTCGGCGCCGTTTAACCCTTAACACCTCATTACGAGTTCCCTTTGGGGGACCCGACCTTAACGCCTGCTTTTAGCAATCTGCGGCACCGTACTTAGCGCCTTCCCCATTCCCATTGAGCCCTATGGGGCAAAAATGGGAATGGGGAGGGGCCCATGGTGAATGGGGAATTACCGCCCCGCCAACCTTGGAATGGGGCGGTAATTCCGCCATTCACCATGGCGGACCCCGGCATGGACCATGGTGCTTACAGCACCATGGTTTAGCGCCGGGGTCGTAATGAGGCCTAAAATCGCGGCAAATATGGCTGTAGACACAAAGGGGGTCATTACGAGTATGGAGGTAACCATGGTGCTATTAGCGCCATGGCTATCCCCATACCACATACCGGGTCCGGGTTCCCTGAATGGGGAATTACCGGGCCATTCCAACCTTGGAGGACCCGGATTTCCCCATTCAGGAAACCCATCCCCATTCCCATCCGAGCCCCCATAGCGCTCAATGGGAATGGGAAGGGAGCTAACAACGGGCCTGTTAATAACGGGCCCATTGTTAGCTCCCTGGGCCTTTAGAGGCTCCCGCTAAGGGCAGCTGGTTTTACCATCCGCCCTTTGCGGGACCCGCTAAAGGACCTTGTAATGCGGCGGTAAGGGGTTAACGGCACCGGCACCCTTACCGCTGCCATTAACACCTTACTGCTGCACTCGTAATGAGGCCCCAAATATTGCGGCAAAAAGGCTGTGGTTTTGCCGCCGCAATCCATGTAAAGGATGCAGGAGACACCCCTGCAACCCCTACTCCCCTTAAATGGTGTAATGGGGTGCACCTTTAACGGGTCAAACCATGGCATTTTTGCCAGAATTTTTTGTGCAGGCAACATTTTTGCCAGAATTTTATCACTGGATACCCCCAGTCTTAGGGCCTCATTACACGTTATGCGGTAAACCATGGTGCTGTTAGCACCATGGTTGCCGCCGGTAACATACCGGTACCACCATGGAGAAAAGGGGAATTACCACCCCATTCCAAGGTTGGCGGGGTGGTAATTCCCCCTTTCTCCATGGCCCTTCCCCATTCCCATTTTTGCCCCATAGGGCTCAATGGGAATGGGGAAGGAGCTAATTACGGTACCGCAAATTGCGGTACCGTAATTAGCACCAAGGTCATTATGCGGGTCCCAACTTTAACGGCTGGTCTACACCAGTCGTTAAGGTCGGGTCCCGCAAAGGGACCTCGTAGTAAGGCGGTAAGGGTATACCGGTACCGGTGCCCTTACCGGTACCGGTAAACCCTTACCACCTACCGTGGAATGAGGCCCTTAGTCCCACTTGCGCTGTTTTTCTCTCCTTGGTCTAATTTCCTCTTTAGCCGTTCATGCTCCTCTGTGGTGTGCACTTATGTTGCCTAAGCCATGAGCACTACAACACTTTTGAACCTGGACTCACCTTCCCGCACCGGTTGCTCTTGAGGGTGCCCTATTGTCTTGATCCAAATGCAGCCTGCACTTCTACAGAGCAACAGCTACACTTTACACTACCCACTACTGCTCTACTCTGCTCGGTGAGTGAGCAAGAGTGCGTAGGTCCATTTGTTGATTGCCATCCACCTAGGCTTCTCTTTGGTGCTGTGCCAACAATGTGAGAGTCCCTCTTCTGGGATCAAACAAGGCAACGTGTCCTATTTTAAGAGTTGGTCCCCACTCACAATGGTTTACACTGATGCTTGAACTCACTGTGCCTCTCCACAGGAGAAAAAGCCATTTGGATATCATTCTGGTTCCTCCCACATGGGCAGTCCAGAGCCAAAACACTAGGCTATTCTCCGAAGATGTGTGCAAGAGTACCAACAGAGAGCACACAAAGGAGTTTATGCTTTTTTGGGACTCATCAGTAAAGTGTGGATGTGGTACGGGTCTCCCCCATCAAGCCTGTCTTTTCCTATCTCTGCGCCCATCCCTTATTCTTTCTCTTTTGCAGTGTGTTCCCTCTCTCAGTCTCCCTCCTTCTCCTTTCCGCTGTCGTTTTTATTCAATCTGTGGCGTTCTTTCTTCTCCCGCACTGTATCTCCTTCATCTTAACTCTGCATGTCTTCCTAATTCTATTTATGAAAGCCTGTCTGTCTCTTTCGGGTTTTACTCTCACTGCCTCCTTCTTCTTCCCCGCCTTTCTTCTTCCCACTCACAGTATGCTGCTTTCTTCCTCCTTGCCCACCTTTCCCCTCCTAAATCCTTGTTTTTCTCGTTATAATTCACTCTCCCTTTGCATCTGCCTCCATCCCTTTCCATGTGGCTTCTCCCCCTGACCCCCCTTCCTGCCTGGCTGGCTTTCCACTCTGCCTCTCCCTGCCTCTTTGTGTTTGCAACTGTTTCCACCCCTCCCCCTTCCAGTGTGCTCTCTCTGATATTTCTAGGGCAGTATTTCTGGGGAGCGGGGCTGACCACCCTGTATGTTATTCCCAGGCAGGGTGTCTTCATGGATGCTTCAGGTGTTCGGCGCACTTCATCTCCTGTAGAGAAGTGACTGCTATTGTTTTCTTTATCTCATTCTTATGAAGCAAATGTCCTTCCAATATTTCTCTTTTTCCCGCCACCGCCGTCCATGCTTGAGGGCTGCGGTTATGAAGTTAGAGTATTAGGCTTTGCTGCCCGGGTGTGCTTCCCTGCTGCAGCCGCTGTGGAAGTGCTGGGGCCGGCCTGCTAATTTCCCCGAACAAAACAAGAAAATAACAGCAATTATCAAAGAATCGAATCAACAAAGGTCGGGCGACTTCGGCGGTTTTTTAATCTCCAGAGAAATTGAGGATTGTCCCGACCAGCTCCAGTGCTTCCGGCTGCTTCTGGAAAGTCAAGATTAGTATCGGGCAGAAATGCATGCGTGCTCTTCCTGCGTGAAATTTCTGGTTCAAGGGACTTTTTTCTGTTTGCTGATTCATTTCAAAGAGATAAATAAGTTTTTGAAACCCACCACACAGGCGAGGAACAGTAGAAGTAGTTGCTCGTCTGGAAAATCAAAGTGAAGATTATTTTGAGCACAGTTTGATTCCTATACTTCATAATAAGTGTCTTCAATTAAGTGCACTCACCACAAACCACAGTCTTGAAAGACAATAAATGTACTTTAGGTTCAGGTTACGGTGTATCCACTTTTCTAGTCCTGAACAACCAAAACACACATACATTGACAAAGCCAAATGTCTTATATTTTTTGCTCTATGGAAAAGTATGAGTTGGGAGCACTAGAAAGTTTGAACTACTGGGCCTGATTGGTACTCTTGAATGCACCCTGCTGTGTCTGCTGGTGCCTCTTAGGACAGCGCCCCACTGTCCTAGACTCAGAAAGCAGGAAGTAGGTTGGAGACCGTGCACAGTTGCACTAAATACTATTGAATGGATCAGAGCAGAATCTCTGTATTAATGAGCCAGACACTTGGTACTTTGAACAGTGAAACACGTGTTTTTATTCATATAGCTGACACGTGTTGGGACCCTCAGGGGTCATTTTCAAGGCTAAGCATTGACATGCATAACATTTGATAATTAAATGAATCACCCTTGTGTGTTGTGCCCAATTGTGATTTAAAAACAGGTTTTCATGTGGTATTGCATGTTGAGTGATTTGTAATTAAAAGCAATACATATAAGAGGAACACGCGTAACCATTAAGCAAGTTAAATTAATTATTATTACACATAATGGTAAAAGTGACAGTGCTATATTCGACGAATTCAGGTCATGTGAGATGCATCCTTCAGAGGGAGAGAGAGGGAGGAAGAGGGAAAGGAATATGTTAAACTATGTAAATATCGCCCCCATTGGGGGAGGGACACCTTTGGTCAATGTGCAACAAGGAAAATAAGTCTTACCGATATGGAATTGATGGAACTGGTGTAAATTCTGGCGTGTGTTCAAGGGAGATCCCCATATAGTGGATCAGTGGATAATCGACAAGATAGTCCAATAGGAAGCCTGGGGAACAGAGGAAGTCAGATAAGAAACCAGGGAAGGAGGAAGGGGCAATGCAATACGGTCAAATGGTTGTGGCTCTGTAAAAAAGGGACGGTGAGCGCTGGCCGGTGGCTGATGTCACAATGTCACGGGTGTGAGGGGTAGTGAAAATGGGCCCTGTGGTGCGGCAAGATGGAATGTGCCCCTGAATGAGCACAGTGGCACAGAGCCCAAGGTAAATAATAAGCATAGAAAGGTGAATGCCCGGAGTTCTCCCGAGAGAGGGTCAAAAGGTCTGTGGTGAGGCCCCATGTCCAGGGCAGTATACTCTCGGTACTTCGAGGAGTTGCAGGAGCACGGGTATGGCAAGCGTCAAGTCATAAAGCGGGCGGAGAAGCAGCAAACATAAAAAGATATTAAACAAGAGTTACACTGAAAAGTATATTTATGGCTGCAGGAAAGGCAGACAACATTAGAGCCTGGTGAATAAATTGAGTGGAGCCAGTAAGCCGGAGGCCTGATAGTGCCAGAGGAAGGTGGGCCCCATGTGTGGGGGTGACGAGGTGAAGGGGGCTGCAAGGTACACTGCACCTTGTGTGTTGGTGGTCGTGGTACACCACTGTCATACTAGGCGTAGAGGTCCAGACACGTCCGCTTAGAGGTACATTCGGTGAGGGATGGACAGCCTAAGGTTGGTGCAGTGGGGACAGTGGTGACTCCTGGAGGTCCACTGCATGTTTAAAAGAATAAACATATAATTTTCTGAAACAACAAAGTAAATAATTCAACCGCCCTGTGAGAAGGGGAAGTTGCTGGTGTGCCGGTTCATTTGGGAAATCGTGGCAGAATTAAGCAACATGCATTATATAATGCCTGGACTGGAGGTCCCAGGTCCTTACCTCATTGGTTAGGGCTCTAGTCAGAGTCACCTGGCGGCCACAGTGCATTCAGTGATGGCCGCCAGGTTGGATTCCCCTATACATAGAGGCCTCTGTGGCCCACCTGACATTGTCTGAGTCAGAGAGGGGCCTGTTCTTCAGAAGGGTTGTTAAATAATTGGCCGTGCTGAAAATAGAAACTGACAGTGCAAAGTGCATAGTGCATTGGCGTTTATGTAATTACATGCAAAGCCCTCATTAAGCCCTGATCTTCCATCTGTAGTTTGCTGAGAACGGAATCAAGTATATTATGGGAAGTCTACTCATCGGTCTCAACGTAACAGCGGTAAGAGGGGTAGATCTGCACTGATACCAAGGAGAGGGGTGCAAGTGAGGATTTTTATGATCAACAGTTTTTTTATTTTATATCTGATTAGTAAATTAGGAAGAGGGCGTGGTTGCCCCTTGTCTGTGCGGGGGGGACATATAAGAGGCAAAGCTGTATGTTTGGGAATCGGCTGCAGTGTCCCAATTTTAAGTAACAAGTATGAATTGGGAGCACTAGATTCCCAAACTCCTACTTGTTGCTTAGAATTGGGACACTGCAGTCGATTGACTCAAACATCAGTTAACAAATATGGCAGAATATCTGCTCACCAGAACCGATGACATCTGGCACTATGAGGCCTCCGGCTTACTGGCCTAACTCAATTTAATCACTGCGTTCTGATGGTTTCTGCATTGATCCAGCGATCAAAACATGTCCTTCCTGACCATGCGTTTCTCCCTCAGGAGGGCACCAGATTTCTTCAGTTCCCACAGATTT
Organism: Ambystoma mexicanum; assembly: GCF_040938575.1. NCBI lineage: Eukaryota > Metazoa > Chordata > Amphibia > Caudata > Ambystomatidae > Ambystoma > Ambystoma mexicanum. The sequence continues at coordinate 1,244,414,146 of NC_090921.1, forward strand.
GGGAGATCAACTTTACAGATTCTAAGGCATTGCAGATCATTTTCCCAGGGTAAATGACAGAATTTGCTTTGACTCTGGAAGAGACAGGGAAGCTTTGAACACCGGCACAGAATAATTTGTGGAAGGGAACAACTCTGATAGAGGCAATTCAGTTTCTTCCATGTATAGGTGTCATTGTCGAGGTGTGTCCTGACAAGATGGGAATAGGCTGTTTTTCAATCATCGCCTTAAAGGTCACACTCTGGAATTAAAGAATGCGAAGGTAATGGGACTGCACACAAAACTAAAGGCAAGTCTCGATAAGGCATTTAACAAATAATCTTTCAATATTGTAGGACGCAGGTGCAATATTGGAACAGGCCTGCCCTGACACCTGAAAGCAAGTCCCAGAAATTGTCAAGGCAAAAGGTGTCTCTCTCAACCTCAACTGCACAGCAATTATAAAGGATAGAATCCAACATTGACAATATAGTCATACATAAATAATTATTCAAATTTCGCACCTATATTTTGTAATACTGATACAGCTAATTTAGTAACTGAATTTAAATAAAGATAAGCAAAAGCAAGAAAATATATGTTTGCTTAGAAAGGCATATTCATATAACAAAAAGGTTCTCAAAAAGTTATTTTTAACACTTAATCAAGTACACAAACAGTGTACAAATTTGAAGCACATTGCATGCCATATCAACACAATTACAAAGTTGCTGAAAGAGGGTCTATAACACAATTGCCACCGCGTTTCGGGACAAATGCCCTATCTTCAGGGGAAAACCCTCAATATATTTCTGCAAGGATAAAACATAAAGATTCAGTCAAACATATCATTTACACAAAGAGCACATGTTACTCTAAGTTGATCAGAAGCACTAAAGAAAGCCCTAACATGTAGCAACAAGGCAACGTGACTATCACATTAGGAATGCAGTCCCACTGACTGTAACATAATACAGTTGTGGTAGCCAGTAACTCTGCAAACAAAGATAAAGAACACATACATATATCAAGTTCTTACTTTATACAAACCACAAAGATGAAGCACAAACAGGGACACCTAGAGTACTTTTCAATTGAAACGGTACGTCTGCTGGTCCCGCTTGTAGAACACGCTCATCAACGTTGTAAAATGAAGCGAAAAATAAGAAAAGAAAAACACACTCGCAGCGTAAGTCATGAAATACATGGAGTGTCCTCCCTTACTTAAAATCAGCATAGAAATGAAGAACACCAAAGCCATGGGAAGTGCTGACCGCACATCCGAGACCGGGGCGCTCATCTCTCTTTTTAGGGATGGGCCCAGGTCTCGGAGTCGCGCCCAAATGAGTCCAAGCTTGGCCCATCCCATTGACCCACTAGATCAACACACTAGTGTAAAGTCTTCCTCTCCCTAACAAGGAGTGTATAAGACTCCACTTTGCCAGACCCACATTTTGAACACTTAAATGAAAGACTGTGGGCCTCATTACACAGATGGCGGTAAGGATTTACCAGTACCGGTAAAATACAGGTACCAGTAAATCCTTACCGCCTTACTACGAGGTCCCTTTGCGGGTTAGGGGATTTAACGCCTGCTTTTTGCAGGCGTTAAAATCCAACCCGCAAAGGGACCTCGGAGCTAATTACGGCACCGCAAAATTGCGGTGCCGTAATTAGCGCCTTCCCCATTCCCATTGAGCCCTATGGGGCAGATATGGGAATGGGGAAAGGCAATGGTGGAAGGGGGATTTACCGCCCCTCCAACCTTGGAATGGGGCGGTAAATCCCCTTTCCACCAAGGCGGTGCCGGTATTTTACCGGCCTGAGCCATGGCGCTAATAGCGCCATGGTTTACCGCCTACCGTGTAATGAGCCCCTGTGTCTTAAGGGAGAACCTTTACCGGTCATCAATGAAGGTGGTGATTGATACCCGGTACAACAAAGATGCTTTCAGCAAAGATCCACAGGGCCCACGATGGACATCCTTGTCCTGTGAATACATTGTTTGTAGTCCACGACTCTTTGAACACATATAAGATCACATGGAAAGCAGCATACGCTGGAAAACGAACGTACCACCCTCCCCATACTAACCCAGAATCAAACAATACAGAAGACTTACCCAGAATGGATCCAATCAGTTGCCACATCCTCGAAACACTGCAGCCTTCCGGCCAGTGCAAGCAATCTCAGGAAAAAACAGAAAAGCAAATCTAAAATCAAAATTGGCATAGGGGCCAGGTACAGGCTTGGACAAATCCGCTGATCCCAGACCTGCTCCAGGTTTACTCTGTGAAGTTAGCCAATCCTAGCCCTCAATCAACCAGCATTCACAGCTGCAGATATTCGAGTAAGACCCATCAGGTCGAAGGGCGGAGCAAAGTATATATACAGCCAACCCCATTTGCTGAGTGTGGGTTGCAGGAGCAGCAGGCTCAGCTTTGCACGAGGCTGGAGCAGTGGTTGCAGAGGTCAGGAATGAGGTAGTAACATTGGGTGGGTGGAATAAACAGAAGGAGGTAGTGGTAAAAGGAGAGATCCAGAAGACAGTTTTAACATAAGGAATGGAAGTTAGACATCCGGAGAAGGTGCTAATAATGAGGTGCAGGGAGGCAAATGAAGGAGGCGGTGGTAACCCTATGCTTCTATTCACTTCTAAAATGATAGAACAACCTACAACCATTTAACAATGTTTGTGTAGCCATTGTGGCACAGTAATGCTTCACATCATGCTCACCATTATGATGCTGTGGATTGAAAAGCCAGTGGACAGCTGAGGTTACACAGATCAACTTTTGAAAAATCCCTTAGATTAAAAGGGATACAACATGAAAAGATTACAGGTTTATTAAACTTTCTGCAGGGCTTCAACTAAGAAGCGTTAGAGGCAAGGCTATTTCTGTACACTGCGTCAAAGCTCACTGCCACCTTAAATTCGTTGGGGGCGATTCAAGGAACAAATGTTCCCCGAAATTAGTGGTGCAAGCGTGAAAAAGCAAGCGCACGTACATGCATATGATTCATGGAAGGCCCTGCGCGTGTTTTTCCCGGGATGTGCCCCACAGGCGCACACGTCACTGCGACATCCCAAACGCCATCCGCAATGCGCACAGAGAAATCGCACAACGTGTAGTGCACACACCAAAAAGGGGGCAGAACACACGGAATGGGGAACAACGCGTGAAAATGAGGGCGTAACTGGGGAAGTACTGCTGGGAAATACACGGAACTCCGACATGCATGTATTCATGGAATTGAATACGGGAAACCTGCACACGCCAAAAGACACGCACAGGTGTAAACACGTCCGCCACACAACGGCAGGCGGAAGCGTCCCCACGCAGTATAAAACTGCGCTCAAACAACAAACACGCATATACAGCTACGATGAATGTCCCATTTCTTGCAGCACTGATCGTGGGACACTGCAGGAGGAGCAGAATAGACAGGCCCCACATTTTTTTGCCCAGAACCAGCCTTTTTGGGATGCCTGATGACAAGGTCTATGGCAGGTATAGGTTTCCACCTCGTATCATCCTAGACTTGGTCTCTGAGTGGGAGGAGGACCTCACATCACCCACCTTGTGCTCCCAAGCACTGGGCCTCTTGGAAAAGGTGCTCAAAGTCCTGCATTTTTTGGCCACTCAGTAATTTCAGGGACAACTGCCATAGTTGGGGGTCTCTCACAGGCCACGCAGTCACGCTGCCTACGCCAGGTGTTGGCAATCATGACTGCGCGCCCCTCAGTCCGCAGGCACAGATACATGCCCAGAACACCCGCAGAAAGGCAGGCCATGGTCCAGGACTTTTACAGGGTGGCACACTTCCCCAAAGTGCTTGGTGCCATAGATTGCACCCATGTGGCCCTACGTACACCTAGGGCCTCTGAGCACATCTACCGCAACCACAAGCACTGGCATTCCATTAATGTACAGGTTGTATGCGATTCCCATGGAATCATCACCTCTGTCTATGCAAACTATCGTGGGTCTACCCATGACAGTTTCATATACAGAATGTCCGCCCTGAGCGGGGACCTGGAAGCTGGGAAGCATGGCGACACATGGCTCATTGGTGAGTACAAACAAATATCTGTGCACATGCATGCATGTCACACACAGACAAATACACAAACCCAACTAATGACAACCATCCTCACCTCCCCAGGGCACAGTGCCTACCCTCTGAGGAACCATATAATGATGCCAATACGGAACCCCACCACACCACCCCAGGTAAGATACAACGCTGCCCATATTGGAACCAGGGGCATAGTGGAGCGCACATTCAGAGTGCTCAAGTCACTCTTTCGCTCCCTTAACCACTCTGGCGGGCAGCTACTATATGCACCCCCGGCAGTGTGCAGTATCATTGTGGCAGTATGTGTTCTGCACAATGTTGCAACACGGCAGGGTGTACCGGTGGACATGGTGGTGCCCCCACATTCCCAACCACAGGCACAGGCACTGCACATGGGAGGGGAAAGGGCACGTGGCGAGGCAGCACGGACCCAGCTTGTGGCCATATTTTTCACCTAAACTCTCACCCCTCTGGAGTGCACACAGGCCTGGCACATACCAGGTGACAATCGATGTTGACAAAGAGACACTCAACTGTCACAACCTTACCACCCTCAGAATGTTGCCACGGAAGTGCTACATTGTGTGCATCCCTAGATACTTAAACATAACCAATCCTGTGTGACCAAAAGGAACACATGCATGGTGCATATCACACCACCCCCCTGCAAAACAGGCCATGACAATAACTGATATGTCACCCAAACCCTCCCAACCCACATCACCCTTGTCGGTCACACCATGAAAAGGCATGCAACATCAAAAGAGCAAACCAAAAGCACAACACATGACCAATTAGATACGGAGTGACACATGATAAATAGAAAGAGGCCTGAGACAATCATACCTGACATGGAATTAGATGAAATGACTGACCAACAATCTCCCACATATACAACATCATACACAAATACATGCCACCAGCGGTAACATCAACAAAAGACAGAATGCCTGTTGGCCAATCCAAATCCGCAAATCCCAAACCCGTGTGCTGTGTGTGTCTCCCGCAACAGACCGCTCAGCACACAGCACAGTGAGCAGCCATTGTGTTGGGGATACACCTTGAGCATCATATAAAAAGGACAAGCAACAAAAATAACCCAGTGACGCATGTACACAATCCCCAGATGGTAAGTGATCATGAGCTGCAGGGACACAGCATGCCAGAGAAGGCAATCTGTATGCACGTGGGGGCATGGAAGGGTGTTTGTATGTGTGGTGGAGCATTGTGTAAGTGTGTCTGTCAGTAGGGACATGCACTCAATACATGCATGTGAAATCAAGTGACCCTCAGTGCCTGTACACATCAGATGGGAACATTGGCCATGCGTACACCCCAGTATGTCAAACCACAACAATCCCCCGACACCTGAAAAGTAAACTCAGCACAGGAACATCCATTGGCCAGCAGAACACATCATGTACATAGACCCCACAATGAGAATGTCAGAGAGTGCCCAAAGACTGTAGCCCAAGCGTGCTGTCCGACAACAAAAGCCCCTCCCTCATTTGCTCATCACCATGAACTTCGGAAGAACTGTGTCTGGGGTCCGTTGGCTTCGTCCTTCTAGTCTACCTGGCTTCAGGATCCCTCTTCCCCTTGGTTTCCTTGTTATTTCATTCGTGTAAATAGGGTCCAGCCCCCTCAGATGCCACCTTGACTGGTAAAAATACCAAATTGCAGAGAACTCCAAGGAGCCAAACCCCCAAACCAGGGAAAAAGCCTGTAGATACCAAAAAACCCTGGAAGAGTCTCCAGTAGATGACTTGAAGTCACTGAATATGGCCAAGCACATGTCCAAGCACAATGATAGAATAACTACCAAGATAGCACACTTGAACAATGGTTCAACAGGATGGGTAGCAATTTCAGTACACAATACTCAATGAGGATGCCACAACTGATGGGTAGTGTCACAGGTCTGGTCTCCAGGAGCAGGAGTGGCACGAACCAACCACCCCCTCTGCTGTCTGGCCACCTGCAAGGTAAAACTTACACAGGCCTCTGAGACCCCGGCAGTGAAAGAGGGTTAAGGATCCGTTGGTTGGATAGGCATTGATATTTAGGAAAACCGGAAAGAGGGTCAGGAGATGGGAGGTGGATAGGCAAGGGAAAGTAGGCAAAAGACAAAATGCAACAATTGACAATTACACATACTCAATCAGAGAAACCATGTTCTTCATGCACATTGTACAAAATGGCACAAAGGTGAGCCAAAGAGAGACTTATCTCTAGGGTGAGTGCTGGCCTCCTGCCTGCGCACTCTCAGGTCCGGTAACAGGAGCTGTTCAATGTGGCAAAGAGAACATGAGTTACTATTCTGTGTGTGTTTTCCCCACACACACATAACACCATTCATGCCTCAAACCTAGTGACTCCTCCCCAAATAAGTACTCTTGTCTGCTGCTTCGTTTGTATACTTTTGCTTGCCCCCGTGATGGTTCATACACTGTTAATGCGGTAAGGCAGCTGAACGTGGCCCCGTGATAAACGGAAGACCGTGTGTTAAGAATCACACATGATGGAATGGGCATTGGGTGAGCTGCTAGCCTCATGTGGCGAGGTGCGACTTCAGTACAAGTCATGTTCTGCCAGATGCAGATTTCTATAGGTAGCGCATGTGGCAAGTTGCAAATGGTAATGATATGCACAACACTCAAGTTTGTGCGTCGCTGGGTGCCCCCGTTTTGCGCTGTATTAGTTTGTGGCTAGGAACGCAACTGGGCTAATAACTTCGCTTCTCTGGAGCAGAGGGGACTCGAGGATATGGGCGACGCCCCCTGCATGTGTCCCTGACAACTTGGAAAGCTTCTTGGCATTTGCTCCTCAGCGTGGCTTAGCTGTAGTGTGCGCATCTTCCACAACGCCTGGCTAAACTCCCCAGCACTGGCGCTACTTGGCTTGCATGTGCGAGGGGCCTGGAGGAAGGTCGGCTGGGCGTGGACCCACATGCTGCTCACCTTGCTCGAAGCTCCTGGAAACACGTCAGCTTCTGTCGAACGTCTGAGCACAAGACCCGTGCTTCTGCTCGCGCATGCATGCGCACGTGTGCCCCACCCAACGATGCTAGGGTTTTGTAGTTCTTGGCCCGGTGTCTGCTGGGAGAGGTAGTCTGGAGTCTCCTTTTCCTGCATAAAGGGCATAAAAGCCTTTTATAAGGCTGGAATCTTTTCTGTGTGTGTGTCTTAATGCTGCATGTTACTAGGCCATGTCTGAGACCTACATCTGACCTCCTCCCACACAACCCCAGGGACTGTACCCTGACAGGTAGACCTGGAACTTGAGTAGAAAATAACCAAGGAGGCTGGCACAACTGGATGGTTGAGCTGAAACCCAATCAATCCTTGATAGCGTGAACAAAGAAAGGCATAGTAAACGCGAGATAGCTGGAAACAACTGGCAGCAAATTAAGAGCCACAACAGTTGAATAACATTGTTAAAAGCCAAAAGTCAACATAAAGGCATGGATGTAATAGATGAAAGACAGGAGGAGCGACAGAGAGATGCTGTTGAACAGAAGTGTATTGAGGCACACCGAGGCAGCGTAAGAGTACGTGGAAATAACTGCCCGAGAGACAGGTGGACAGATCTGCAAAAAGGACAGTAGCAGGAAGAAAAACAGGGACTAAAGGCACCTGAGTGTGAAAAACAAGTAAAAGAGCTGTAGTCCAGTAGGAAAACTGCGCCGTCAGGCAGCATCAAATTCCAAGAGGGAAGACAGATACAACATGCCATCCAAACGGAATGAAGCGTAGTAGTAGTATAGCGGACATCGCAGGTGAGGACTTGACCCTGAGTTATGCCTCTTGGGTCACAATCCTAATGCATCCTCCTTTGACACAATCCCCAGGGGCTGAACTCAACACGTACCAACATGACATTGTCAACACCCGGCCCCCTCCCACCATCAATGTAACTTTGACAGCTAAAGGGTGCAGGCTACCGTCTACAGCATGAAGTGCATCAAGCACTTATACAGGCAAGAAATGAACATACATCACTATCAACATCAATAAATGGACAGTTCAAAAATATACTCAACAACATTGATTGCAGACATGCCATAGAGAAAACATCCATAATCCCCACTAGGGGTGTAAACACAAGTAGTACAGCTGCAGACAGGCCAGCGATATGACAAAAGTCCAAAGCCCTTGTGTAAATGTTTGTCACACCAAACCATCCTTGCAAGCCCATGGAAAGGGGAAGCAGCAGTGGCATATGTGTCAGGACCATAAGCCACAAACACATACACGAGACAGCTTGAATGGGCCCAGCTGGAACAGACAGTGGATACTTTCAAAAGCCACAAAACACCACACTGTCACATGAATGCACAATAGACAAACAATTTTAAACTATATTAACAAATTAAACTAATAAAATAAAAAATGGCCTCACACGACCCTGGGGGTGGGAGGAGGCACCCAGGAGGGGGAGGTACAGGGTGCACCTCAACACCCACATGCAATGATGTTGAGATTTAAAGAAAAAACCTCCATGGGCTCCACGCCTGCACGGCCCGACCTGTCTGGGAGATGAGTTGTCATCCTGCTTACCCTCTGGATGGAAAGCAGAAGGTGGACATGGCACAGTGTCCTGACCATGTCTATGCACAGCTTGCCCCTCGTCAGCAGCAAGTCTGCGGGACTGGTTAGCCTGGTCCTGTGCGGCGATGACACTTAGGTCAGCATGCAGCAACTCACATGATACGCATGCTTCCTCTTGCCAGGTCGCACGTGTAACACAGAGTTCTGCCTGCATTGCCACGCATCACATCTGGAGCACCTCCCGGAATGCACGGAGCTCTGCGGAGATGGTATTCTCAAGCTGCCCCAACCTCTCCTCTGGCCGCTTCCTCTGGGACATGTTGAGCACACCCAGAGTAGATCTGAGGGATTGATGGTCATCCCCGTATACCTCTGTGTGAGCAGCAAGTGCTTGACGCAGAGATACCATTTCAGCCCGGCGTGCCCTGTCTGAGGCCACCATGACCAGCCTGAGTCAGCGGGCCGTGGACTGTGCTGCCCACTGCTGGAGATCCACCTGCCTAACAGGGGGGAGCACGGATGGTACGATGTCCTTTCGTCACGGGTTGTTTTTTCACAGGGTTTTTTACTGTGATTTTTTTTCTTGAAAAAATCCATCTAATATTTTAGAAAATGGGGGGCTTTTTGAAAAATAAATCGCGGCAAAAAACCTTGCAAAAAAACATCCCGCAATGAAACGACATGGAACCGCACGGATTGGGCCACACGTTCCATGCTCTGAGTGATTTTATCAATAGTTGCCCCCTGTTGTTTTGAATTGGCATACATGGATTGCTCCGACTCTGTATACCCCGGTGGCGCAAGGCCAAGGTGTTGCTGGACTCCACCCCTGTGGGGCCCAAGGAGCCATGGTCCTCGCTGGATTGGCACCGCCCACGGCTGCAGGACTTCATCCCTCCTTTCATGTGATGCCCCAGGCACATCAGCAACTGATGTGGAGTGTGACTGTGCGTCCTGATTCACCACAGGCAGAAGTTCCAACACAGTCTGGCCCCTCAGTGCAGGTGTCGCAGACAGGAGATCGTCCACCTCAGAATCACTCACCGTCGACGAATGGACATGATTCGCATCCAACTCAACATCGTTGTCAGAGTGATCATCCGAGCTAGACTAATTGCCAGCCCTGGACACGATGGTCTGGAGCACAAGTGGGTTCTCGTGGCCTACCACTCCACAACCCCCACTTGTGCCGGGTTGCTGATGTAATAGCAACCCCATGTCAGGAATGACATCACCATCCTCTGGCTCCATTGCGTCATCATCTGTAATGTGGAAAAAACAAACATGAGTACACATATCAGAAGCACATAACCCCCACACACACAGACATCACATTGACAGCCAACACATGAAGCAGACAAGTCACACACACATGAAATTCCGGCATGTATCCAGTGGCATTGATATGCAAACACATCCCAAATGCAGAAATGGATGTGTGTAAATAACAAAGCCTACACATGTACTGAATCTAGTAAATCACCTCCATCACACACCACCTCTGACAGGCACATGTCACAGGCAGAAATGACAGATGGCAACAAAGAGCTGGCACATACCATAAGCATGTCTGGACTGCCAAATGTCCACAGCTGCAAGTGAATCCAAACACACCCTGACACACGTAATATGCATGTGCATATTCATCACTAAATCATCATCACCAATATAGGTACACCCATCTGCAGCTCGTCCCGTACCGGGCATCATGGGCCATGTAGACATAGTGAATGTCCTGGGCAAAGCGAGGGCCTGCAACCAGGCATGAGGGACCATAACACCCAGTACGGTCCAAGATGCATGCCACAAAGCCTCCAGAACGACCCTGAGCCTGGGTGGTGGTGGCTGCACCTGCAACTACCACTACCCTTGGGCCTGTGGCAGTCGATTAAACGGATTTCCGGGTCACATGGGCACCAGATGCAAGAGCTGCATCTCCTGGAACCACAGGGGGTGGTGGCATGACTGCACCAACACGTGGCAGAACATCCTGCCGAAGTGGCACACCCCTGCCTCTTCCCCCTCTGCAGCCACCCTGGACACCCTGGAGTGCCCCTACTCCCTGGTCACCCCGGCCACATCCCTGACCACTCCCACCATGTGGAGGACGCCCAGCTGAGGCACCCCTCACCTTTCGTGGCCTCCCAACCATGGCACAGATGTAGTATTGCCAATGGGAGGTGTACACGACAATTGTCCTGGGCAATTGGGGTAAAGGAGTGGGGTACTAGATGTTAACAGCACCCCTGTGTGCCTGCAAGGCTGTATGTGACCCCAGTGAGAAAATGATGGGTCACGCACCGCTCAGGCACCCCAAAACTGCAGTAAAACCGTGCACGCAACCGCCGGTGGCCCACATGTGTGGAATTAACCTGCTGCAGTACACGGTGGCACTTATGGACACGAAAAACACGTACGCGTGGGACACACAGGCTACTATGACCTTGAAAACGGGTAAGCGGAACACGTGGGGACCCGCAGTGGGAAAAATAGCGTACGCGACTCACCGTCTGTCTAGCGTGGTAATGAAAAACACACGTAGGCAAGACCTGTGGCAAAAGAAGAGATACGTCCTTGATCTGCTGTGAAGTAGTGATCTTGCATGAAACAACCAGAAGTAGCAACACACGCGTCGGTCTCCATGAAAAGCACATACAGCAAACTGCTCGCCCCACTCACCTTTAACTGTGCTGAGGGAAACGCCTGCACGAGTCACGTCACTTACGCGCTTAGGCCCTTTCCTAGAATTACTTGCATTAACACGCGGACGTGCTGTTTTTTCACGTGCTGAATCACTATGCACCCGTGCTGAGGGAAAATCATGCATGTGTTACATCACATATGCGCTTACGCCCTAAGGGCCTTTCCTCGAAATACACGCTGACGTGCTGTTTTTTCACATGCCAAATCACTCTGTTTCAAGCTGGCCATGTGACAACACACGGAAGCCCACGCTCCTGCCCAGAAGGCCATTTTCCTGCCCCCCAGAGCCCCGAGCCGACTCCCACCAGCCATCTGCTGCTAACTGCCTGACTGCTGGCCATGTGCCCTGCTATTTGGTGCCTGCACATCAGCCATCTTCAGGGGTCCATTTGCTGTGACCACCCCTGCTGGAACAGAAGACTCCCGACCTCAGTTCCATCGCTGCACAGCCCAGCTCCAGGACCCAGTTGCCCACCCCCACCTGCCTCGGGGGTTGCCATGTCGGGGGAAACACCATCTGAGACCACTGGCAACCCCCAGCCAGAGAGGCAGAGGGATGCCAGCTTCACAGCAGGAGAGGTTGGCATCCTGGAGGAGCAAGTACTGGTGCCTTATGATGCCCTCTTCGGAAGAACACATGCCAACAAGGATGGACGGAGGAGGACCTGGATGGACATTGTGGTTGACATCAATGCAGAGGGGGTGGCAACCCGCGACCTACCACACTTCCGTAAGCACTGGGAGGACTTCAGGTCCAGGACCCTCAGGAAGGCTTGGCGCCTCTTGGACGCAGCGGATGTAGTGAGGTGCTGGGTCCACCTTACCACCGACGACATGAGGGTCCTGGAACGCATTAACCCAGCACTTCACCACCAGCTCCTCGAGAGGGAGAGCCGTCCGGAGTCGAGCGGTAAGTGTCCATGCGTACTTATTGTACTCAGTGCATGTTGAGGTGTGGCAGGAGTGTGCAGCTTGGACATATGTCTGGAAAGGCCCATGTACGGATGTGTATGTGCAGGGACATGACCCTGCTGCATGTGAGTCCAGGCATGTGTGATGCACATCAATGGTGTATGTGTTCCAAAGCATGATGCACAACTGCATATGGGGATGCACACATGTTAGCATTTCTGTGGATGTACTATGCCATGGTTGGGGTGTGACACATAGATGTTTGTTCCACCTTCATGTGCATGCACGGTGTACATGAGTGTGTGTCTGTGCTTGACATGTGTGCGACTGTGATACACCATGGATGCATGTGACACAGACATGTAGGAACCCGATTGGCAGATGTGACATAGTTGCTGATGAATGCGCTGTGACAGGTGGTGGAGATGTACACATGCATGTCTGTCTGGTGGCGTGTGTGCATGTGTTGGGCACTCCCCATGTTGCTTGTGACGTCATGCCAACCTTCGTATGTTCATGCTGGTGTGTGTGTATGGATGCTGCTGCCTGCTGCACGATTCCTGTTAATTTGTGAATGTGAGTGGGTTGTAATGATATGAGTGTTGGGGAGTGTGATGCCATCTGTGAAGTTTGACACTGCCACTCATGTGAAACTGTCATGTGTGTATCAGACCATTGTACAGTGCCCTGATGCCTGTGTTCTGTCACTCCCTGTCTGCAGCGTCGACTGATGAAGAAGGCAGAGACGGTGCTGTGGAGCACAGCGGCAGGGATCCCACCGCCAGCCAGAGATGCAAGGCCCAGCTCCCCTCCCATGTAGTCATCTCCTCGGGGAGTGAGGAGTCTGGTTCCGCATCCATGGCTGCAGCTGCCGAGGGAAGGTCCAAGAGGCGGAGTTTGGAGGTGGACTCCTCGGCAGCAGTAAGGGCAGCTGAGCCACCACAGGGGCCTATGGAGGAAGATGGCACAGAGTCATCCAGGCTGGTGGGGGGTTCGGTTGAAGAGGAGACTGTGGAAGGCACACGCACGGGGCCTGGAGGGGGGGATTCCACTGGTGCTAGTGGTGCAGTCCAGGGGCAGGGACAGGAGGCAGCACAGGCCACCGCGGAGGTGCCTGTGTGTTCTCCTGTCCCGATCCTGTCACTGCATCATCTGGCATCAGCAGGGATGCCTCGGTCCAGACCCATTTTCTGGGAGGGGATGCCCATACAAGAACTGGCCTTCCTCTCCCTGCGGACGTTGCAATCTGTGACCGTATTGAGCCTGTCCTAGTTGGGATGGCGTTGCGCCAACATGGTATTCGGGATGACGTGCAGGGTTCTCGCCTGGACAATGCACGTCATTTCGAATACCTCATTGGCTGTTTTGACCTACTAGGACAGGTTGTCGGCACTAGGTTCATCTGTGTGCTGGATCTTCTTGTGACCCCCTCCTCAACTGAACCCCCTATGCGCCAGTCATCCTCCGTGCCATCTTCCCGCCCAAGTATCACCTGGGCCCCCTGTGGAGCTGCCCCTGAGACAGCGGCCAGACTGGTAGAGGACACATCCCTGCCACAGTTGGGAGTCGGAGGTCCAGCAGGGGTGGCCACCCCACCAACTGGACCCCAGCAAGAGGAGGATGTGCAGGCATCAACAGGCAGGGCACATGCATGGCAGCAGCAGGATCAGGGTGGGAGTGATCATGGCTCAGGATTGGGAGTATCTTCCATGTGGCAGCGGTTGGGCTGGCAAATAGATGCAGAGCGGCGGCGGGCGGAGAGGGCACGGCTCACAATGGTCAGGGAGGAAAACTCCATGCGCCGGGCGTTGAGGTGGGCTGAGTGCCTTGAGGCAACTCGCAGGGAGTTGGAGGATGCCAAGGCTGCATCCCTGCGAGACCTCGAGGCCAGGGAAGAGGCCTGCCTCCGGGACATTGAAGTGGAGTTCGATGATGCCCTGGCCCGGGACATCAACGAGTGAACCGTCTTACTAGCCCGCCACCTTTGTAAATAGTTATGTAGGTGTAGCTTTCCTTTTTGTTTTATTTTTTCTTTGGGGCGCATGGACTATGCTCCGCCTTTTTGTATATAGTTATTTATTATTTTCGTTAGGTTTCCTTTGGATTGTTCGGCTCAAGGACCCTTGGAAATTCTTTTGTATATAGTTATGGAGCTGGATTTTCTTTATTTTTTTACCCAGGTTGAAACTTTGGATTTTGTTTTATGGATGGACGCTTTGGAGCCATTTTACTTTGGATTTTATTGATTTCAGCCTTCATTTTTTTTCCTTATTTTTGGACATCCAGACTTGTATTTATTATTTGTTTTCTTGTGTGATTTTGTTTCATTCATTCATTTTTGTATTTAATACATATTTTTTTCTACTCTATTTGTGTGGTGTTCTATAATTGTTTTCGTGCATTTCACAATGTGGGTTTTCTCAGTCATGTGTTGGCATTGTGGGCCTCTGACGGACATGTATTCATGGGCATACTGGTTATTTGGTATCTATCATGACATGGGGAAGTCAATGTGGAGTGGATGGAATGCTTGGTTGGGTGTTTGGACTGAGGTGGCATGGGGTGGGATTTGGGTGGCCATAAGGGTCATGGGTCTGGATTGTGATGATGTGTTGGGTGGGGAACATGAGTCGGGGCCTTCTGGCAGGTGCCCGTCACTGGGGGTGCAGTTGGGGGACATGTGCTGGGCCTGCTGGCAGGTGCCTGTCACTGGGGTGGGGGATATGTGCCAGGGCCTGCTGGCAGGTGCCCTCACTGGGGGTGGGGGTACATGTGTCGGGGCTCCCAAGAGCATGGTGCCATGTGGCCTGCTTGCATGTCATGGTCTGGGGTGATGGGCTGCCTGTGGGGCATGCCCAGGGGTGTAGGGTGGTCCCCTGTGGTGTGGGATGCCTGCGGGGCAATGGGAGGGAGGGAGGGACACACCCGGGAAGGCCCACACTGCCAAATCGTGTGTAAAACTCTCCACGCCCCCCCGGAATACGCGTACCCCACTCGCATCAGCCCAATCGCGTGTGAAACTCCACGCGCACCCCCGGAATATGCGTACCCCGCTCGCGCCAGGCCAATCGCATGTGAAACTCCCCGTGCACCCCAGGAATATGCATACCCCGCTCGTGCCAGGCCAATCGTGTGCAAACCTCCACATGCACCCCAGGAATACGCGTACCCCGCTTGCGCCCGGCCAATCGCATGTGGAATGCCCTGCGCACCCCCGGAATACGCGTACCCCACTCGCACCAAGCCAATTGCGTGTGAAACTCCACACGCACCCCTGAAATACATGTACCCCGCTCGCACCAGGCCAATAGCACGTGAAACTCCATGCGCACCCCCGGGATACGCGTACCCTGCTCGCGCCAGGACAATTGCATGTAAAACTCCACGCGCACTCCCGGAATATGCACAGGCAGCCCGTCAACCCTTCCCATGCCCCACAGGCAGCCCATCCACCCTGACCATGACCCGCAGGCAGCCCATCCACCGTCCCCATGCCCCGCAGGCAGCCTATCCACCCTCCCCATGCCCCACAGGCAGCCCATCACCCCAGACCATGACCCGCAGGCAGCACATCCACCCTTTCCATGCCCCACAGGCAGCACATCACCCCAGACCGTGACCCGCAGGCAGCCCATCCACCCTGACCATGACCTGCAGGCCGCCCACACCACAGCGAAGAACCCTACACTACTGGACATGCCCCGCAGGCAGCCATCACCCCAGACCATGACCTGGAGGCAGCCCATTACCCCAGACCATGATCCGCAGGCATCCAATCACCCCTGACCATGAATCGCAGGCAGGCCATCACACCATACCATGACCCGCAGGGAAAACCTCACCCCTGACCATGGCTCGCAGGCAGCCCACACCACAGTGGGGACATTTTCCACGCAATTTACCTGGCACAGGCGGAGTACGTTTATTCAAGGGGGTAGGCAAGTAAATTTCCACACATTTTAGCTGCCACGAGCGGGGTACACGTATCGAAGGAGGTGCGCGGGGTGATTTTCATGCATTTTGGCTGCCGTGAGTGGGGTACGCGTATCGAAGATGGTGCACAGGGAGATTTTCACGTGTTTTGGCTGCCGCAAGCGGGGGACCCATATTCAAGGGGGTGCGCAAGTACATTTTCATGCATTTTGGCTGCAATTGAGCAGGGTACACGTAGTTTTTCATGCGATTATAGTGCACCGGGCATGTAACCTTGACCAGGGTTAGTGTGGCCCTTTGCACCATGTTGGAGATTTCCATCGCTTTTCCTTGCGCAAGGAGCGTTCTTGGGGGCGTAACTGGCGCTGCAAGATGTTCCCTGCGCCATGGATCAAAATGGCTTGGGAAATCCATGAATACGCAGTGCGCCAGAATGCTGTTTAGCGCACACGGCTGGTGCACACTCCCTCTCTGCACCAGCCGCATGCGCTGCTTCTGCGCTGAATTCTATGAATTACCCCAGTATGTCAAAACCTTCGCTGACCTGGAAAGAAGACAAAACGTTGGAAGATATGTCAGAGTCACCAGTCTGAGATGCCAAGTCCAGACTTGAAGAAGAATTCACACAGGCAAAAGTCATAAGAAAATAAGAAAAGCTGCACCCCATTTTTTGTCCACTCTCGGGGTCAAAAACTTTCAGAGCAAGTGAAACACAGAAGAAAGACTGAGGCAGAGAAAACGTTTTCTTTAGAAAGAGTTTTTTTTTGAGAGATTGCGCATTTGGCACCATTCAGATCACAGTGTGCTATTACTCCTGAGAAGATGGGTAGCCTGATCAAAAGGCAAATATGACTTATTGATTTATAAATATAAAATGCAACTAAACCCAAATGTTTGGCGTTTGCTTCTTTGAATGCTACAACTCTGTCACACATTCCAATCCATTAACCCATGCCAACATGTTTTGTTACTGAATTCTCGTCTAATTTATCAACCTGCACATTCATGATTTGCCTACTCTGTCAAAAAGATTGTTTTGATGTGTACATTCTTGCCTTCTGGTTCCTCCAGCCAATTTGCCGCGAATTTTACGCATTACTTTCATGTTCCCCGCCATCATTTGCACAGTGGCGTAATGCGATGTTCCTCATGCTATCCCACATGTCAATCGGACTCCCACGCCTGCTGATCTTTTGCTGAAAATTGCCTTTGCACTTAACTTTTTGTCTGTGCTGATTGAATGCTCTGCGCTTTTGTGTTGCCTTTTGTTAGCTGTCTTAAATAATATGTCTAGTAGGTGACATTATGATCGATGCACAAGAATGTCGATTGACTCATCAAATTGTTTTACATTTTACAGTCAATGCAAATCGACATTGCCCAATTCAATTATCTTATAATGCATTGTATCCTTATACATTTTTGAAAAAGTGAACTCACCACCATTTTACAATAAAGTAAATATCTTTTTTTGGAGAACAAAAAAACGTTTTCATGCAAATAATATATAATGACAGTAGAGCTCATTAGAAAATGCCAACTTGAGGTAAGTGAAGACACAATGCACAACAACTATATCAAATGCATGTTTCACGAAATACACCATACAAGAACAAATTGTGCTTAATTTCCTGGTGCCACTCATTATGTTGCAAACTTCAATTTAATTTCCAGACGTTTACAGTCGGATGTCCCACCTATCAAAGCATTGGCGAGCTGCTATTTGTGATTACACAACAAATGCATAGATAGATGAAAAACGAGACTAGTGCCAAGCTATCTATGTAAAAATGACCGTCTTTCTCTTTGTTGTTTTTTCATTTACATGTTATCGTGCACATACAAAATATCAGACATGGAAGACGCTCCTCTAAAGAGCGCTCCACTCGATAATCTCTAATGTATTCACCATTTAACAACTATCCGCCCCTACTGAGCCCACCACCCTCATCAGTGACTTATAGTTTTGTAATCAACAGATGTTCCTGATACTACACCCAAACTGATAACAGTGTCACACAACAAAATAAGCTCTTTTGGCAGGTGACTGCTCGAGAATTGCCCCTTTGGTTCACCCCTACTGGTGGAAGCCTCCATTGAGAAGGGTTTCCTGTGTGGCCCAACGAGGAACTCACTGCCCAACAGCCTGGGACATTCCTGGGAATATGGCAGGTTGGGAGGTTAAATCCCAAGGTGCTCGTGTGATGGTGGTGCTCCTTCCTCAGTTGTAAGAGGAATGAGACTTGCAACCTACTTCATGACTTTGGGCCTCATTACAACATAGGTTCTCCCGTAATGAAGCGTGCTGGTACAGGACCCATTTTAAGGGCATGGCTGCCTCCATACTCATAATGAGGCCCTTTGAGTTAAAACTGATTGATCCTCTGAGCTCCAAGAATGGTGTCTGTCTGCTGCACAGACTTCCCATGCAACACTCAGTTCAAGCGCATGGATGCTGTGGTTTCGCATTCCTTCCCCAGCTTAGATGGCTCATGCTGGCCTTGCTGGTTGATTTTGGAGACTGAGTCACGGAAGGGAAGAGAAGGTGGTTTTGTCCCCTCCTCCTCTGTCTAACAGGGTTAATCGACGCTTATATCAAATGCATCCACACTGCTAAAAGCTAAGGATATCTGTAACTTTGGTAGTTGTGGAGTGTCTTGGGCGGTGGTAATGTGCCAGGGATGTGTGCTGGAGTCATAGATGGACCCTGGATTGTGCAGGTTTTGCAGCTAGTAGATGTCCACTGTCCTGTTAATGGCACTAAGATCCTAGAACTATGCTGTCACAGAGGACAGATACCACAGGAAGCAACCCTTCTCTAGTCCGTGGAAACATGCTACTCCACTCACCATTCTCCCGGGTCAATTCTTCCACATCTGGAATCTTTAGATTCCTGCTGGTGCTGCACCAAGCCCTGTATAGATGACTTCACCACTCAATAACCTGTAATTTTTCCTTCGTCACCAATGCTTATGCCCTTTTGACTGTTCTCCTCAAATCCTCCCAACCCCTCAGACTATCCCAAGTGAGTTATCCTCATGAATGCCCTATGAATTAGCATTGTCAACCTTCTCTATTCTTCCTCCCAATCATTTTGTTCCCTTGCACTGTAATCTGAGTTTCATTCCCATCCATGTTGCAATGTTTATGGATCCATATACTTGCTGCAACCTTCCTTGGGCTCCTCTCATGTCCATCAGCATCTGGGCTCCTTCACTCAGTACTCATAGTGTCTCCTAGTCACCATGCACAGCTTAATTTAACGGCTAACCGACCCTCTGACATCCCATGCAAACCAGATCCATTTGTCCACCAAATCAGACTGCACCCTACCACATCTAGCTTTAATTTGAAGGGTATTAAGGTGCCCACTATCTTTGCTTCCTAGGTCTCTGTTCTGCAGACACACCATTTGATTCCAGGTTCTCTACCCTCTCCTCCACTCTGATTTCTCACAGGTTTCCCTAAAACCAATTCTAGATTCAGCAAAAGGCTAACACAGGGGTCAGCAACTTGCAGCTATCCACATGTTTTGGACTGTGATTTCCATGAATCCTCCCCATTGACTGTGTTGGTTAGAACTGCTATGATTTGTATTGCAAAACATCAGGAGAGCGAAAGGTTGAAGACCCCTTGCCAAATGCATGGACCTCTATTCCTTTCGGGGTACTGCCTGCCTGTTCTCTGTACTTCCACTGTCACCAACCACATTATTTACATAATGTGTCTGATGTAGTGCCTTTCTGTGCTCCTGGCGTTTGCACACCAGGTACATCAAGAATCAACCCCGACATTCTTGATAGTGAGGAGATAAGATGTTGGACCTCATTACAACTTTGCCAGTATTCCAGTGGTAAATCTGCGAGAATACCTCCAAATGGAATTACCATTATGAGCCCTTGGTCTGTTGGATTGCAATCGGTGGTAGGTGATGCAATTTCCTATTTTCTGGAGTGCATAGGACTCCATGATGATCTTGGCAGAATTACCACTCGTGGTAATTCCGCAGTGTTAATTCCACCAATGTTTATTTATTTATTTATTATTAACATTTATAAAGCATGCATCAGACAGGGGGCATTGTGGGCTGTGACAGACATCGATATCAGATAAGATAGGAAAGGCACTGTACATACTTAGCTGCAAACAGAAAAACACGGAAGTGGGGAATCAGTGGATGCTGTGTTAGATGAAGTGTTGTTTTGAGCTTTTTACGGAAGGCTGTGAGAAGTCTCGGCTCTGAGTGAGTTTGGTAAGGTGTTCCATAGTTTGGGTGCTACGTCTGGGAAGCCAATCTCGCCTACTTTGGCTCTTTTGATAGGACGGATTCTCAGTTGGTTGGTGTGGCAGGTTCTTTTAGGGCGAGATGAGGTGTCTCTGAAGACTGTTTCTGATAGGTATGGGGGGGCAGAGAGGCTTAATCATTTGTGTCTTAGAGTGAGGGTCTTGAAAGAGATTGTCTCTTTTGTGGGAGGCCAGTGGGCAGCTCGCCTGGCATGCATGATATGGTCCCTTTTGGGTAATGCAAGGGCTGCTCTGAGAGCATTGTTTTTTAATATTTGGAGTCTATTTAGGTTTTTTGCTGAGGTTCCAGCTAGGAGAGCATTGCAGCAATTTAATTTGGCTCCAACTTTTGCTCTCACAATGGACAGGCAATTCTGGTTGGAGAGGAAGGGTTTGATTGCGTTAATAAGCTTGGTGGTGTGGGCGGATGCAGAGGTGATGGTACTAATCTGGCGAGTCGTGGACAGTTTATAGTCTAGGAAGACGCCTATAGTCTTGGCAGCTGAAGATACTGGAATGATGGAGCTATCAATAGTAAAGTTGTGGTATTGTTGGCTGAGTTTGGCTAGTGTTTCTTTAGGTCCCATGATGATAATCTCGGTTTTGTCTCCCTTGAGACACAGCCCATTTGCTGCCATCCAGACTTGGATGGTAGTGAGATTTGGAGGAGGGCTGCAGGGTCTTGGTTGTAGGTGCCAGAGAGTGGTAGGAGGACCTGAGTGCCTTCGGCATAGTTGGTATAGGCTATGCCGAGATAGTCTAGTCTGTCAAAGAGTGGTTTAGTGAACAGGTTGTATAAGGTGGGGGCTGTGCAGGAACCTTGGGGAACTCCTCATTGGATGGTGGAGGGAGCTGTGTTTGCCCGGTCTGAGAAGACCTTCATGGCTCTGCCTACAACAAAAGATGAGATCCAAGAGGAGGTTTTATTGGTGAAGTGAGCAGCATGAGTGAGGTGGGAGATAACGGTTTTATGATCCGCAAGATCAAAGGCGGCCGAGAGATCCAGGAGTAGGAGGATGTCATAAATCAACCACATATCTTATACTGCCCAGTAAAAGGATACAGGTATAACCAAAAAGGATACGATTGAAGGGTTCTTCCAGATCCCTAAGGAGGCAAACAGCTTGAAAGTAGTGAAGTCAAAAATAGACCTTCCAAATGATACCACTCTATGACTAATATAACAGGCAGAGGGAGGAATCACTGGAAAGGGCGTGGGAAAACCATTGGAAGTCAGCCTAGGATAAAATAAGATGCAATGAAGAAGTATCCCAACTTTAATTCTCGCTAATAGTTCATCAATTAGGACAACACTAACCTGTAGATGCTGATAACTGGAGGCTCAGCCAACAAGCCTCTGAAGTAATCCAATAAAGAACCAACGAAAAGGAAGGAAGGTTAGTAAGGGAAAACTTATCCCGAATGGCACGAGGGTCACACTAGATACCGGGTTGGTGCAGCATAGCATAGCGTCCAATGTAACATGCACAATCACCTTCAACATTAACAGTTGTTGGCAGTACTTCCTTTCCCATGTAAAACAGAAGAGAGTGAGTGGAAATCCACCTGTTGTTTCATCACAGGCGACAGCGTAGCACAAACTTGCTTGTGGATTTATAATTGCAATAGAACACGCAGCCAGGAAAGCCGCACGTTAAGAGTTCAGGAAACCGCATGTGGTTTTACACGTGAACAGATCACACGCAGCCAGGAAAACTGCACCTTAAGAGTTCAGGAAACCGCGTGTGGTTTTACACACAACAAAAGTACACACATCTGGGACTGCCACACGTTAAGAGTTCAGGAAACGGCATGTGGTTTTACATGTGAACAAAATACACGCAGCCAGGAAAGCCACACGTTAAGAGTTCAGGAAACTGTGTGTGGTTTTACACACGAACAAAATACACAAAGCCAGGACTGCCAGAGATTCCGTGTGCAGGAAAAACCTTGGTCTTCTTGGATGTGGCTGAAGGTAGCATGTGGAATAATGCACGCGGACAAGGAAAGCCGCCCGTTTATTCTTGGAGATCGCGTGTGGAATTAACATGTGGAAGGAAAGCCAAAGAAGTTGTTGAAGAGTTGCGAGGACGCAGATCAAAGATTCAGCTACAAGACTCCATGTTTGTTCAATCAGAAGCAGCGAGCGATGTCCCAATGCTACTTATAAACGTATGGTGGAACACACGTGAAAATTCCTAATCACGTTATACTAACGACGTGTTTAATGCAAACGTCGTTTTCCAGGCAAGGTATCAAACAGCCTCCATCTCGAATAGAAAGGCTTTGCAGTTCTATGGGCATAACCAAGTCTGTGCGAAGAGGGAGTAATAGGTCCAGATGTGATCTGACTGCCATGCATGACAGTGCCACCCCCCAAAGGGGAAGCCACCCCCCTTTTTGAGTTAAATTTACATAACAAAACAGGTGCATGGATATTGGAAAGAGATTCCCAGGATCTATCTTCGGGACCACAACCCTTCCAGTCCACCAGATAAAATGGTTGACCGGAACGAAGTAGCATATACAGAATTTCTTGTACCTCATATTCACCTCAACCTTTTACTGAAACAGCTACAGGCCGTATAGGCAATCTAGTATTATCAGAGCATGGTTTGATGAGTGACACATGAAAAACGGGATGCACTCGCCATCGCTGTGGTAATGTCAAGCGAACAGCAGCCGGATTAATCACGTGGAGTACCTCATATGGACCGATGTACTTAGGCAACAGCTTCTTTTTACCAGGTATACGCAAGTTCTTAGTAGATAACCATACTTTCATGCCTGGTTTGTAAACCGGTCCAGGTACTCTGCGAGCATCTGCATATATCTTAGTTTGTCTTTTTGCCTGCTCCAATTGCTGTTTCACGTTAGGCTGCAAATTAATGAGATTACTGACATTATGACCTGCTGCTGGTGTATTCATAGACAAGCCGGAATCCAAAGGAATAGATCTGGGATGTTGCCCATACAAAGCATAGAAAGGTGAAGTACCTGTGGCATTATGGTAGGAATTATTGTATGTGAATTCTGCAGCTGGAAGAACAGTTATCCAGTCTGATTGAAACTGGAGACTCAAACACCACAGGCATTGTTCCATAGTACTGTTGACCCTCTCCGTCTGCCCATCTGTTTGTGGATGGTAAGCGCTGGACATCCGGTCGTCTAAAAACAATGCAGAGCTCAGTGTTCCCCAAAAGCGTGAAGCAAATTGTGATCCCCTGTCAGTGATTATTATGGAAGGTAAACCAAAAAACTGAAACACATTCTGGATGAATAATTCAGTCAATACAGGAGCTGTTGGTAACCCAATACAGGGAACAAAGATTGCCAGTTTAGTGAAATAGTCCACCACAACCCATATGGTATTGTACCTTTTGTTCCGTGGCAATTCCACCACAAAATTCATTGATATCATATGCCACGGTTTATGAGGAACAGGTAAAGGTTGTAACAAACCGACTGGCTTGCCAGGAGTGTTCTTGCATTGGATGCATACTGAACATGTAGAAATGTAGTCAATTACATCTTGTTTAATTAAAGGCCAGCAACGCCATCTTTTTAGCAGCTCTAGAGTTTTCTTTTGTCCCGGATGGGCTGCTACAATGGAGTCATGCCCCCAACTGAGGGCCTTGTTGTGAGTGGTGTCTGTTGGTAGGTAAAGCACCCCTTGTGTGAAAGGTAAGCCGTTCTGTATATCCAGATTTTGTTCTTGTACCAATCACGGGTTTTGTACAACCCATTCCTGTAATTCTTGTTTTAAGGATGGTTGTGCAGAGCAGCTACATATCACATGATCTGCCAACAACGTACTTTGAGCTGGCGGTTCTTCTTTCAAATCCTCACTGATGCGGGATAAAGCATCCGATTTGACATGTTGTCTGGAAGGGCGATATGTGATTTGAAAATCGTATTGAGCAAAACACACATGCCATCTAGCCAGCTGGGCTGTAAGGCATTTCATAGTTTTGAAGGCTTGGTGATTACGATGATCAGAATACACCACCACCTGATGTTTTGCCCCAAGAAGATGATGGCGCCATTTCCGGAATGCATCTTTGATTGCAAGCAATTCCCTTTCAGTAACGGTGTAGTTCCATTCGTATGGGGTTAGCTTATGGGAATAAATCGCCACGGGATGCTCCTCCTTGGTTTCTGCACAAACCTGCGAGAGTACAGCTCCTAAAGCGACAGTGGAAGCATCTGCTTCTACCATAAACTGACAATCGGGATTAGGATGTTGTAGTACAGGTGCAGTGGTAAATGCCTCTTTCAATGTCTCAAATGATGCTTGTGTGTTCTGGTTCCAACAGAATGCTTCCTTTGAACTAGTTAATATGTCAATGGGGCCACTGTCTTAGAGAATGAATGGATAAATCTGCGATAGAAATTCGCAAAACCTAAGAAAGACTGTAAAGACTTGATGCTATGCGGAATAGACCAGGTCAATATAGCCTTAACTTTGGAACGGCTCATTCAGACTCCATTGTTGGTGATATCGCAACCCAAGAATTCTACTTCCTGCGTATTAAAGACACATTTCTCAGTTTTGACAAAGAATCTGTTCTCTCTGAGTCTTTGGAGGACCGCTGACACATGACCGACATGTTCTGGGAATGACGATGAATATATCAATATATCGTTCAGATAGATCACCACGAACTGGTCCATCATGTTTCTGAAAATGTCATTCATGAAGAACTGAAAGGTAGCAGGGGCATTACAGAGGCCAAAAGGCATCACCAGATATTCAAAAGGGCTGTAGAGTGTCTTAAAAACAGTTTTCCACTCATCGCCTTCGCGAATGTGGACCAGATTATATGCTCCCCGTAGATCCAGTTTCGTAAAATAGCTAGAAGTGCCTAGCTGGTCCAACAACACATTTATCAGTGGTAATGGATATTGGTTCTTTATAGTGATGTCGTTAGGAGCCCTATAATCTTTGCAGGGTTTTAAGTCTCCTTCTTTTTTCAGAACAAAAAATAATGGAGAGGCAGCAGGCGACTGTGATGGCCGTATGAAACCTATATCGAGAGCTTTGTCTATGTACTCTTTCAAGACAATGGCCCTCATTACGACCCTTGCGGAGATCCATGGTGCAATTTGCACCATGGACCATAGCGCAGAGCTGCCAACTCCGCCATGGGGGTTGGCGGACTTACCGCCCCATTCCGACCTTGGCGGGGCGGTAAGTCCCCAATCCCCATTTACCCTTCCCCATTCCCATTTTTGCCCCATAGGGTATAATGGGAGTGGGGAAGGCGTTAATTACGCCACCGTAGATTACGGTGGCGTAATTAACAAGAGGACCCGTAGCGCCATGGATTTTTCCGCCCGGAAAATCCGGGCGTAAAAATCACCATGGCGCTACGGAAAGTCGTAATCTGGCGGAGAGGTACGCCATGCATTACGCTGGCGTAAACCCCTCTCCGCCAGGGTCGTAATGAGGGCCAATGTCTTCTTTGGGATTTAAAGAATAAGCTCGGCCAGTAGGGACTTTGGCCCCAGGAATCAGTTCAATTGGACAGTCATACTGCCTATGTGGAGGCAGCTGCTCTGCCTTGCTTTTGCTGACTACATCTGCATATTCCATATACTTGTGTGGTATTTGTATACCACCCTGATGTACTGCATTGATGATAGCGGACCCTTCCTCCATGGAGGCCAGAATATGGGACTTAGTTGACACCATTGGATTAAGAAAACAATGCTCATTACAATAAGCAAATGGATATTGAATCTGTCCGGTAACCCAGTCAATTGTTGGATTATGGAGAGTAAGCCAGGCAAGACCAAGTAACAGTTTGTAATGAGGAGCCGCAATGACATCAAACACCATCTCCTCTGAATGACCGTTCGGTAAAATCATCTGAATAGGTATGGTCTCCTTAGTTACCATTCCCGAGGTCAGTACTGACCCATCCACAGTACTCACTCTTTCAGGTTTGTCCTTGGTTATCATGGGTATAGAACAGTTCTTAGCAAATGTGATGTCTATATAATTATTTGTGGCTCCGGAATCTATCATAGCCCTGGAACACATTTCTTGGTCTGCAAATTGTAATGTCACCTCCACAGCAATAGGAGCAAAAGCCGGAAGTGTATGGGAGTCCGATGTAGCAGTCGACACAGGGACTCCTACTAATGTCGAGTTTTGGCGTTTCCCGAATGCCTGACTGGTTTCTTAGGACACGTAACCAGCAAATGCTCAGAGGAACCACAATACATACGTAAGTTGTTTTTTCTTCGATTCTCTCTTTCTGCATTGGATAACCAACCCCTCATGGCTCCAATCTGTATTGGTTCAGGCTCATTGGATGGGGCTGCTGGTACATAAGTACGAACAAGTGCTTGCAGAAAAGGTTTCTTCTCCCCCTTTCTGGCATTTCGTCGGGTGTCGATTTGCAAGATTAGATCAAGCAGTTCTGTAAACCGAGCAGGGACCACAGGAACGGTTGATAAAGCATCTTTCAATTCTTCCGAAAGACCTTTGTGAAATACAGCAGTATTTTTATCTTCAGGCCATTGGGTCTCATCTGATAATTGATTAAATCTGGCTATGTATGCCAATAAGGTCTGATTTCCCTGTTGGAGACTAAGGAACTCCAAGTCTGTGGCTTGAGTGGCATAGCACATATCAAAGACCTTACTCATGACTGCAAGAAGAGCATCACAATCATAGAGTAATAGACTATTTGTCCCCAATAAAAGATTTTTCCAAGCAGCAGCAGTACCCCCAAAATGGGAAAGCACAAAAGCTGCCTTTGTAGTTAAATCAGGAAACAAATTAGGCTGGCAAAGAAAATGGAGTCGGCACTGGTTGACAATGGTTCTATAGGCTTTAGGGTCACCAGTGAACCTTTCCGGGGGAGCCAGCGGAAACTGTGTTGGCATGACCACTTGAACGACTTCCTGTGGTAGTGCGGATATCCCGGATCCAGACGCCATGGCTCATGGGGCCTGCAGTCCCTGAGAGGGGCATGCATGGCATCTTGCATAACATCCATGCGATGACGTAATGAATCCTGTGCCGTAATCATTTAGTTTCTCAAATCAGGGATTAACTGAGTTAGTACCGTCAAAGGATCCGTACCCTCCATGGCTTCTGATTCTGTCATAAATCTACCACGTATTTTATACTGCCCAGTAAAAGGATACAGGTATAACCATAAAGGATACAATTGAAGGGTTCTTCCGGATCCTTAAGGAGGCAAACGGCTTGAAAGTAGTGTAGTCAAAAATAAACCTTCCAAATGATACCACTCTCTGACTTAAATAACAGGCAGAGGGAGGAATCACTGGAAAGGGTGTGGGAAAACCATTGGAAGTCAGCCTAGGATAAAATAAGACGTAATGAAGAAGTATCCCAACATTAATTCTCACTAATAGTCCATCAATAAGGACAACACTAACTTGTAGATGCTGATATCTGGAGGCTCAGCCAACAAGTCTCTAAAGAAATCCAATAAAGAACCAACGAAAAGGAGGTAAGGTTAGTAAGGGAAAACCTATCACGAACGGCACAAGGGTCACGATAGATACCAGGTTGGTGTACCACAGGATAGCATCCAATGTAACGTGCACAATTACCTTCAACATTAACAGTTGTTGGCAGTACTTCCTGTCCCATGTAGAACAGAAGAGAGTGAGTGGAAATCCACCTGTTGTTTCATCACAGGCGACAGCGTAGCACAAACCTGCGTGTGGATTTATAATTGCAATAGAACATGCAGCCAGGAAAGCCACACATTAAGTGTTCAGGAAGCCGTGTGCGGTTTTACACGCAAACAGATTACACGCAGCCAGAAAAGCTGCACGTTAAGAATTCAGGAAACCGCGTGTGGTTTTACATGTGAACAAATTACATGCAGCCAGGAAAGCCACATGTTAAGAGTTCAGGAAACCGCGTGTGGTTTTACACGCAAACAAAATACATGCAGCCAGGACTGCCAAAGATCACGTGTGCAGGGAAAGCCCTACCTTGGTCTTCTTGGAGGCGGCTGAAGTTGGCATGTGGAATAGTACATGCAGACAAGGAAAGCCGCTAATTTCTTCTTGAACCCGGCTACCAGAGATCACGTGTGGAATTAACACGTGGAAGGAAAGCCAAAGAAGTTGTTGAAGAGTTGTGAGGATGCAGATCAAGATTCAGCTACAAGACTCCATGTTTGTTCGATCAGAAGTAGCAAGCAACCTTCACAACGCTGCTTATAAACGTAAGGTGGAACACACATGACAATTCTTAATCACGTGATACTAATGACGTGTATAATGCAAACGTTGTTTTCCAGGCAAGGTATCAAACAGTCCCCATATCGAATAGAAAGGCCTTGCAGTTCTATGGGCATAACCAGGCCTGTGCGAAGAGGGAGTAACAGGACCAGATGTGATCTGACTGCCATGCATGACAGAGGAGTGCCGGTTTGCCTTTGTTCATGATTGTAGTTATTTGATTTTTAAGGTCCAGAAGGGCGGTTTCTGTGCCATGGCCTTTGCGGAAGCCTGATTGCCTTTTGCTGAGAATGGTGTGTTCCTGGAAATGTTGGATCTGGTTGTGGGCAGCTTTATCAAGGATTTTGAGGAGATATGGAACAGTGGTAATGGGGCGGTAGTTGTTCAGTGAGGAGGGATCAAGCGATTTTTTTTTAGAAGAGGGCAGACCAGGGCTTCTTTGAGGCTAGATGGGACAGTACCAGTTTTGAAGGGAGCATTAATGAATGCAGTGATGAGAGGAGCAAGGGAGTCGGCACATTCTTTGATAATTTTGGAGAAGCTGTTGGAGGAGTTCAAGGACTACAGATTCTGAGACATCACAAAATGAGAGGAGCGGGTTAGAGAGAGAATGGGATGGGGAGTTGGGCAGGGGAGGGTGATCAATCTTGGGTAGGGCTTTAAATTGGGCATGCATTTTCTCTTAGAGTAACTTCATTTTGTTAAGCATAGCTGCCTGTATGCTAGCACACCATGCTTCGTCCTTAAAGATTTAATCTGGGCTAGCAGAAGCAGTCGGTGGTGAGCTATTTGAATATGGAAAACATTTCTTTAGAGGGTGAATTGGCCTTGGAAGTCCTACGTTTGAAAGAGTTGAACTTAGCCTTGAATATGGATTCTTTATAGGCTTGGCTTGCCAGTTGGTTAAGGTGTTGCGTTTACAAGTACATAGGGCAAGTAATTCATCTGTGAACCAGGAGTTGGTTTTCACTGATCTATTTTCTTTTTTTAATACAATTGGATATATAGTGTTGATTACTCTTGTTAGGGTGTTGGTGTAGATGTCTGCGAGTGTGCTGGGGGTCACTCGAGAATGGGGGCTTTAGTTCAGCGACTTCCAGGGAGGGAAGAAGGTTGTCCTTTGTTAGTTTTTTTAGCTTCTGGCTTTTGCTGGGGGGCAAAGGTGAGAGCTTTAGTGGTGGGAGTTGTGGGGATGGAGAATTGGATGCAGTTATGGTCAGTCCATGGGTAGGCAGAGTTGAAGATGAGTGAGGTAGAACAGTTGTGGTCTGCCAATCAACTGAGAGTGCGACCTTAGCAGTGGTTGGGACTCATAATTTTTTGCAGGAACCCAATATCTTTTAGTTCTTTGGCTAGGGCTGTGGCTGCTTTCTCCTTCGGATCATTTAAACCTAGATTCAGTTTGCCGAGTAGGATGAACTTGGAGGAGTTTTTGAGGTAGTTACAAAGTACGTGGAGGAGATGTCCTGGGAACTCATGTGCTGATTTATTTTGCAGTTAGGTGGTGGATTTCCCTCCAGCTTCTGTTGAATGATTTTCTTGGCCTTATGTTCCTTCTCCACTCCTCTACCTATGTTCATCAGTCAATATCTTTCTACACCCATGTTCCCATGATCCCCCAAACCTTCGGCCAGGCACAGTCTTAGATGAGATTTCACCCCAGGCAATAAAAATGTGTGGCGCCCCCGCCCCATCTCTAAAATGACCACAACAATGATCTCTACATAAGAGAGTATATTTAAAAGCCTAACATTCACACACATTTCTACCAATTAGAGCTGAGAAGATATGTTGTTCAGAGTCATTGTTTCAAACTGGTCTCAAATAGTAACCTCACCACTTAACTGAAGTGTGTGATCCCGTGCAAATCATTGTATCTCACTGTTCCAAAATTAGAAGTTCTTGATGTAATTCAGTTCACACTCTGTGCTGTTTAAAATACCCTGACTTGTAGTATTGCTCAATATATGTAATAAAAATACAACCCTTCCTATATAATGCATCACAAAGTTATTTGTCTCCTGACTTACTCAAGGTAGCATCTTGTCATATAACTTCCCATGATGCCCTGGAGTATCAAAGTCTGATGCCACTCACTGTAATCCCATTCTGTATGTCATTTCTGGTTATTAGACACATTTTGCAAAGTAAAAGGTCCGGACGTTTTTTGTTACCAAATGCGCCATACATCCTAGTACCAGCACTGTGTGTTTGTCAAACTTCTTCAAGTGTCCCCTCATTTAATATAATACCCCTAACCCCATGTATTGATAATGCTTTTGTGTAAAATCTTTCAAATCTTGCCTGGTCTAGTAGTAGATTACCTAACAGTGTTCTTTTTGTAGATGGGCCTAGTCAACTGAAACCTTTCTCTGTCATGACACACAGCCACCATATACTTCAGCATGTTATTTATTTATTTATCTATTTAATTTATTTATTTGTCATGCTCCGTGAGCCCACAGGCATCCGGCGCAACAAAATAAAATGTACAAGTGAACAGTAAACAATAACATAGAAGACAGGACAATTGGCAAGCCAAGACAAAGAGGTTGCTCGCTAGTTAACTAGTAACAACTGTCTTCATTTGAAAAGGAGTGTTTTCAGGGTATTTCTGAACACAAGATGATTGGGCTGAAGTCTCAGTTTCAGAGGTAGTTTGTTCCAGCTTGAGGGTGCGCAATTGGGGAATGCTCTACCAATTTGGTTTGCTTTCGTATGTGGGTTGACCAGACCGAGCCCCTGAGTTTTGGATCTTAATACACAAGCAGACATGTATCTGGCAATTTTACATTTAAGATAGCGCTGGGCTCTTCCATACAGACACTTGTGTGTGAGTGTTAAGGATTTAAACAAAACTCAGTCTTCAACCCTCAGCCAATGCAGCTCCCTTCTAGCATTGCTGATGTGCTCATTCCTGATTTTTTTTTTAAATAATTAGCCTAACCACATTATTTTGGATTAGTTGGTATTTTGTCATACATTGTTTACTAGCACCCAGCAGGAGTGTGTTGCCATAGTCCAGGCGGGATAAGATGGTTGCTCTGGCAATGCTGGCACAATTTGCTACGTTAAGGAAGGGTTTAATTGCTCTCAAAAACCTAATGTAATATGAGTAATTTTTGCTTACATATAGAGCTTGGCCATCTGAACTCATAGATGCTTCCAGAGTCACACCGAGCATTTTGACCTTGGCCACTACTTTCATGTGTGTGTTTTTTATCATAAATTATTAATATTTGGGCGATAGTTTGGCCTTGGCTTGATGCGAACCAAATACCATCAGCTCAGTCTTGTTACCTTTTAAGCACATCCAGTTATGGTCCATCCATGACTCTATGGTGTTGTAGAGGTCCTTAACTGCTTGACTGTCCTTGTCATAATCCCCGCTCAATTCCACCACTAGCTGAGTGTCGTCAGCATAATTGGTGAAAAAGGCTTTGATATTATCCAGTACTTCACATAGGAATCATAGGTATAGGTTAAAGAGTAGTGGCGACAGACTTGCTCCTTGCGATACGTTACAGAATACATCAGACTCATGTGAACATGTATCTCTCCAGTGTACTCTGGACATTCTGTCCATGAGGAACAAGGTCAACCAGCTGATTGCCTCTTTATAACAGTTGGGAACTTTCTCAAGTTCTGTTGTAGTAGTTGGTGGTCTAGCAGGTCAAATGCAGCACTTAGGTCGAGCAAGATAGGAAGACCTGCCTTACCCTTATCAACTAACCCCAGCATTTGCATCTGCACATCGAGAATAGCTGTCTCAGTGCTATGAGCAGCATGGAAGACTGATTGTTGGTGATGCAGAAACTTATTAGCCTCTAGGAATGACTGTAGCTGTGCAGTGGCGACCTTATCCATTACTTTCAGGGTGTAGTTACAGTTGGCAACAGGTCTGAGATTGCCTGGTTCTCGTTGGTCAAGAGTGGATTTCTTCACCAATGCAGTACTAGTAACCTTTTTAATATTCTTTGGGACCATTTTATCACGGAAGGAAGCATTGACTATTCTCGTGAGTATTGGCGCAAAGAGATCAGTGTTATCGATGATTATTTTATGGGGGTAGTTTATTCTCTGCACATGATGAGGGTTTCATTGAGGCTAAGGTCATTAGCATGTCCTCTGTGGTAATGTCATGGAAGCAGAATTTGTCCAAAAGTTCTGTAGGCTTTCTAATCGGTGGTTGGTTGAATTTGGCCTCATTAATTTGGGCACTAGCTATCAGTTCCCTTGCTTAAGTGATCTTATTAGAGAAAGCTGCTTGAGTGATGTCACATTCTTCCTGAGATGGAGTGAATATGGGAAGTAATTCAGCAGACTTTTTTCAATGGATTTAAGAATCGCAAAGAGTTTACCAGGTGCATTAGCAACTGACTGTATTTGCCCATTGAAGTAGTTCTTCTTTGCCTCAATTATGTTCTTTTTATAGGATCTCTCAATCATCTTCCAGCTTTGTTTGTTGGCGGGTGATGGATTCTTCTGCCATCTTATTTCTTTACGTTTTTTTTCTTTTTTCTGCATGGATAAATCTGAATGAAAATATTTTTGATGTTTGCTATTGGGTCTGACCAGTTTAGGCAGAAGTGGAGCTTTCTGATCCACTAGTGACATGACATGGTGGTCATATTTGGAGATGATAGTCTCACATGAGTCCTCTTCATTGAGATTAGTCCAGATGGTGTTGATACGTAGTTCTATGTAAGATCTATCAATTTTCTTAAAATTCCGACATAGAACCTTCTTAGTCTCATTTGTACATTTCGTAGCTGGAATTGGCATCGACACTAAACATGACACTCTGTAGTGATCAGTCAAAATACATGGGATAGTCTCATAACTATTTGTTTCCGGGTTATTTGTTATAACCCAATCCAGCTGGTGGCCATTCCCCATGATGGGGCTGGAATTCCTCACTTGAAAATGTATGTTGTTTAGTGATTTCTCAAGATCAGGGCTTCTTTGTCATTAGAATCCCCTCGCCATCGATTGAGATCGCCCAGCACAAGTGTAGAAGTGTTTGGGCCCTTCAGCAGGTTTAGTAGTTGGGTTATTTTGCCAATGAACTCTGATATGAGAGAGGGAGGTCTATAGATAAGGACTATGTTGGCACATTTGTTATCTGATGGACAATGTTTCAAGTGTAAAATGTCACATCCTTGACAAGATGATGTTACAGGGAACATGTGGATTGAGTTTCGAATGATCATAGCAACCCTCCCTCCCCTCTTTACCAGATTATCTATTGGTGTAGTGAATCGTATATCCTTCTGAGACTGCTATGGCACAGGTAGGACCTCTAGGGTCCTGCAGCCAAGTCTCTGTGATACACAAGATGCCTAGTTTATCCTCTAAAATGAGATTGTAAATGCATATGGCATGTTGATTTAGTGATCACGTGTTCAGCAAGCATATTTTGAAGTTTGAACCAGGTTTCTGTTCACTAGCTTTTTCTGTTTTAGTACTTTTATGTAATGTCTTCATTTTATTCATGTCGTTTATCACTGAAGGCTGGGTCTGTGTATGCTCAGTCTTAAATATGCAACAATACATGACATCATGTGGCAGTAATCTATCTCTTTCCATGACATGCAACACATGCTGTTGGACTGCTTCCATGCGTTGGAGGCCCTGCAGATTAAACAGTAGGTTTCCCACCTCTTCGAATTCCATTTTCACCGTGAAGTAAGTAGTTTAGGCTGGGGGAGAAATTGCCAGGGTTCTGGGCCATGGACGTCACTGATGGCGACGACAGTGGTAGACCTGCTTGGCTGTAGAAGCGCCAGTGCTGAAGCATCTGACGTGTCTACTTAAGCTGACCCGGGGTTTCTGGGTGTCGTAATCCTGGGGATCAGCAGTACACTAGTCTGGTGCCCCCCACAGCATTGAGTCTAGCAGTTGCTGTGTGACACGGCGCTTGGTGAGCTATAGAGTAACTTTCACTTCTCCAATAGAATGCAGTGCGTATTGCCCCCGGTTCATCACAGCTGGTGAGTCGAGGCGAGAACCAATAAGAAACGGAACTGTGTTGAACGAAAAGAACCGTCGAAGGTCTTTGACTAACAGATGAATGTGAAAGTTAAGGGAAGTGAATCCCATTTGGTAAAAATGAAGGGAAGTGAATCCCACATCGTGAAAATTAAGGGAAGTGAATCCTGCATGGTGAAAATTAAAACATGAACTGTGTTTCATGAAGATTGGCAAGAGTGAACTCGGCTGAGGGATGCTAATAAAAAGGGGTGGAGTCTTAAAGTCCCCTGAAGAATTGTTGGTAAAAACTGACAGAGGGAAGCCGGCAATCCAGAATAGTGTGGAGCTAAGTGAACCCAACCAAGGTGTGTGTACATGAACTATGTGTTACAAAAGTCAACAAGAGTGAACCTGGCAGAGGGAAGCTGACAACCAAAGATCGGCAAGAGTAAACCTGGCATAAGGAAGCTGATAAACAGATTTTTTTAAAGATTTGTGAAAGTGAGACGCATTCAAAAGACAAGGGGAGGTGAACTGTCCCCCTTGTTATTTGGGGTACAAACCCGGCTGAGGGAGATCCAGGGCTGGAAAGTCACCACCCAAAGTTAATTGAGAAAGGAACTATCTTGGTTAAAATTGTTGAACACGACTTGCGAAGGATCTGCTTCCAGAAGAGGGAGATCCATGGATGAAGCTAGCACCCAATGTGTTCATAGAAGAAGAACTTTTTATTTGTTTGTTAAGAACATCAGGTCTCGAAGGCAAGAGACTTTTATCTGAACCAACAAAGAACCTTGTGCTGCTACAGAACTGTCAGCTCGTGCTGGGAAGGCTCAAACTGTGCTGTGCTCCAAAGTCCCACCTTGTCCTGTGCTAAAAATGTGGGGAAGGGAGACCTCCAGGCAATCACATCTTGACCTATTATTTATGAACACCTTTCCTTTATTTGAATTCCCTATCCCACACTCTTTTGTATTTAGCGTAAGGAATTGGCAATAGCTTTTCCTTAGTATAGGCCCCTTTATTTTGACACAACGCCACAAGGACAGCCATATTTTCATTTGATGGTCGACTCTTGTTCCCTTCTTAGATTTAGGTTTAGTTTCCACCCTGCATTAACAGTTTATTAAACACCCTTGAAATGTGATCGCTTGTGTCATGATGCCTACCCCCGGAGCACTAGGCCAGGCCCAGCACCCCCGGGAGCAGGCATCACGCCCCCGGGTAAAAGCCCAGCGGCCCTTTATAGGGGCTCTTTGGACTCTGTCCTGGCGCCGTTGGCGCCAGGCTCATGTTGGACATCAGTCCTGGCGCCATAGGTGCCAGGCTCATAAGGGGACGTGTTTGGTGCACTAACCTGAAGCAGACCATGCTGCACACTCACCTGATGCAGACCATGCTGCATGAAGAACCAAGCCAAATGAGGCTTAGGAGGGACTATTTTTCTGAAGGAACTATTTTGTTACTTGGGTGGGGCTGTGGAAGAATACTCACCTGGAACTTCTTCCAAGGCTATTTAAGCCACGCCCGGACAGCCACACGTGCTTCGCGTTGTTCTGCATCCCAGCAGCTGAACGCTCACCGTGTCTGCTCCTGCACCTGGACTCCAGCCACGCCCGCCTCGAACCTGGAACACCTGTAAGGGAATAAGAGAAGAGAAAGGTGAAAACCAAGGACTTATTCAACCTTCTTACCTGCATCCGGAATCTTCACGCCAACATTCCTGAAGGAAGACTTCCATTTAAAAGCACCGCGTTGCTCGCTGCAGCGCCGCGCTTCACTCACCTGTTCCCGAGACGCCGCCCAGCTCCATCGCGGCTCTCAGCACCGGTCGCCACATCTCTGCACCTAGGGGAGAGAAGAAGAGACAAGAGGTGAGCAAGGGAACACAAGAGGAAAGCCGAATTTTCAGCCATATTACTTACCGGCTTTTCATGGTGAACCATTCCACATCTCGGGTCGGCGCCGCATCTTTGGCGGGTACCGCACCCCGGCCCCTATGGGGAAAGGACAAAAGACATTACTGGGGAATTATAAAGACATTTAGAGGGGTCGCCCTCATCACTAACTCACCTGATTTTACCACCGGCAATTTAACCCCTCAACGCATCGCCTTTGTTCTGCACCTGAAATAAAGGACAGAAAAAACAACATAAAAGGAGGCTCACACTTGAACTTTTGCATCTTCATACTTACGGCGTATCGCTCAGAAAAGTCAAGTGGATTTGCCAGCGCCATTCTGAAAACCAGTGAAGTAACTGGACGAACGCGCGCCCCTGCACCAGAAGCAGGATGGAGAGTTCATCCTTCCAAACCATAAGGTGAGCTTAAACCGGGGGTTTTGGAGGAAGTCAGAGAAGAACGAAGGGGGAAAGGTGGGAGCAAGCACACTATTCAGCAGACAGTTAATCCCCTTTTTCATCTGCAGAAGGATATTCCTACGGGCCAGACAAGCAAGATTTGGGGGTCCTGTTCAATCGGTGGTCCGAATTCTGCGCATCACGCTTGAAGAGGCCACAGCAACCCAGACCAGACCAGCGCCTCCGTGGGAGCCAGGTGAGCGTTACAGCTTGCGCCTGTCTTTACTGTTGCCACCATGGGTTCCCTACAGCAGCCATAGTAGAGTAAGGTGTCATGATAACTTTTTTTGTTGTATGAATGGCCTAAAAGGAACATAGGCAGACAGTCTTGAAGATGGTAAAAATGCTTAAGGTATTGGAGCCCTTACCTAAAGATTCTCCAGATTGGGCATGAATCCCAAAGAGCAGTCAAAGCAGGTTTGATACTTCAGTGGGGTATTCATGATGGGAATTGGACATCAGCGAAGTAGAAGTAAAGCAGGTGGGCAGAAACGGACCAGCATGCATGCGGCCATTGCCAGACAGCTGGTGGCCTTATAAGTCGGCCTTTGAAGGGGCCGGCATAATTTGCCTGCTCCCAGGAAGCGGATTCAGATGTACAACGAGCATCCTATGAGCTGCAGGCAGAGGCGGGGAAACACACATGACTGCAATCAATGCCTCAATCATCAGAGTTGCGGCCACCATGATGGAAAGGCGGTAAGTGTCCTTGTGAGAAGCCAAGCAGAGCTTGCCTTAGATCGGGGGCCCAATGAAGGCGGGAAATATGCTTGCAATGTGATCTAGGTGATCTGGCAAGGACATCAGTGACTATTGTCAATAGAATTAGTGGGCCGTTGTTTTATGAGTGTGCACATTTTACTAAATCCCTTCTAGAGATAAGACATAGAGATATTAAATAATTTGCTCAGTATCACGCAATTTTGCTTAAATGGTGATTTTGGAACAGGAGACACGTGTGTAAACTATCCACATAATTCCAGGTCTTGCTGTACAGCAATGCACAACTATTTGTGAATATTTGGCTTTCAAGAGAGTGCATGCTCTGTTTTATAGATATGACCTGCTAAGTGCACAAATCACCTAGAAAATAAATCAGGCAATATATGAGAAATACTTGTAGACCTGCCAAAATAGGTCTGTATGTGAAGGAAGCATCGAGCCAGTAAGATATCTACAGGGTTTAAGCATTTAAACTGTTAAAATCAGCATATAATTTGTAGGTCGCAGGTTCGAATCCCACCAATGTCTATGTAACCTTCCATCCTTCCAAGGGCAGTAAAGTGAGTATTAGCTTTGATTGGGAAATTATATTTTTATGTAACAATGTTCTATGTAAATCATGTGGGATTGCAGCTCTATGTACACGACAGATTAGTTGTATTATGCAGCACTGTGTTAATGTGCATTCTACTATCTCAGCATCATTTTCAGTTAGTCCGATAAAAGGTATCACAACGTGGATTTTATGTGATTTTAAAACTGGACTTAGTGGTCTCAAACATTTCTTAGTGAAATAGACACGTTGTGCCTCATTACGAGTATGGTGGAAGCCGTGCCTGTTCTACAGGCACGGCTACCGCCAAACTCGCTACCGGCACCGCCATCCACGAGTGGGCAATAACCGGCCCATTATGAGTTGAATGTGCCGGTAATTGATCATTCGCGGGTGGCGGTATTGCCGGGCTCCCGATCCCCATTCTGCCCCATAACGGTGCCGGTGCAAATACGAGTTATGCTCGTGGGTGCCGCACAGCCCGCCAAGTTGGACCTGGTGGGCTGTCAGGCACCCGCGTGCAGAACTCGTAATTCGGCGGCACGGTATGAATGGTGCCGGTGCCTTAGCGGCACCGTTCATACAGTGACCGCCAACATTATAATGAGGCCCATTGTCAAACACTGTTGTCGGTGTGACAGGAACATTCATTCTATCCTGTTCATGATCTGGGATGTCATTTCAGCAAAATTCCAAGGGTAGCAGAAGTGATATCACACGACCCTTGACCTCTGATGACATCACAGGAAGTTATGTCTTTTGACACCACCCCAAAGTGATATCAGGGGAAGCGATGGAACAAGGACTTTCACCCCTTGACAAAACAGGAAGTGGCATCACATAGCATTGTTCTTAAGTACACTGCGAAAAATATGGTTATGATATCACTATAATATGATATACATTTCATACACGAATGTTTCGGCATAAATATCATTAAGATCAGTGTGTATAGGCCCATATTACCAAATTATTCTGAATGCAAGCAAACGTCCATGGCCAAATGATAATGATGTGCTGTTATATAGCACTTACGCTTAAGCGCTTTATATAGAACAAACATACATACAACATCACCTGAGCTGTGCTGGCACTCATTTATCGACCTCAGAAGGATGAAAGGCTGAGATGAGGTGTTCAAGAACAGACTAAATCAGTGATTAACCCCCTGAAGTGTGCCCGAAATAAACCTTTAATGAGTCTAGCAATTATTGTATCGAATTCCAGAAAGACAAATGATTTGGTACTTCTATTCTTTCCTGGTCTTTCTTATTTAGGATGACTGCTGAAAGTGTAAGACTTGTGGAACCCCCTTTTTTTTTTTTTTAAGAGGCCTGAACAAGAAAGCCAGCCATTCCAGAAGCAAAGATCCACATGGTGCTGGCTGCAGCCCAGGAGCTTGACTTACAAAAAAATAAAATAAAAGATATACCTTTTTTTTAGGGGTAACAAGGGAGACCACAGGGGTATGATATGATATGATATGATATGGCATTTGTAACACGCCTATACACAAGTGTTTCAAGCAAGGCAGACCTCAAGGGTCGCATTGTGACCCCTGGCGACCCCTAAATGACATCCCTGTTCATGATGTCTAAGACATTGGACTTTGTTTAGGTGATGTTTATGGAAGAATTGCGAATTTGAGCAAGCAAAGGCTCAGATCATACAAAGATATGTTGTCCATAAAATGGAATCAATGACAAATCTTTGCAAGTCTTAAGCCCCATGGCTGTCCAAATGAACCATTATAAAGTGGTGTCCAAATCCAGGCCTCAAGGGCCGGGATCCTGATGG
This sequence comes from Ambystoma mexicanum, assembly GCF_040938575.1. Lineage (NCBI taxonomy): Eukaryota > Metazoa > Chordata > Amphibia > Caudata > Ambystomatidae > Ambystoma > Ambystoma mexicanum. The sequence continues at coordinate 1,244,454,228 of NC_090921.1, forward strand.
GTTTTCTGGATCTCCCTCATTATAATTCATGAGGAAAAAATGTGCATACATTTAGAAACATGGTAGGCACATTTATCTCATGAATATTAATGATGGATGTCCTTAAAACCAGACATGGATCCTCGAAGCCAGGAATTGGACAACCCTGATTGCCCCTGCTAGCAAGAGCACCCTATGAGCAACATTAAAAGGTTTCTATAAGAAGGCCGCTAAGGCTGCAAACGTGTGGAAATCCGCTCACATATGAAACAATATATTTTGGTCTCGAGGGAAGCTCTGTACACTATTGCAGATGGAGAACAAGCGTTCAGTTATTTCATAGGGAAAGCACCTTGTAAACGGATTGTCGAAAATGAGAAAAGACAGATACCAAAATGCCCCAGAGCACTTTCTCAGAAACACTCTGAAAAGAGACATTACCAGATTTCAGCCAAACGAGAGTATATTGATCTGGGGACTGCAATGGAAGATGGACTATATTTCAAAGGGTGAACACTTCCCCTTAGCTTTCTCTCTGTGGCGTGATAATGTTTTTGAGTGCACAATGTTCTTGTATGTGGGAGCAACTGAGTGTGGAGGTGAATCACCCAGCATGGGAGGAAGCTGGCCACTCTAACCGCGCAGAATTTGGAAATAAATTGGGCACCTTATAAAACACATTTTTCTAGGTGTAGGCTAAAAAGCCCTAGTATACTCTACCAATTCTGAGGCGAAGTTTCTGAAATCATCCAATACTTGAACTCATCATGAAAGCCATTTATGTGGCCATCAGACCGGTTCTCTGCTGTGCCTCCGAGTGATGTGTGGCAGAGAGCTGCTCTTTGCCACAGCGAATAATCATGCTCATCATGTGATCATGTAAAATAAAGCCACAGCACAATTAGTGGTCATTAGAGCGCATGCGCATAGAGAGACCGCGCCTCGTGCATCTTGCATTAGGAAATGCAAGGACTATCACATTAAATATGCCAGAGAACATGGCTAGAATTCAGAGCAGGAGAATATATTCAACAGGCAAGTATCATTCAACGGAGTAAGGCAATTCGAATTCACGTGTTACTGCCGAGCCCACCCAAGATAGTGTGATCAATGTGAATAATTTCGCTAGCAATTCTGTCTCCACAAACATAACACACATGGACATCAGCTACTGTGGGGCCAGTTGTGTTGACACTGAATATGTATCCCTGAGTAACTTATACAGAATCCCTCTGTATCAGGTGTGTCACAGAGTATGTGATTTTGAGCGGCTATGTAATGGAATGGTTACTGCACCGCTAAATCCCTGAATGGTAGTTGCTGTGCCTGCCTGTTTGTGATGGCGCCAATGAATTGTCGATTATCAGTTACTGCCTATCACTTTTAATGTTAGTCCATTATTATATGGAATAGAACGATGACCGTCACGGCTCTGCAATATCAGTTTACTGTGCCATAGTACAGCACACTATGCCACAGTGTAGCTCCCATCCATGAGCCACTGTGCTAATTAATTCCCGCCCATCCGTTACTGCGTCTCAAGGAGAGGACTCACCAGTTAGTTTTACTGGTGACCAGAAAGCTGAGCTGGTAAATAGAATTGTTTACATAACTCATTGTAGTGCACTGGGCAGGGGATTACTGTGAGGGGAAGGGGGGGACTGGCAACATTTAGCCTGGGGTTTAAGTGTATTTTTCTGGCACAAAGTGCAGAGGCCCAAGGCCACAATGCAGCATCCCCAACTTCCGGAACAAGTAAACGTAATACACAGCTATCCCCTTCCACACATTCTCAAGGATATAGAGTAGGCATTATTGACATTATGTTCCTTTTATGCAACATGTTCTTCAGTTATGTTTGTGGTTTCTTAGAGCCCGTAACCGAGGAAACTGCCCCACATACCAGACATAGTAAAGTGATTTCACAGAGTTACATAATTAGTGAAATGAGAAAGCTGGAATTTGAGCCCAGGTTTCATCATGTCCGAGATTGCCATTTAACAGCAGACTACCGTGCCTCTCATCCCATTCAATCACATTTTTAGTTTTAGACCAATCTAAAGAGGCGAGGAAGGTAGATCTCGCAGCCAAATATGAGCTGGTACGGCAAAAGACCCATACCTGGCTTACTGCCTCCCGAGCCCACAACACAAAACCCATACTTGCCACCCTCTCTATCCAACCCCCATCTAAGATTTTCAATTGCCATCCTGCGACTCCTCCACATCAGTATACATTCTATAAATGGTTAACATTATAATTATTAATAGAGTAACACTATAGAATATGAACTCATATGCTCAGGATCACATGATGTATGAAGTGTGGAAGATGGAGATTTGGGCCATGTCTTCCTGGTTCCACAGTTCCCAATTTAGAAAGCAGGGCAGACTTCATCTTATCCTATTCTATCTTCAATATTAGAAACAACAAACCACTTCTTTCACAGTTGTTATTTAAGGGATAAAACCGAGTACACTTTTCAATAAATGTAGTGTTTGAAGCACCAATGTAGCCGCAAGAGGGAAGCCTGTTAGTCGTCTGTATCCTGAGGCAAATACATGTGATAGTACACACAATTGTACAGACTATACAAAAGAACCATTGAAAAACGTTCTATGAATTAGGCCCTTAGTCTGTACAATTGTGTGCACTTTAAAAGCACCATGTCATATGAGAAAGCAACCTGAACAATATTAAAGAAGTTTTACTTGAAACACAACTTCATAAAGTAGTAAGTATATGTCACTTTGTCACAAAAAAGGAAGGTGCTGAGCCAGTCCTACAATCGGCTGCAGTGGCATACAAGCCAGGGAGAGCTCTGAGTGACAATCAGCCTGCTTGCTTTTCTAGATGTGTACCTCTCCCTCATATACCCATTTCTACTTACCCATCATCCTCCGGCGTCCTTCCCTTGCTCCATATTGTCAATGCATCCCAGTGCTGGAAAAGGAAATTATTAACTGTGGTATCCCACCAGCCACAGGCAGTGTGGGGAGGAAGTGTGAGGTGGTTAGGAGCAAGCATGGAGGTTGTTAGGTAAGGTGAGGGGGAACTCACTAGATTTTCCTCAGTACCCCCATAAATAAACATTTACATTTCAGGAGATTAAAACATTATTAAAGAAAGGATGAGTTTTTTGTAATGTTGCAAGCAAATTAGAAAACTTGCACATCTTTTAAATGCACAAAGCTGCTGCTCTTGAATATTTTCTGCAGTGTAAAATCCTGGAAGAAATATTCACAAGTGTTCTAATCAATAGTTCCTGTCATCTAGTGGTTCAGTCCCTCATCTTCAACTTTGATCCTGCTGAGTTTGATTCCCGGTCTGGGGAATAAAAGCAGATCAGGTATGTTAATACTGTTCCTATATCCGAGCCCCGGGGAGACATTTTTTGCCGGATTGCGCGTCTGGGAAAAACCGTCCCAATGACCAGTGCTGATGCCCCCTGTTGCTTCCAATTAATTTTCAGACACAGGATTAGGGGGAAAGGGCCATGTTGAAGGGGTGAAAAGAAAGTGAAGATACCTGGTAGTCCCCTCTCAACACCTCATCCATGTAATGCATAAAAGGGTTAGAATGCTGACATTATGGCAGATGTGGTATTTCTGAAATAGCCCTGGAGGTATCCCAGAAATATCACCTACGCTGATGGTACTTTGAATAGGACACCACTAAGAGGTGGCAACTTTCTCCAGCAGTATTTCATTAAGAAATCCAGTTTGTAGTCTCCTAATACCCGAATGTTCCATCTTTGTGTCTGCATTTTTCAACAGTGCCTAAAGTACCATAATCAATCCAATATACATTTCTATAACCAGTGCTCGAAATGGACAACATTAACTGTAGGATCCCACCAGCGGGAGTCGGGGTGATCTTGAGGGTGCAGGTTGTCGGTGGAATGGGTGGTTGTAAATTAGGGGGATATGGGGGAGTCAGGAGATTTTTATCAGCCAAAAATAAACACTTCCATTTCATTGATTAAAACATTATTAACAAGTGGAAAATAACCCAAAACAGGAAGAGCCTTCTCTATAAAAGGTGCACACCTTTTAAAAGTACAAAACTGTACTTCAAAATGTTCTGCAATCTAGGCATTTTCACAAGCGTTTTCGCTGGATGTTCCAGATGTCCCAGTAGTCTAGTAGGTATGTCTGTTGAATTCATTCCTGACCATCTGGGTGTGAATCCCAGCTTCATCAAGAATGCGGGTGAAATATCTCAATGGGTGCAAATATATTTCACAGATCCATGATCTGGGGGGACATTTTTTGCATCATCTTGGATCTGGAAAAATCTGCGCCAAAGACACGCGCTCTGTGTAACCACCATATAGTAACAACCAGGGGTGCTATTTAGGGTGCCATGGCACTCCTTTTGTACTGAACTCACTAGTATTCAGAAATTCACCAGTACATAGGATAAGCATTCTTACAGAATGAAACCCAGGGCATACTCTAAAGAGATATGGACATTTACTTCCTGGTCAAGTAGGAGACAGGCTGATGTGGATTGTAACAGACCAATGGAGCATGGTGCCCAGTGGTGTCAGCATTACAAGGCAGGGTCACAGAATCTCTCATCTAAATGTCTGCATTGCCGCTGGGCAGTCAGAACATGCACCTGCAGCCTAGACTTGTTTCCCATGCAAACGCACAGCGGAGGCTCACAGGGTTGGACTGGGACAAGAAATAGTCTTGGGCACCCAAAAGAAAGTGCCCCATCCCTCACCTCATAAAGAGGGGCCCGGAAACCATCATACATGAATCACATACATTTATGACTTTGCATGCACCAGTGAGATAACCAAATGGGTGACTACACCTGCTGCAGAAATCTGTGGAGGTATGTTATGGTATCAGGTGTGACCTGCTTCACAAAGGCATCTCACATCATGTAAGCTGGACTTCAGTACCTGGCACAGACTGTCAACCTCTACCCCACTTCTTTGGTGCCACCTGGTAACACTGGTGATCCCACAACTCTCTGAACTTTTGTGGCATAGCTCCTGCAAGAACAGGTTATGCTTGATAGCACACCTTCTGCAGAAATCTGACAAATCAAGTTGTGTGTCACACAGGTATCACCCCCGTTACAGAAAAATCACAGATGTACCCATTGTTCTGGATGTGAGTAGCCCACGCTGCCTGAATCTACCCCTCTCCATTGGTGCCACTGGATACCCCAAGGAAATCGGACAACTGACCTCTGCAAGAACAGGCTATGCATGAAAAGGAGTGAGTTAATACATGTGTTGTACAATTATGGGGACTGTGATGTGTGCAGTGGTGGAAGTGGAAAAAAGAAACTAGTGGCACTCTGGCTGCATCCAAAAAGGTTGCAGTGGGATCGCCAAAACGGTTGGTGGAAGGGGTGGAGGGAATGGACTAAGAGGATCACAAACATTAGCTGAACAGCAAAGTTTCACTGTTCAAATTTGATTGCATAACTTCCAAGCTGGAATGGGTACAAATAGTTTGGAATTCAAGGCCTTCAGTAATAATGTTTTATAGAGTTTACTTACAAAAAACAGAAATTGCATAATCGTTCCACATGACAACATGTAAAACCTTATAGCAATATGCTCAGCCAAAAGAATATCATTGTGGATTCAATTTTCGCATCCTGAATAGTAAACTATAAGTTCAGGGATGCAAGATAATGCCAACCTCGAAAATCTACGTAAACACACTGTACTTCCAGTGATTTAAGACTTGCAATAAAATAAGTTGAGTAATAAATTCTGATATGGAGATTCTTTGTCGCAAACCTCCAGCTCGGCCAACTTCCGTCTGCCCATCCATCCATCCATCCATCCATCCATCCATCCATCCATCCATCCATCCATCCATCCATCCATCCATCCATCCATCCATCCATCCATCCATCCATCCATCAATGGATCCATTAATATGTACACCAACCTATGCCATCCATCCATCCATTCATCCATCCATTGGTCAGGTCTCTCCTTAGCACATAAAGGAATTCAGGTGGGAATGCATGAACCGTGAAGAGTGTTTTTTTGGTTGGTGAAGCTCTGGTGCTGGCGCACGGATAGCTGTATCATAAGAGCAGCAGAATAAATATGTAAACGTTGTGTCTCAAAGATGCTTCTGGGCTTCAGGCCTAGTATGATAGTCACTTGTTTTGTTCCTCCCCTACCTTTCTGCACCCCTCTCCCTCACCTTCTGTTTTTCTCTGGCTCTAGCAGAAATCTCGTCAGGCCTAGTACGGTAGTCGCCTGTCTGTTTCCATTTCCTTCCCACTCTCCCCCTCCCTTCCTTATCTATGTCTTAGCTCTTGCAATATCTGAAATGTCGTCAGGCCGAGTATGATAGTTAATGTCACATCCTTACTGTTCATGGCCTGTAAGAATGTCATTGTATTTTCACTTGTTCCCTCCCATGCCGTGAAGCGCTTTGAAACACATTGTGTACAGGCACTATATAAATAAACGATTATATCATAGCATATCTTTGCTCTGTTAAGGGAGTCCACTTAAAAAATGCACATAATTAGGTTAATAAATAAATGCACTTTCTGACTCCATATTTACAGTCTCGTTCACAGGATTGAGCAAAATCTGCAGTGAACTGCATGTACCTGCAGTTTCTGGGGCATTTTTGTCTGAAGCGCACTCACATGCTGAGCGGTGATGGACGCGGACTCTATGCATGCAATGTTCACATTGCATCAACTCTCATATCCTCCAGCACACAGCTGGCACTTGCAGCAGTAGTGGTCGAAGAAGGGTGCATCACACTGGCCGTGCTAGTCCAAAACTGTGTGGTGTGTGCTCGGCGATGACTGCACGAGCCACATTTCAAGAGAGCAAAAATTTCACAGATCTAGTCTTTGGCCCTTTATTTTTGCACTAACTCAACTTGTCTTTTTATCAGAAGGATACACTTTGAATCACGATTCTCCAATCTGCCTAACTACCCCTGACAAACCTCAAGGTATGCTCCCAGAGAACCGCACCTAATGCATCCGCAGATTAGTAATTGCTGGAATGCCTCATCAACTCGTCCATGAAGGTGATGTTGAAAACATTTGATTACTGATATAAAGCAACTCTTTTTTTTGGTGCACATGTCAATATATTAGTCATCATTCATCATGTGGAAAGTGCTGTGTTGCTGACCTGCACTCACCATAAAGAAGAACACCTCATGTAAAAGGGAAGTTTAGAAAATATAAATGTGTGTATGTATATGCATCTCGAATTGATATCAGCACAGTGCGGGTGAGTCCCTCCAAAACATCTCTGCAGTCGGATACCAGGTCGTTGGCCGATTTAAATGAACAAAAAATGCCCCACATGTAGTCTGTTTACATGTTCTTCCATGTACTGCAAGATCGAACAGAGAGAGTTTACAGAAATGGGCAACGCCAACCGCACAATGGAACTTAATTGTTTTGAAAAAGAAACTAGAATCGGAGCATGATATTGTGTACTATACAGAATGAAGAGACAGTGTACTAGATGTATTAGATCAAACTAATAATTGAAGGCTGCCATGTGTACACTTTAGAGTATTCACTGTTAGAAATGTTGTAAAAGATAAGGAAATGGGGTTTTAGGGTGCATATCATTTTAAGATATATAGATTGCTACTGGGCCATTACACTCTGTTAAAAAATCTGTTTTCATAATGTCATGTTCCATTGAAGTATGTGTACATTGGGCAATTTGTCCGCTGGGTATGTCATTTCAATCATACACACTCTGCTATCAGGTGCTCAGATATATTTTCTTGTTCATTTAGTTAACTTGATAAAGGTGCATTTAGAACAAATACATTTATTTTTAGATTTACTGGTAGCAGTAGGAATACTAATAACAAGAGAACAAAGGTAAATTGCAAAACTGCAAAATGAATGGTGTCCTCTTAGCGGCATCTCAACAGTGACTTCTAAAAGCAGGAATGCTACAACGGGTCTAGGCCAAGGTTGGGTGCTCTGCTTTCTTTCTCCCTTTGACCCTCAGCACATCTGTCCATTTCGAGGAGTAGCCAGGTCATTTCTATTTGTTTTAAAGAGGTTTCAGACTGCGGTGGATTCAGGGCAATCCTTAGTTAATTAAAGTTGCTTTTACAGCAGGGGTCTCTGCATGGAGTGGCTGTGCCTCGAGGAATGGGCTTGCAGACGGTCTACAAGCCCAGTTCTGTCCTCCAGAGATAAAAATGCTATAAAAGGTAGATGACGTGGCGGGCAAAGGCCCCTTTGTTTTATGTTTTTATCTTTACTTAGTTGGTGTGATCACGCCAGCCCACATGCATGCGCAAATAATGTCTTCTCGCTCTCCACCTCGGCTGGGCTGAAGGGCAGGGTTGGGCCAGGCGCAGGGTGATGTTGGCCTGCTGCAGCTCCGAATAGAGGCCTTGTCGTAATGGTTACACTTGCAAGTTGCATGTGCTTTGCATTGCCACAGCCAGAGAGCCAGGAGCCTGCAGGCTGCTGCTCCATGTCAACAGTTCCTTCCTTGGTTCCCAAATGTGCGGGCGGGATGTGCTGTGGTGAGTGACCGACTGCACCCAGGCCCAGCAGCACAACACACAATGCGCATGTGAGCCACTCACGTGATTAGCTGCCAAGCCAGCCCAAGCCACATAGCAACAGCAGGCCCGGGCAATCGCCTGGCCTCTGCCCCGCGGCTCAGAGTTAGGAGGACCCAAATCTAGGTAGGCCACCCCGCCCCGCCTGCCACCCTCCCCCAAAATAAACATGCACACAACACAGGACAGAAACCACCCATAGCAGGAGACAAGCTCTCATTTCATTCCCTCCCAACCCACCAGGACAATTTGTTACAATTTGTTGTTTAATCAAAGTGCGGCTGCCTCCTGGCGCAACACTGGCAGATGGCTGGGGACACACACTGCCCAGCACGGCCTAAGCTATTGTGTGCATTCATCAAAGCAAAGTTTACACTTATTTAGTTAACTCTCTTTGATGAATGCCTGCTGCATCCCAGCCGCTGTGCGGCAGCGAGCAGCTCAGAGCAATAAGTAACATTACGTTACCTAAAGTAACAAACACAAAAATAACGTTATATTCCAAATCGACCTCAGAGTGGATAGTAAAACCCGCCCCAAGCCATCACAAGACCAAATTGTATTCTGCCAGGGGCCATTTGTGGGAGCCACCCAGACACATCTACAATGCTGAAATCAGGACAAGTGCCTCACCCCATTTACATGAGGCGGAGCAGGCTTGGCAGCACTGGTTTTGTTTGAGAAAGGCTAAATTCTGAAGGACTTTGTCTTTTTAATTTTTTGTCTTTACATTTTGCAGCTCTAGCTCTCGGTAAGAGCCCAGCCAGCCTGGGGGGTAATTTCCACCTCTCCCTCCTTCCCAGTTTCCCTAGTGTGAGAGGATTGGGATTTTTCAAATCTTTTCTGACAGGAGTTAAACATAAAGAAAATTATGTCTTTACATTTCATTTCAAAAGAAAAAAAAAGTTTACATTTCCCTTCGGTTTTATTTTTGAATTTTTGTCGAGGTGGCGGACAGACGTACACATTCAGGAGAGTGGGGCGTGGTGGGGGGAGGATACAGTGGTCCCATATAGGGAAACACTACAATAAAAGGCAGCACCAAGAGGACCTTTTGAACTGAGCCGTGCCATTGTGTCCCTGTGCATGCTGTAAAATTGTAGGCGCTACCTGGATCACGAGCAAGATTGTAACAGATGCCAAGTGGTCACAATGGAACTTGCACTTTGCAACTGTGTGGTCTTCCCCAGTCCTAACCCAGCCTCCTACTTCATTTCAGCATATGTTATGTATATCCGTGCAATTATTTGCACACTTCAAAAAACAATGTGCTTTGATTGACGAGGACAGGCGGCCCAGCTACCAAGAGGGAGGCAGAGCGGGTGCACCGGAATATTTAGACATTTCCTGGGGCACCAGGGTGGGTGACTGGGCACCATGTTCACTCCTAACTCCACCTCTGCAACAACTCTGTGTTTTCCCCCGAGGTATGGTGACAGGCACGACAGGATCACTTGCAGGGGTGCCTGGCAGCTTCAATGACTCTCCTATCTCTTCAGGGGTGGTGGGGATTGCATGGAAGGGTGGATGGTGTATTCTGTAGTGTGGCTAAAGTTTGATTTCTGCCCCCCAACCAGCAGCTAGGTTTACCCTGTGGTTAAAATTGTGTAAAGTTCTCGCCCCCACACAGGACTCTGGTGCCAGGACTCAGTTGGACAATTATCAATTCTTCTGTTCATGGCAGTCGGGTCATCAGATGTACATGTATAAGTTGGTTTCCAGGCATTATCTGCTGACATCCATTGGCATTATCCATCAACACTTTTGTCAGAGGTCTGACTACCGTGTCAAAACTTTCTCGCACCTCACGTACCCTGATAGAAGGTTATACACATTCCCAAATTGTAACTAAAAACAGGACTGATGAGCGACTGAGGTTTGACATGGGACAACCTGAGAGCCTGCCCAGAAAGTTGGTCAACGAGCTATGTATTTCGTTGGCAGAGCGGTTAGCATGGAGAAGGATGTGGGACGAGGTCAGGATCCTTGCTGTATGAGTCTCCTAATGCAAGTGAACTTAGAGCTGCAGAGCCAGAGACATTTGGTTTGTGCCAGAATGGAGCCCTCATTGGCTTTCCCACCTCTACCAACATTAGAATTAGACTAGGAAATACCTGAGAGCATCTATTGTCAAGATCCTAACAGGCCTTAAGCCCTTGAAGTTGAAGGCAGAGAATTGCAATTGTTCAGGTGATCCATTAGCATGCCAGGGCCAGAACTTACTGTCGAGCAAAAGACATCCACTAGTCTTGGGAAAGTCAATAGCGTTTCTAGAATGTTCTGATTAGAACATGGGACCTGTCCTGATGGGGTTTAGGCCGATGTTTGATCACAAAGGGAAAGAATTGCAATTGGTCAGGTGATCCATTAGCATGCCAGGGCCAGAATTTACTGTCAAGCAAAAGACATCCACTAGTCTTGGGAAAGTCAATAGAGTTTCTAGAATGTTCTGATTAGAACATGGGACCTGTCCTGATGAGGTTTAGGCCGATGTTTGATCACAAAGGGAAAGAATTGCAATTGGTCAGGTGATCCATTAGCATGCCAGGGCTAGACCCCACAGTTGATAAAAAAAGACTTTGACCAGTCATGGTAAAGCCAAGAGGCCTTTTAGAGAGTTCTGCTGATTAGAACAGGGGATCCATCCTGGTTGGGTTTAGGTGCATGTTTCTTATATGGTGTGGGTTAGTGTAAGGTAGAAAGTCCTAAACTGCAACTCTGCTGAGAAACCCCTGAATTGTTTCATTTGTTGGAATTGCGTGGTGATGTGATTGCCATGAGATAGAAGAAACACAGAACCATGATTTTTTTCTCTCCATTTTCCAGGCCACAGCAAAGAAAGCCACCACATGCGGAATGCAGAGAAACTCTGGCGAGTCATGGAAGACAGACTGACCACGTGACAGTCCGTAAATGTTGGACACAACGTCCTTGAGCAGCAGATGGGCAAGAAGATGAGTAAACCTAAATGTCAGGAAAGAGAGGATTCGAGAGTGCGAGATGGAGGAGGACAACCAGACACTTGAACCACACAGTGATCTGTTATAGTAGATTACTAGCAACGTTGTAGAGTGTACGCTCAAAGAACCTTGTATGCTCATAGAATCAACATATGTAAGATAACTCTAGAATGGGAGTTCGTAATGATGCGGGTTTGAAGAGCGTCCCATTGGTGTTGTGCTCCGGGGGCTCTCACATTAAAACCTCTAGTACAATGTTACATCTGCCTCTGCCATTTTATTACATTTGGCAACGAGGATCTTCGGCGATCGAGCCCCCGGAGCGAGCTGTCAGGTGCCGCGAATTGACATAAGGTTGCGGACCCACCACTCAGCGTCCGACAGCTACTTTAGTAGCCACAGAGGCAGATAAAAGATCCCTGCCTGCACAGTGTTCGAGGAGGGCAAGCAGAGTGAGCGAGGTGAGCTGGCCAAGAGTACATAGAGTTAAACAGAAGATATTGCAAGTTTACATACCCGCACCCAGACGCGAGCACTCAGCGTCCTACAAAATCCGAACGGCTCCATCATTAGAGTAAAGGACCTAGGAACGTGCTACGGCATGGCGGCCATCTTTGGGACACCAGCACACATTGTTATGTAACCATAGCAACCACAAGGTTACAGAGAGCATTTATGCGTGCAGCGGTCTGCAGGCCACGGACTTTCAATGGTTTGCATAGTGAAAGTTCACTAGACACTTAAGGAAACGTTCCCCATAATGTTAATGACTTTCCAAATGTGAACATACATGAAAAGGAGACCATTGTATTGTGAACACACCTTGCTTGCACAGCATTTTTGACGGTGAGTGTTTACAAAGGTTGATTAAATTCTAAGGGAACTTCATAGAACAGCGTCCAATACACATGTGAGTCAGCCCTGCATCCAAAGTGACATTACAAATAAACACCACCTCTAAAATAAGAAAAGGAACAGTGTAACAGGGAGATGTTCAAAGTTGTACATGAATACTAGCAGCACCTTGACTATACCTCCAAGGACACATATCGTATCTTTTTACTTGACATTAATCAGTGGAGCTGCTACCACGCATTAGAAGTCAGCAAACACAACAGTAGTATTAAAGAGTATCCTGACATCATGCAGCATGTTACAGCGCCACTACAATTCCTTCCGTGCCCTGGTAAACCTACCTGTCCGTTGGAACAGTGGATTGATGGTTTCCAGGTATATTTGAGGGCTATTGGTGGCAACAAATACAAAAATGACCTCAAAAAAGCCACACTGCTGAACTGCGTCGGAGCTGAGGCCTTACGGATTTTTAGAACTCTTCCTGAATTGGATGATGCAGAGGGTGGCTCTGGTGACAATAACCAAAAGTTTGAAAGTGCTATGGGGAAGCTTGCCAAGCATTTTGGCAACAAAACTAATGTTGTATTGAAGAGGTACAGATTTTTTTCCAGACGACAACTAAAGAATGAGTCAATCGACGCATACATGGCATCTCTCAGAGGACTTATGTCCACATGCAATTTCACTGGTGTTGGTGAAGAATATTTAAGAGACCAACTTGTATTGAATGTTGCTGATTCACGCATACTCCAGAGGTTGTGGCAAACCAACAATCCAACATTGGACCAAGCAATGGAAATAGCGAGGAGTATGGAACTTGGTGATCGCTGTATGAAAGAAAGGTCTGACAAAACCAAGGATAAAGAGATCAAATTGATTCAAGAGAAACCTAAGGAGGAACTGGAGGAATCTTTGGTGGCAATGGTAAGAAGGATGACTACCAACAATTCCAGAGCAAGTTCTAGAAGGGGCAAAGACACAGGATATGCAACCAATATCAAAGCCGTTGTCAGAAATGCGGCTGGTACAGACACAATGACAGTGATAAAGAATGTCCCGCAGCTGCTGTTGAGTGCTACAAATGTGGTCATGTAGGGCATTTCACAAAGTGATGCAAAAATGTATGGGGTAGGGGCAGAGGCAGCAGATACCCCTCCAGCAGAATGCTGAGAAGCTCTGTAAGAACCATTGAGGAGAATAATGGACAGGACGGTATGCTTACGGTCAATCAAGGAAACACACATGTACATATACTCACTGTCTCTTTGATACAACAATCTAGGGGGCCATGGGTGAACATTCAGATAAATGGTATATCCTTACCCATCATGGTGGACACAAGATCCCCGTACACTATGATGTATGTCAAGACTTTTGTTGAAGTATTATCCGGCAAGATGCAGGATATACAATGTACTGGGGTGACAGCAACTGGGTACGGAAAGACCCCATAGGCATAATTGGTTGCACATGGATCAAGTTGAAATTCCAGGATAGAAAAACATATTGCAGATTGTACATAGCTAAGGATGGCTCATCAGTAGTAGGTTGGGAGGAACAGGCTGCCTTGAGAGTCAGAATTCACCCGGGAGAAGAAGTTCCCATCCTGAATGTACTAAAGGACCATAGTGACATTAAAGCTGCACTAGCCAAACAATTTCCCAGAGTGTTTAGTGAAAAGATTGGACTTTTGGAAGGTTTTCGGCACAAGATAGTTCTCAAGAAGGGAGCCATGCCTATAGCACACAAAGTTCGAGGAGTCCCAACTGGCACAAAGAAGGCATTGAAAAACAAACGTACACGCCTTTGTGAGCAGAAAATAATAGAGTCCATAGAAAGCTCAGAATGGTTCACCCCAATAGTGTGGGTGAAAAAACGTGATTATACCATAACAATGTGCTTGGACTTGAGAGACCTTAACAAGAGCATTTGGATAGACAGGCATCCCCTCCCGAATATAAATGAATAGTTAACAACAATGAAACCGGCCAAGTTGTTTAGTACTTTAGATTTGTCATCGGCTTACCATCAGATTGCCCTGGAAGAAAAGTCCAGAGGTCTCACATCATTTGTTACTCCTTTGGGCGCATTCATGTTTAAAAGAATGCCTTTTGGCCTTGCGTCAGCGGCTGCAGTATTTCAAAGGTTGATGTCATATCTATTTGGGGGCTTGGAAGGTGTACACTGCTTCCAAGACGACATTCTAATATCTGCCAGCACTGAAGAAGAACTTGACGCGAAATTAATGGGGGTTTTACAAGTAATTCAGAAAAGTGGTTTGACTTTGAAACTGGAAAAATGTAAAATCAAATGCGACAAAGTGTCATATCTGGGACACTCAATTGATGCCCACGGTATTAGCCCTATGGAAGAGTTAATAAACACCATTTTGGATATTCCTGAGCCAGAAAATAAAGATCAGTTAAGAATTTTCTTAGGTATGACAGAATATTACTCTAAATTTGTGGATGACTACACGAGTAAAACCAGATACAGGAGAGATCTTATGAAGAAATCATCAAAATATGTATGGTCGGAAGAATGCAGAAATTAATTTGAAAGAATAAAGACTGCCATCAACCAGGCACCGACATTGGGAATGTTTGACTGCAAGGCGAAAACAATAATTTCAGTGCCAGTAAAATCGGTTTAGGAGGGGTGCTTGAACAACTTCAGAATAAAAGTATGGTAACCATTGCTTTTGCATTGAGAGTTTTGAGAGGGGCTGAATTGAATTACTCCACCATCGAAAGCGAAGCCCTGGGAGTGAAGTGGATTTTAAAACATTTTAGAAACCTATATGTGGTTTACCTGTTATTCTCAAGACTGATCACAAACCACTGGTCCATGTTTTATAGTCTAAGGCACCCCACTTGATATCACCGAGGATTAGGAGATGGTTTCTGGACATAATGCAATCTAATCTTCACATATGTTATACGCCAGGTACTCAAAACCAGGTAGCTGATTGTTTTTCCAGATTGCCAATCAACCATGGAATAGAGATTGAGCCCACGGAAGTAGACATCATTGCCACGGTGAACCCAGGCATTGCCAAGGCGGAATGGAAAAGCATGAGTGACACAGATCCAGAACAAATAGCGATCAGAAAAGCTATAGCTAGTGATTGGAAGGAATATGATCAAAGCCTGGGAGATTTTGTACAAATCAAGGAAGAGTTATCTATGGACCCGGAACACATCTACAGAGGTGATCGAATAATCCATCCTGTGCAAGTGAGAAGCAGATTACTTGCTTTAGCGCATGAAGGACATCTAGGAAGGAGTTTGACCAAGAAGAGAGTGAGGAGTAACTACTGGTGGCTGAACATGTGGAGAGAGGCAGAAGAAACTGTTAAAAATTGCACTCCATGTGCCGTTAGTGATAAATCTAAGATCTTGAGGAAAACACCATTGCAACCAGTAGAAGTTCCCAGCAGTGTATGGTCTAAGTTGGCATATGGGGCCATATGAAAATCTCGACATGGTCAAAATATACATTATAGTCCTTGTGGACTACACCTCTAAGTGAGTAGAGTGGGGGGGCGTGTGTCTGAAGGAAGTATTACTACTGAAAAGATTCTGAATTTCTTGACTGAAGTTTTCAACAGGGAAGGTGACCCCAAGGAGTTAGTATCTGACAATGGGTCTCAGTTTACATCCGTAGAATTTCAAGGATTCTTGAGAGATAGGGCCATTGACCACATAACAACTTTGCTGTATCATCCCATTGCCAACAGACTCACAGAGAGGATGAATACATTTGTAAAGAGTGTGATTCAACTGGCCATATCTAATTCCCTTCCATGGAGAGAAACACTCAATGAAGCTCTGTGCGCTTATAGGTCAACACCACATTCCATCACGGATGTCGAACCATTCACCATAATGCACGACAGAGTAGCTTCTAATCGTTTGAGACCTGCCTGGATGTTCATGGACACAGGTGAGGCAAAGTTGGACATTGATCAAATGTTAAGAAGTGTAAAAGAGAAACAAAGTATAAAAGTTATTATTATCGTAGGAATGGAGTGAATGAAAAGGTCATCAAAGAAGGAGAGTGGGTGTGCATCAGAGAACACAGGAAAACACTCAAAGGCGAATTCAGATTTAGATCGCCACAGAGAGGTATGAGTTGTCAGGGTAAATCAGTAACGTTGGAAGATGGGAAAAGATGGTCTTGCGATGATGTGATATTAGAGAGAGATTTCAATAGACCTAGCACAAGTAAGGACAATAACATTAGACCACCCAGCCATCTGAACAAAGAAAATTTCAAGAGACTAAGCACTGATGAGGACAATGGCCAAGGAATGTCTGACCACGTGAGCAATGATTCAGTGAATAGTCACCATAATGGAGGAAGTGACACTCTTAAGATGGGAATATCTAAAAGGAACCGGAAAATTATTCAGAACTATAACAATGACTACTTTTACTACTAATAGTGACCAACCTTTTTGGTCCCATGTATCCTTTTACATAAATTCCATACATTTGTGAATTACATTGTATCACTTTCCTTTTTATCTTCCAACCTCTTACCATACCTTTCCCCTCCCCACCCCTGTTCCAACTTTTATTTCCTCTTATTTAAGGGAGGGAGATGTTATAGTAGATTACTAGCAACGTTGTAGAGTGTACGCTCATAGACCCTTGTATGCTCATAGAACCCACACATGTAAGATAACTCAAGAATGGGAGTTCGTAATGATGCGGGTTTGAAGAGCGTCCCGTCCCGTTGGTGTTGTGCTCCGGGGGCTCTCACATTAAAACCTCTAGTACAACGTTCCTCTTCCTCTGCCATTTTATTACATGATCCCAAAGGCTTCTCTAGCCAGGAGGTGTGCGTGCAGGAGATGGAGAGGAACGACAAGCAGAACCAAAACCGGAGAGATGTTTGTGGACACCAGCAGGTAAGGAGAGGAAGGACTCAGGGGAAGGCCACAAGACGAATGAGCGACATCCGAGGAAAACCCTAAGTAGCACCAGATCACATAAGCATTTGAGAAAGGGATCGAAATTAGGAAGGCTGCGAGCTGAAACCACCATTGAAGGCTCTGAGGGCTAATTCACAAAGCGGTAGACAGAAACGAACTGGAACTGAAGCTCTATAGAACGTAACATTCCGTTTAAGCTTTCACTGCAGCCCTGTGATGGTAGAATATCATGATTTATTGATGGTGGAAATGGAAAACTGAAGAGGGATGACTACAAGGATTTGAATAAATAATGGCCTTTTTATCTTGGTGAAGGGTGACCTGAACTAACCCTATGTAACCACCAGGAGTCGCTACATCCCATGCCTAAACTGCTCAGCACCCTTATCCCACGAGCTGCAGATTCACAGTCATGAAGACGATGTTGCCCTTAGCAGTTGTTCTGACCACGCTATACACATTCAAGGGGCACCAGCATAGAACACGTCCCCCGGAATCGTGTAAATAATTGCTCTTTTGTCCCTGTCACATGTTTTCAACCCGAGTGCGCAAGGACACATGAGGCACGCACGGCACATTCCAATTCTCGTAATATGACTCGAAGGGGATCATGTAGTGGCGAGCTCAGTCCTGTTTTCCCGCATCCTAACATATATGGAAGAACTGCTGACGTTTTGTTGACAACATTTTTATGAAACATGTTTTGTTTCTGTGCTCTAGTGTGATGGGTATAGTGTTTTCTTTGAAAATGATGCTGCTGTCTGAGCACGAAGGGAGCTTGCACTGCAGCCTCCAGTTGCCATGGTAACCCTGCAGGCTCCAGGTGGCGGGAAGGCTGCAGATGAAGGTTTGAGCCATTTTCTCTCCTGTCTGAGAACCGAGACAGAGGCAGACTGGTCTACTGGGAAATTTGTAGAAAGATGTTCCCGTCCCACCCGTCTTATGGGTCTTCAGGGTCGGCAGGGTTGGGTAGGACGGGGGTCAATCACCCACTTGTGGAGGTCCGTCCGAAAGTCACCGCCTATGTGAGTAGAGAGAGGCAACAAGGGGCACACAGTGATGGGCTTCGCAAAAAAAAAAAAAACGAAAGCGAAACACGTTATAGTTTAAGAAACATACAGTGGCTGTAAGTGATTCTACCAGTCAGGGTCCTTTGCAGGCCCACAGGGAGTGCAGAATCTGGGACCGTTTTCAGCACAATGCTGGGGTTATCCTCCCTGGATGTCTGCAACCAGGACTGGCTCTTTTTTCTCGAGTTGCGTGCATACTGTGGTCTGTATTATACACATTTCAGGCTTGCAAGAAAGATGTATGCCGAGATGATGATGAGGGATAAGAAATAGTCATGCCTGGGAAGTCGCAGAGTTGGTCCTCTGGGATTTGGATCCAATGTTAGACTCTCAGGGAGAGTGGATATTTTCCTGGGGTCACCCACATTACCTGCTCCCATCCCCAAAACGCAGTGGTGGCTGGCAGTCTCAACAGTTCTCCTAGCATCAGTGGCAGGCTACCAGCGCATCATGGGACATGTTTAGATGGGGGGATGTTTAACTTTGAGGGTGGTGGATGCAGGTTGCTTCCTGCCGCCCCAAACAGTTGTTCGGTTGACATAATTGCCAAAATGTTGCAAAGTTACTTGAATACACAGAAGTCCCTGGCACAGGGACTCAGTTGGACAATTATTAATTATTCTCTTCATGGTGATCGGGGCATCAGATGCAAATGTATGAGCAAGTTCGGACTGACATGTAGGGCAATAGGGCAATGCCCGAACTTCCAGCCCATAATTCTAGAATGGGCCAGGTTTTTTGACAGAATAGAACATTTTTTTTGGCCAGATTGGGCCAGTTTCCAAAGTTACTACACTCGTTGTATCCAATGTTACTAAGCGAATATATTTTTAAATGTAATATTTGCAACACATTTCACCCAAAACACTCCCTTGGCTATTACTCAAACCGTCTAATCTGGATAGTTAATATTGAGGCATGGAACATGAATGGGAATGCCCAAGAGCGTTCTGGGATCGAGTAGCCTCTTTGCGACTGTCCGATTGCCTAAAATTGGCTTCTTGTTGCACAAAACTAAATGGTATATCCAAGAAACTGATGGGTGGACAGTTTTGAATAAATCTGATCCACTGACACTGCTGTCGGCAACCTTCCACACTACAGTTTTATAGCCCGTCTGAGCCATTGTAAACGGGGTCCAACCATATGCAATTCAGTCAGGTGCTGCCAACAAGGAGAGCAGCCCACCCAAAACTATTAGATCAGATCCTCTCTGCACGGAAACACAAGCAACCCCAGACATGGTTTGGCCTTTTTGGCCCTCATCATTGAGGTGCAGCTTGATTACCTATGGCACAGCGAGCAAAGGGCACACAACTGTATGGTGCCATTATAATTACTTGATTGCGAAACCAATGGAATGTGCCCTGTACAAGAAGTTGAGATTTAACACGTTCCTGCTAGCACCGGTAACAGACGTTTAATACAACACGGGAAATGTGTGCTGTCCATTTTGGCCAACTATATTCGAAGATGTACAACATGTTTTATTCCTTTGCCCAGCTTATTCTCGAATAAGTTAAAACACTGCTTAAAGAATTAAGGAGTCCGTTCTCTGCAGGATACTGAGACCTTGTGCAAGGATTCTTCACTCTCTGATGTGGCGTTTGTAACCTTACATTTTTTAATGAGAGATTGGGGAAGAGGGGGAAATAAAATGTGTTTCCTAGAATGATGTGTTTTTGATATCTTACTGAATCTTCTTCTTGGAATCTTTTTGTATTGAGGAAATCTTGATTGATAATATTAATGTTTTTAATTTATTGATTTATTATAATTTTCAGTTTGTAGACCTTTTCGTATATAAATTCACATTACACAGAGACAAATATTCCACATACATTTTTCACATATAATTTCACATACATTGTATACTTCAATTCATCATAAGTATTCACCCCATTTGCAAGAGATGCGTTTTTAATGTTTTTATTATTTGTACGACAGGGGCATGAGTTACCTGTGATGTGATGATTGTTTGTTGTAATTGTTGGCTTGTTTGTACTGCTTCATTGTTTGTATCTGCTTTCATGGCTCTTAGCCAAAATAAAGCATGCCTGACTTGACCATGTGCAATGTGTCATGTTTTATTTTTATTTCCAATACAAATGGCTTACAGAGAGGGACCAGCAAATTTGTTTAACCCAAGCAACATTGTTGATTCTCAGATGCATCTTCATACAATAAACATTTGACCATCTTGTAACAATGCAAAAAGCTGGCCCTCCAGAAGGCAGCATGTTGGCTCAAAGGTTAGAGCATGTTACTACCAGTGGTAAGGCTGTAGGCTCAAGTCCCTTTAATGGCATAAACATTCTCAAGCAAGTAGTTTGGCCAGAGCAATGTGTGCAAATAGGCAAAGTTTCAAACGTATTGTTTTGTCTTTATTTCCATTGCAAATTGCTCAGAGAGAGACCAGTACATGTGTTTATCCCAAGTGACTGTGTTTATTCCCAGGTGTATCTTCATCCATTACACCTTTGACCATCATGTCATAATACAAAACAACATGCTTTTAGACAGGAGAGCCATTGGCTGAAAGGTAACAGCACATATTTGTCAATGACAAGGTCACACACTCAAGTCCATTGGTGACATGAAACACTGCCCAGTGGTCTATGAACTCTGTATTGGAAGTAAATAAGCATAGATTTACGTGTTAATGTTTATTGTTACAAAAATATAATGTTGGCTTTATTTCTATTACAAATGGCAGAGAGAGAGAGAGAGAGAGAGAGAGAGAGAGAGAGACCAGCAACTTTATTTATCCCAACCAACATATTTAGCACAAAACGCAAAATGTACACATGTGAGACCAATTGGCTCAAATGTTAGACCATGTATTTATCAATGGCACACCCGCTCCCTCCTTTGTTGTAGCTCTCTGGCCAGCCTCTCTTGGCCCTCTTTCTGCTCCCACCTGCAAGGCTAAAAACCTCGGGGTCATACACTCTCCTTCTCTCCTCACATCTCTGACATCTCTAAGAGGTCTCACTACCAACTGCACTTCTTCAGAGGTATTCTTCCTTTCCTCTACTTCCCCCAGAAGCTCACTGTCTCCAGAGCTCTGGTTCTCTCTAGGCTGGACTATTGCAACAGCCTCTTTCTAAATCTGCCTGCTTCTACTCTCCGCCCTCTGCAACTTATCCAGAACACGACTGCGAGACTTGTCCTTGGCCTAAAGCCCAGGGATTGTATCTCTCCAGGACTGAAATCTCTGCACTGGCTCCCAGTGGCCACGAGGATTACGTTCAAAACCCTCTGTATTGTTCACAAGGCCTTCTGAGGCCTGGGGCCTCAATACCTTCAACTGTCTCTTCCTAAATACCTTCCTTCTCGAGCTCTTTGCTCATCTGCCTCAAACTCCCTCAGGGTCAGTCACTTCTCCAAGCAATGAGTTGGTGGTAGATCTCTTTCTTCGGCTGGGGCCTCCCTCTGGAACAGCCTCCCTGCCCCCCTAAAACTTGAGGAGAATCATCTTCGGTTCCGGAAGCACCTCAAAACCTTTCTCTTTGCTTCTGCTTTTTCTCCTCCTCTCCCTTGCTGACTTCCTGGCTGACACTGAAACTGCACTGGTTACCTGCCCACCCTCTGATCTCAGGCCCAGCTCCCCTCCCCCGCCAGTTGCACTCCTGCACTGCCTTCCTTGCAACCCCTGTACTTGGGGACTGTTTTCTGTATCCCTACAGTCCAACTACCAGCACTTGACACCTGATGTCTGCACGTACCCTTGCACTTGCCACCTGCTGGATGTACTTTTACTTATTGTTTATTTATGTATTTCTTATCCCATGTACTGCACTGTCCTCTCCCCCATCCCCCCCGCACTTCTCCTCCCTCCCCGTCCCATGCACTTGCCTGATCTAAATGACACCTGGCCTAGTAGGATCGTTGTCTGTCTTCCCTTTGTTCCCCCTCTCTTGCCTCGTCACGCCTTGAAACACTTGTGTATAGGCGCGTTATGAATGCCATATCATATCAAGGGTGCACATTCAAGACACCTGGTTGGCATGAAAATCCTCAATGTGGTCTTTTGAATTTTGCATTATGTGTGCATAGGTTAAGATTTAAATGTGAATGTTTTTTACTATCATAAAGATATCTTTTTATCTTTACTTCAGATTCAAATGGCTAAGTGACCAGCACATTTTTATCCCAACCAGCATTCCTATTTCCCACATCCATCTTCAGCCATTGCACCTTTGACCACCATGTCACAATGCAAAAAGCCATGCTTTCGGTTGGCATACCCTACTGCTCAGACGTGAACACAGGGGTTTACTGTGGGCAAGACCACAGGTTCAAATCACATATTTGACATGAAAATACACTGGTTGGTTGAGTTGTGCATTGGGAGTAAATTGGTGCAATGTGTAATGTTTTTAACTGTTATACAAATCATGTTTCATCTTGGCTCAGAGAGAGAAGTACTCATGTTGATCCCAAGTTATATTGCTAATTCCCAGGTGCACATTCATCATTTCCACCTTTGTCTTTAGAAAGGAGTCTGATTAGGCCAAAGTTAGAGCATGTGTTTACAAATGGCAAACTTGTAGATTCTAGTCTCTTCATTGTCATGAAAATCTTCAAACTGGTGTTGCATTGTGCATGGAGATTCAAGACAATGTCACAATTGTGGCCTTCTTGAGTGAAAGCCATTTGGACTGGGAGGTCTTGCATCTCTATTCAATTGTGGTGAAAAATGCCCTCATGGAAGCCTCCTCTGACTTTCTCCATCTGGGTTTTGAGCTAACTGATGGTGATCTTCTTGAGCCTAAAGCTCTTGGAAAGCCAAGGAGCAACCAAGAGAAGGCTAGGATGAGAGGCCCTGCTACACACAACTCTGGCTCCAGCCTTGGTCATGGCCCAAAAGTGTCATCTTTAAGAACACCGCGAGAACAGGACCCCAGTCATAGGATTGGGGAAAGGGTAACATCTATCCAAGTGACTTTTGATTGAACGAAAACAACAGAAAGAAGGGTGAGGATGAGTGAAGACAGAAGTGGGGCAACACAGTTTTTGGTTAGCTGGTCTTGGTTAGCAGGTACTTTGGCGTAGGGCCATGTCCTATAACTCCCAGAAACGCAGCCTATTTCCTCCCTATGTATGTCTCATCTGTTTAATGAAGAAGGTTTGGATTGACTAAACTATGACATTCTATGTATGCAGGAAACATGGCTATCTTCTAAGCAGGCCCAAACAAGAACAGTGGGAAGGCAGTCAGTGGGTCTATTGACCCTTGTAAAACTGGAACAAAACCTCAAGAGTCTGGAAACAAGAAACCCAAGCCCTTATGTACAGATGGTTCTTTTGGAATCGGAGAGAATCTCTGGTAACATCCCTTTGTTCAATCTATATCGGTACCCAGCAGGGATTGGGATGAGGAATTTGTGGAGATTGTTACTCAGTTTATGGACAACTGCTGGGTGGAGTTGAAGAATTAACATATTTTGATCTGTGGGATCCTTAATAAAAGATCAAAAAAGGAAGGGGCCCTAGGATTGGAACCAGCCCTGCTGAGCTCTAGTTTGATATAGTAAGCTCCTGAACAGTAGTGTTGCAAGGTCACAGGGTTGTGTTGAGGTGAAGCCCACACCTTATTTGTTTGGGTAATACTCGGGGGAGTTTGTCCTAGATACCTTGCAACTGCTTTTTAATTTCTTCAATAAAGAAAGTATTTTCCACACAGTTTTCTGGTTTCTAAAGTGCTTGGTGCATAGGTTTTGTATTTTTTACTCATTGAGTTGTTGCGTGAGGTCAGTGACACGTGTTTCGACCCCTGGGTCCTCTTCAAGGCTGATACAAGTTTAAAAGTACGTACATATGGTGACATTTTGGTATTTATAGTGTGACATGAAAAATAAATTTGTGGTGATAGTTGTGCAATGTGCATTGTGGTTTGGTGATGTTACAAGAACAAATGCATCAGTCAAAATGGAGCATTTATATTATTGTTTGCATTTAAACATCATGTTTGTACATGTTAGGTAGAAGGGATGAGAGAAGAGAGAGAGAGAGAGAGAGAGAGAGAGAGAGAGAGAGAGAGAGAGAGAGAGAAAGGAATTAGCAAGGTCAGCAAGGGTTCTAGACTATGTTCTGGCCAATGGTCGCATAGGTGTTATGCTGTGCTTACCTAAGTAGATTTGTCCGTGTCCCCTTGTGTGGTTCTGGTTCATATAGGCAGGTATTTTCCTGTAATTACAGCTGGGCTCCTGATGGGTCCTGTAATGCAAGTTGTAAGTATTTCAATGGGATTCTGATTAACTTAATTGACCGGAACAGGTCATGGGAGCATTCATGTCATGAGGATAAAGTCATGTGCTTTTGGTTGAACTGCTTGGTTGCTGTGTACTAAGAGGCCGTAATGCCTGCATTTAATGTGGGATACATGAATGGAGGGGCATGTGCAGGCACCATTAAGAGGCATGGTGTGACCAGTATGAATGCAGTGTGGAGTGTTGAATGGCTAAGTACTTGGCCCAATACATATAACTTGTTGTGAGTGTCTGGAGAGAAGTGAATGGCCTGAATGCACTGTGTGCCTGATTGGCTGCCTGCCTGCATGAATGCCCTTAGTCGTGATTGGATGCTTGAGTGTGACCCAGCGGAATGAATGGGAGATCAACAGTATATCTGGGGACCTCTCACTGCTAGGAATCGTGTTCAGAAGCTGAAGTCCACTATGACGAGTAACTGGAGTAACTGAAGCTTGACCTTGAAGCCCTGCTGGAAGACAAGAATTGCTGTTGCTCTCCTTCACAATTTCAAAGCTGCTGTGCCTCCAAGGATTGACCCAGAGAGGACCTGGTAAGGCACCCTCTTCCCGAGCTACGAGGGACCATCTTGCACCAGCTGATCTTTGCCAAAGCTCCCTGGTAGACAGACCTTCGACAGGCTGCCGACCCGAGACGGGGACTGCTGCAGAACTCCAAGGAGAAGTGCCCGGACTGTTGTCCACCACTGTCGACGACCACCGTTGCCGACCGGAGCCGCTGTGCTCCCATTTTACCTAAGAACTTTCGTATCCAAGGACGCTCTCGTCCGCATCGTCGCTGCTGTATCCTGCTGAAGAAGGCCTGACCGTTGACGCGACGAGGATGATCCACCGGTGGGTTTCCCGCCACCCAAAGACCACAGAGACGCTGATGACTCAATGCCCTTGCTGGGCCACAGTTCTTCAAACTCTTTGCGGCCCAGAACTATTAACACTGAGGTGCCCCGCACACCTCCTCCTTGTAGGATACCAACGCACCATCGTCGACAAGCACTGCTAGGAACGAAGCTGCCACCTCACTGCAGTAGTTCACCCTGTTCTCCGTCGGACGTTCGATGACCCGTGACTCCTGCCTGAAAGGGAGGGCACTCAATAAGGGCCATTGAATTCCCGTCGACGAACGCTACAATTCCAGGCACATTGGGGCTGTAGAACTATTGTAGGAGGAAATAAGACTCATAGAACAATATATGGACTGGGCTTGTGATACATCTTTGCTTTACAGGTTACCCAGGTGGGGGGATCTCCACACAGAACTGTGTCTCGGTATCGGGGCCAGTATTCTGCCAGTTGTTCAACCATCTTGCTTTCCTTCCTCTCTCTACTGCTGGTTCCCTCTTTATTTTGATCTGTGTGTCATTCTGACCGTATACACTTTAATGAGATCTGATAACATTTGTGGTACCACTTTAGAACTGTATATATTTACCATTGTTGATTTCTGAGCACAAAGTGAGTTATTGTGATAGTGTAAATAACCTTGAATATTAATTATATAAAGACTGTGTTTTAACCAATACAGTGTGTGGACATTCCTTTGTGGGGGCTTGGGGGACTACACTGTACAGAACCAGCCTGCATCCCCTCCTGAGAAGCTAGGCCTAGATTGCTCGACCACGCACCAATAATAGAGAATCTTAGCTGGGTCCTCTGTGCCTCTCCTCTCCCATATAGAGAGCAGAAGTACAGACCACCGCCCTCCAGTCTTTACACTGGTGGCAGCGGTGGGATGCTTATGGTTTTAAGAATCAGTGTATAACCGTGCCACTAACGAAGGATATCTGCACTTTATTAAATTGAGGTTTAGTTGTATACAAGATAACTGCATTACAAGCAATGGAATCTATTACGAATGGTAAATTGACTCGGATGAGCTTAGAGGCTCTCCAGAGTGCTTGTGAAGACAGGGAATCAGACTTTGTGGATAAGTGTAGGGCTGAGCTGATAGCTTCCCTGGTGGACTACCAGACTGATTGTGAAGCTCTTGAGGGGGGGATGAAACCAGTGAGGACTCTACCCCGAGGGTTGTCGCTGAATCTGATTCTGGGAATGCCACCATTCCTACTGCCTCTGTTCCAAACCCCAGCACTTCCTTGGAGCTTGAGTTATTAAGGATGAAATTGGACTTTGAATATCGCAAGTTGGAAATAAATGCTGAGCTTAAGAAAGAGGAGTTGGCGCAGCAAGTGGAGCTCAAGGATCGGGATCTTAAGCTAAAAGATAGGGATCTTAAAGTCAAAGATAAAGACCTTGAACTCAAGAACTGGGACACTGAATGTCAGCGCATTCAGTTAGAGAAAGCTCGAGTGGAGACTTCAGCTAAACCAGTTGAGAGTGTCAGGTCCCCAGCAACCAAGTTTATGAAAGATTTGGTTGGTGTGTATGCGGAGGGTTCTGATACCCTCAAATGGATTGAAGCGTTTTAAATGGCTTGTGCAATTCATGATGTTGATAAGAGATATTGGGCTAAGTGTTTGCTAAGCAGAGTGCCTCAAACTGGACATGACTGTATTCTGAAACTCAGTGTGGAAGAAAGGGGTCAGTATGAGTGCATGAAGTCTGCTTTAATTGCCAACTTTGGCAAGACGCCTACCCAATACCTTAAACAGTTCAGGGATTTTTAGAAACAAGAAAATGTGTCTTGGATTGACTGGGTGAGTGCTGCGCACAGGAACATGATGGGGTGGATTGATGGTTACAAAGTGAATACGTTTGTTGAATTGTCTCACCTCTTGTTTTTTTAGCACTTTTCGGAAGCTTGTTCACCAGAGCTGCATCAGTATGTTGCTGACCAGAACATTTTGGACCCCTTTAAGCTGGCTAGATTGGCTGACAAGTGGGTCTCTCACCGGGTGTCCCCTAAGGACTCCAGTGGGAAGGACAAGGACAAAGTAAAGGGGGCCTCTCAGAAAGCTGAGGAGTCCCAAAAGCAGTCACAGTTGGGTAAACCAAAACCTTCCTCTACGAAGACCCAAAAACCTAGTGGGGATAAGTCTGTTGTGGGTGGGAGTAAGAGTAGTGGTCCGACTGCTGCAAAGCAGGGTCCCAGTGGCTCCAGTACCGTACCCCACACTCCTGGCACTTGTCGGGATTGTGGGGCTCTGTGTCAAACGGGAAATTGTATTATACCCTCTAGATCGTGTGTGTATATATATTGGCCTAGGCCAAGTCGCTCTGCGAGGAAATCCATGTTGCAAGGTCTTGACCTTAGATCTGTGTAAGCTGCCATTTTAGGTTCATCCGCCATTTTAGATTCTCTCTCTAAAGTCACCCTGTGATCTAAGATGGTGGACAGTGTCGTTTTAAAATCAACATGGCCGTCTTGACCTCTCTGTACAAGTTAATATGTAAACTGCCTGCAGGCCAAATGTTAGGGTCATGTACTGAGACCTTGTCCTTGGTTGACCTGTGTATAAAGAATTACCTGTACCAATGAGACTAATCCATGAACGTATATCGTGTACAATACTGTTCGAGCATTTTATGTGAACACTTGTTTGACTATATTGTTTAAGATATATGTGAAAGATCAATGTGAAATTCAAAGACACGCTGTTACTATTGTAACTTGTTTGTGAATATGTTAAGGATAACCCCTAAATGCATAGCTGCATAAATTAGGGCACAAACTCGGCATGATCCTCTAGCCCATGGAAATGGTTAACCTGCAAGTGGGTTGAGCATCAGATAACAGCATGACTATTCTGATGTACAGTCCCATTCACTTCCCACACCGAACATGCTGGTATTTGCTGTGGTGAACTGAGGGCCTGATAGCTACCCGATACTCTGTTTCATTGAAAACTGTTCAGTTACTTTGAATAAAGTTCTGTGTATCTTTCTTTGTAACCTGCGTTTGGTGTATTTACTTTGGGGTACTCAGCCTCAATATCTTCTTTTTGCTTTCACAGATGGCGCCCGAATGGGGACCCTCAAGATTGATGCCAGCTCGTTGAAGGTTGACGCTGCTATCGGACCGGGATCGGACGGTCGGGCCTCTTTCTGAATGAGACGCGACACCTCAACAGCACTGCACGGCCCGATCCCTGGACGGTGAGCATGAGTTCGGAGTCGGCATCTTGACGCGGGTCCACATATCGAGGCGGGCAGATTTGCCGAAATCACCAAACACGAGGTAAAATTTGTTAGAAAAACTTTGAAATCCGATTGGACCTCCTTAGGCTTGATCAGGTGAGTCGTGACCTGATTCTTAAGTATCCTGATAATTTGTTTTGGGGCATTGTTCTTGCAAGTACAATTATTGACCCAGTAACACCAGTATTCTGATATGCTAGGGAAATTGTCTCCCTGCTTTAGTGAATTATTCCGCAGTGACAGACAATCTTTGGAATTTAGCCGTCCGGCGCCACAGGAGGGGTCGCCGGCTTGTACTATGTACTGTAAGCATGGCATTGGTAGTATAGTGTTTAATGATATTTGGCACAGACAAACTAGACATGCTTCCGAACTTCAGTGGCCAATCAATGGTAGTTTTGAAATCCCTCGTATTGAATACTTAGAATCCATTTTATTAAAGAAAAAGGCTAGACCTGTAGCATTTGACGTATTACAGAATTGGAAAAAAGAAGCTTTACAGCAGCTTAAGAGTAGAGAAAAACATGCGCGTCGTCATAAGACGAACGCCGAAAAAGCATTGTTATATGACCAAGATAAACAGTCTGAGTCGACTAGGAATATGGATAGGGCTTTCTCACGTGGTATCCAGAAAATCTATCCCTCTAAAGACTTTCATGTTTCCGACGAACTTATCGATAAATTGTTAAATGAACGAAGGCCTGGTGCCACTGCGCCACCTCTGTATGTTCCTCTTCCTGCTACTTTGCCTCTTCCTGCTGTTATTCCTCCTCCTGCTCCTGTCGTTCCTCTTCCTCCAGTCGTTGGTCCTCCTTTTGTTGCTGCTCCTCCGCCTGCTCCTCCACCTGCTCCACCGCTCTTTCTTGTTGTACCAGCGACAACACCTCCGTTGAACATGCCTACTCTCTCTCTTCCAAGTGGTCCTGCACTGCTTGTAGTAGATCAGGGAGCGGGATCGAGGGTTGTCACTCGCAATACTGTACCTCCAGAGAAGAAACGTGAATTGATTGCATGGGCTAAGCATTGTATGGAGAGGGGATCAAGCTAATGTTTTTGCCACACTTTCTAATATGGACAATGTTCCTGAGAAAAATGTTTTCATTGAAGGATTAGGAATTAATTTGTGTGTAATGTGGGACAGATTAAACGATACAGATCTCCCACAAGGGTTGAGGGATCTGAACACCTTAGCATTCTCTAGAGACACTCTGGAGAAAGTACAAGAGCATGTTAAGAGGGTATTTGAGTATAGAAAGGAGTTTGAAAGATTACAGAATGAGGATGAAGATGAAGATAGTATGTATGTGCAGAAACGGTTCTTTCCTTGTCGCAAATTGATATCTGAGGAAATGCGAATTTGCATGAAGGATGTGATTAGATGGATCTCAGACTCGTCGATAACTCCAGTTGAAGTATATGACACGTATAGTCAGTATACGCCAGAAATGCAGAGGAAAGTGATACAGGTAATGGTAGAATACCTACAGGATGAGTGTGTAAAAAGAAAGATTAGTTGTCCCGCAGAGTTAGAGATCTTTTTCATTTGACACTTCTTCGGCTGCTTTAGCGCTCGATTTGGCTCTGTTGCTTAGTAAGCGCTCGGAGCTGCCTACTTCTCAGTTGCCTATGAGAGAGGTTCCTCCGACACTTGTCCCAAAAGTTGAGATCCCCGCTAATGCTGTAGCGGGTACAGCTGCTGTGGAAATACCTGCACGTTATGTGTCTCAGTTCGTTCATGTCCCGTTCTCAAGACAGGAAGTGAACACCATTAGACAATCTATTCCCGACATTAGGAAAAACCCAACATGGTTCTATAAGGAAATAATCTGTTTTGCAATCCTCAATATTCACTTTAAGTGATATTGGGCCTCATTACACGGAAGGCAGTAAGGTTTTACCGGTACCGGTAAGGGTACCGGTACCGGTAAAACCTTACCGCCTTACTACGAGATCCCTTTGCGGGTCCTCCCTTAACGCCTGGTTTTTCCAGGAGTTAAGGACGGGCCCACAAAGGGACCTCAGCGCTAATTACGGTACCGCAATTAGCGGTACCGTAATTAGCACCTACATCATTCCCATTGAGCCCTATGGGGCTGACTGGCTATGATGTAGGGGTAATGGAGGATGGCGGAATTAGCGCCATCACCCACCTTGGAATATGGCGCTAATTCCGCCATCCACCAAGGCGGCCCCGGTAAGGGACCGGCGGCAACCATGGCGCTAATAGCTCCATGGCTTACCGCCTTCCGTGTAATGAGGCCCATTGATTTGTTATTTCCCGTTCTCCTGCCCGTAGATTTGTGGAAACAGGTTAGGACTATAGAAGACGTACAAGGATTAGGAGATACATGGGCTAACATAATTAGACTCGATGGAGAAAGGCCAGCTGGCGAAAGATCGCCTCAGGTGATACTAACTTTGCCTGACAATAGTTGCGAAATATAAAACTATGATTCCCGAAAAGAGAATTATTTGGGACAAGCTTACCGCCTGTGTCCAAGGGAAGTCTGAGGGTGCTACCGAGTTCTTTAATCGGTTTGAACAAGTATTCTCGGATTTCAGTGGACAAGATTTAAGCACAGAGTCTGGGAAAAGATTATTTGCAGACAAATTTGTGCGTGGATTGTTGCCAGACATCCAGTCGTAAATTATGTCTTCTGAGAGCGCTTGGCAAGCGAAGTCTCAATCAGAAGTACTGCACATGACTCAGTACTATGAGAATCGTGTCAATAATGCAAAAGAAAGAGTCAAAAAGAGAAAAGGTGATCTGAAAACAAAAGTATTATTACAGCAAATTGTTAGAGGCCCTAGAGGGGGTAATGCACAAATTAGAGGTCAGTATGTTCCACAAGGAAATGTGCCCTTGGGTCCTGTAAACATTAACCAGTGTGCCTATTGTAGGCAAGAGGGTCATTGGCGTGCACAATGACCAGTCCTTCGACAGAGGTCAAATAACACATTTGGAAATATGGGCAGACAACCCAGAGGTCGCCTGGGTGTAGGGGGCCCTCGTAGAGGTCAGTTTTCACAAGATTCACAGCAACCTTTTTCACAAGATAATCGGCACCAAGTGTGGATACTAGAAACATATTCGATCATCCTTCTGCCGCTCACCTCTCTGAAGAACTTCCTTTCGATAATATTCTGTTTCGTTAAGATTGCCCGAAGCAGGGTTTGGAAACTACGCCTATTCCCGTTAATCAGAAAGGTCCCTACGTTGAAATGTTAGTGGGAAATAGGAAACATCTATTCTTGATAGATACAGGGGCACAGAAGTGTTCCATTAATCATTCTCGGGTTCCAAACATTCCACTGTAAGAGCAAACCAATGTTTCTGTAGGATTTTCTGGCACACCAGTTGTCTGTCCGGTTTCTTCGCCGATACCTATATCTTTGGGTCCGTTTACGGACCATTGTCCATTCCTTTTGACTTCGAATTGTGGAGAGAATTTGCTGGTGTTGAATCTGTTGAAGGAATTAAATTGCGTAATTCATTGTTCCTCTGATGGAGTGCATTTGACGATTTCGCCGCAGAAACTTTCTGTCTCCCAATTCTTGACTAGACCTTTGCCACTGGAATTTAGTGCTGTTCCAGAGTGTTTATGGGCAGTTGATGACAATGATGTCGCCGTTTTACAAATTGAGCCTGTTAAGATTGTTTTGAAACATGGAGTGAAGCTGCCGCGCATTCCGCAGTACAAGATTTCAGCTGATGGTGAGCAAGCTTTGAAATGCATCGTCTCTGATTTTGTACATCGAGGGGTGATTGAGGAAATTGCAGGTAGTTTATGCAATAGTCCGATTTTTCCCGTGTACAAAAAAGGCGATAATGCAATTCCTTTTCGTTTCATAATTGATTTACGTGCCATCAATAAGATCGTCTCTCCACAATTTCCAATTGTGCCTGATGTGACGACGATACTGACTATGATTCCGGCGTCAGCTACCCATTTTAGTGTTGTGGATCTAAAGAATACTTTCTTTAGTATTCCTATACACAAGGACAGTAGATATTTGTTTGTGTTCACCTTAGGGGAGGCTCCTTCACATTTACCTGTGCATCACAGTGTTACTCGGAAAGTCCTAGCATCTACAGTAAGGCTCTGAAAGAACAACTCCATACCTGTAACGCTCACCTGGTATCCACGGGGACGTCACTCAGCCTGTTCTGACCTCTTATGACCTCGAACCCTTCCCTGGAGGCTATTCGACTGGAGATTGGGCCTTGTTTTCTTGGATAGTGTGCTCTCCATCCTGCTTTCAGCGCAGGGGCGCATTGATTGATGCGGGCTCGTTGCTGCCTAGTTACTTCACTGGCAAGAGTCCGACAGGTAAGTATAATGAGTCTTTTGAACAGTTCTCTAACTTCGTTCCTTTCCTTCCTTAGATGATGGGCGGCGTCTGGGGATGGCGGTGTGGTGCTGAGATGAGTAGCGCTGAAGGTGAGTGAGAGCACGATGCGCGATGCACCCCTTTCATATTTGCATTGAACTGACTTCTTTTTCTGTGTCTTTTAGGTGCCACAACGTTTTCAGCGTGGATGCCAGTTATGAAGAACAAATGCGGTGGCTAAGCGTGGTATGCGGCGCCTGTAGATGTTTCCACGCTAATCTGGAGTGTCTTTTCCCTCTTGCAGATGGATGAGAAGTTCCGGAGACAGAGTTCCCCCAGAGCGGCTGGGATTCAGGTAAGCATTTGAAGCTCGTACAGTATTTAAAAATAAGCGAAGATTTGCAGAATGCTTACTAATGCCTTTTTCTGTTCTTTTCCCTTTTCCTTAGGAAGCGGATGGGAATGACACTGCCGAAGATGCCCGCAGAACAGAAGGAGCGATGAACGATGGGCAGAAGCGCCACAAGGTAAGCCTGTTCCTAACGGTGTTCTTGTTCTTGCAGGAGCTGAGCACAGAAGAAAGATGCAGGCCTACTGGAGACCGATCCGAACACGGTGAGTGTCATGCTGCATGTGCAGAAAACGCAAAGCATGTTTCTCAGCCTGGGTGTGGCTTAAATAGTCTCTGGGTATCCCAGGTGTCTCTGGGCTAAACCACACCCAAAAGACTAGACTGCACATGCAGTTCTGGGAACCAAAATATGTGGGGGCATCCATCCTGTCCCCATCAATGCACTACAAGTGAAATCCCCATTGTTATCCTATGGAAGTGAGTGAGTCTGGTGCCACAAGCGCCAAGTATGACTCCAAGTGGGTCATTGGAGGGATGGAGAGGCCCTTGAGGGCCATTTAGGTGATCATGGCCTGGCTCCAGCCTGACATCTTGGAGGGCTGGGGACATGAGGGGCAGGAATCATGACAATACCCTTGAGTTGCCCTCTACTTGTACACTGCTTCAATATGTTGATGACTTGCTTTTAGCTGCCGACTCAGAAAGCGCTTGCAAGGAGGGCACTGTGATGTTGCTTATTCAAGTGGCTAAACATGGACATAAAGCTTTGTTTAAGAAATTTCAATGTTGTTATCAGGAGGTCGCCTATATTTCGGCTACCTCCTGTCAAAGGAGGGAACAAGATTGATGCCTGAACGTATAAAACTCATTTCTAGCATGTCTGTCCCAAATACGCAGAAAGAAGTTAGAGCCTTCATAGGAATGGCTTCTTACTGTAGGCAGTGGATCCCTAATTTCTCGTTAACGATTAAGCCGATGTTTGCTCTGACGAAGAAGGGCATTTCTCCACCATTGCCGTGGAACATGGAGCACCAGTGTGCATTTGATTTGCTCAAGACTGCATTATGCTCGGCACCGGTTTTGGGCACACTAAATTATGAAAAGTCCTTTGTGTTGTTTGTGCATGAATGTGATGGATGTGCTTTGGCTGTGTCAACGCAGGAACATGGAGGGAAAAATAGGCCATGCGGTTACTTTTCTTCCGCCCTTGATCCTGTAGCATGCGCTTTTTCAAGATGTTTGCGAGCTGTCGCTGCTGCGTCTGTAAAACAGAGTGAGGGAATGGTCCTAGGCCATGCTTTAACCCTGATGGTACCTCACTCTGTAGATGTTCTACTGAACAGAACTCAAACGCAACACCTCACTTCCGCACGGTTGACAAGATATGAATTGATCTTGTTTGCACCACACATACAAATTAAGAGGTGTTGTGCTCTTAATCCAGCTGAAATCTTACCTTTCCCGCAAGGTACTGCTTGCAGTGATGAAGAGTCACATGACTGTCTTTACACTACCGAACAAGAGGCAAAGGGTAGAATTGATCTAAAAGATACTCCTTTGAACAATCCGAGAGGGGAGCTGTTTTGCGATGGCTCCTTCTTCAAACTTCCGGATGGTACATCCACAGCTGCTTATGCAATCACTACGTTGAGCACGGTCATGGAAACCAAGAGAATCACGCACAACTCTGCGCAGGCCACAGAGATTATAGCATTGACCCGAGCTTGCGAACTTTCCAAAGGGCTTACCGTGAATATATACACTGACAGTCAGTATGCCTTTGGGGTGTTTCACAAATTTGGGAGACTTTGGTCAGAAAGAGGGTTCTTAACTTCACATGGTACAAAGATCCAGCATGGCTCCTTGATTGTACGGCTACTCTCAGCGCTTGCACTCCCTACTCAGTTAGCTATTGTAAAATGCGCAGCGCATCAAAGGATTGTAGATGATATAGGAAAAGGGAATGCTTTTGCTGATCAGATAGCTAAACAGACTGCCACCGATCTCTCTTTAGAAATAGACATATATACTTCAAGGGAAGCCACAAATGCCTGTACTATGGATGAGAGCATCGATTCTGTGAGGGATATCCAAGCCGATGCCACATTGGAAGAGTCTATAAAGTGGGCTGAGGGCTTGGGTAAACTTGATGATGATGGGTGTTGGGTGGACAGAGTTGAAGGAAATTGGCTACTTCCTGACGCATACATTATGATGATGGTTGTTATGGCTCATGGTCCTACACATATATGTGCCCGCAAGATTACAAAAATGTTGGAAAATGAATGGGTGAATGACAAAATCTCTAAGGTAGCTGAACGTTTTGTCCAAAACTGCATGATCTGTTTACAGCATAATGTGGGAAAGGGAACACCAACTCCTAGGGGAAGTTTTGGTCCACCTTCTGTCCCCTTCGAGGTTATACACTTTGATTTTATTGAAATGGAACAATGTAATAACTTGAAATACGTGTCAGTTGTCATTTGTGCTTTTAGCAAATGGGTTGAGGCTTTTCCTTTTAAAGATGCTACAGCCATGACTACTGCAAAAACTATATTAAAAGAATATTTCCCTCGGTTCGGGCTACCAAGAGTCATCTGGTCGGACAATGGTCCACGTTTTATCGCTGCTGTAATTCTGCAGATATGCGCGGGATTACAAATTTATAAACAGTTCCATTCGGCCAGACATGCTCAGAGTGCCGGACTAGTAGAAAAACACAACAGCATCATCAAAAACAAGCTTGCTAAAATGTGTGCCGGCACCAAACTAAAATGGCTGGATACCTTACCCGTCGTGTTGTTATCCATGCGTACGACCCCTCAAACTAAGACTGTGCTCTCTCCCTTTGAGGTGGTTATGGTGAAGGGGCCCCTGAGGGACCCTCGGATGTGGAAACAAGGCACAATCACCACACACAAACTGATACGCCAGACACGAGGTTGTATTCCCAAAATCTAGGGTTTATTGCAAAACAAATAGTCCCAGTTGGCGAAATGGTCCCACGCCCGACGACTTGTGTCTAACAGACCTCGGGGGACGAAAGAGAGCGAAAATCGTACATCAGTTACATATATACAAAATGAGCATCTTACAATCAGTAATGACACATTCCATGCCGCCCCTAATTCATTCCCTTTGAATTGGAGGCAATGATTGACCATGGTGACGAATATGACACCTTAGACCACCATATTTAGTAACAGTTTGCAATCTCGAATTTACAGACACCATTCTTTATTTGAGAGAACACAGCACTTCTGTTTCCATGGGCAAGCTGTGCGTAGGGGACTGGCACATTCCAGGCCTAACTATCTCCTGGTTTCGATTCACGCTCTAGAGGTCAGCTTGCTCTCTGGGGCCTCACAGTGCTCAGAAGGGGGGCCGTAAAGAAGAACATAATTCAAACCCTTTAATATTAGTTTCGTACATTGCTATTCTTTTAAGGAGACTCGCTGGCATCCGTGTACTGATTAACATGACTTGCTCCTTGCCTTCAAGGATATGTGAGGGAGGGAACCAGGCATTTCTGTCTGGTTCTCCAGCGTAATGTTTCAACATTTCTTTAGTAACCTTGGACCATTGAAGCAGAATAATATCTACAGCAAAGCAGTTTTACATGAGGCAAAGTAGCAGCATTAGAGAGAACTGAGAGAGAAAACAAAATGGCGATTCTGGTCATCTTAAAATGACCGCACTCTAGTTGAGCTAGTAACTATGTAATGACTAATGAGCATATATTCTTAACACCTTAAATGAGGCGGTTGGTCTTCGGCCAACCAATTATCCTGCATTGTCTTCCGTTCGAGGGGTGTCTAATGTTTCTAGACTGACAAACCATCCTCTTGGCCGTATGCCAAAAGCCTCATCCATACATTGCATCCTCCTCCAACCAAGTGTTTAGATCAGACTCGGAACCTGATTCGAACTCTGACTCAAATACACTCGCGGTCTCCTCCTTATTATTATCAAGATCGATCGCCATGAATTCTTTGATCGTTTTGGATTCATTACTATTGTGAGTGTTTGGTAGTAATGATTTTTCGTTCTACCATTTGTACACATTCCTCACTAATTTCAGTGCGTACTATGGGGAGACAATGTATGCAACAACAACATGTCACGAATATTCCTAGAATTGCTACTAAGATTGCAAATAGCTTCCATCCCCAGGACTGCAACACTTCCCAGAACCAGGAGCTTATGTTCAATTCCCAGCCTCCTTCAGGGGGGTGAAGATAAGAGCTTAATACATGCAATTTTCTTACTGCTTCGAAAAAATTGTGGGGGAGGAGTCGCTTACAAATACGCAACACGCTAATCCCACGATTTTGCAAACACCGCCGCAATTGACTAAGATTATATCAAGGGCCATTCTATTTTGTAGTGACATCAATCTAATTCCTTTTTCCTCAAGAGTCATGTTATATAATATGTCGGTTGTTCCATTTATTGTTTCTTCTAATATTCTGGACAGTCGTCTTAGTATAATATAAATGATAAATGATTTTGCTATGTCTTCTACAATCAACCCGTCTTCAATATTCCGGCTAGGTCGTGACCTGGTCAATTTGGCTATATCTGCTGTTTTTGAAAGAAACACCCCAGGAAACAGAAAGCCTCAATAGCAAGTACCTCCCCAGTTTCTAGGTAACCAAGGATATGCTTTTTCTCCACATATGAAGTACACAGGATCTCCCACATATATTGGTTCCACTTCTTTATGAAGGAATGCTATGTTTTTGCATCTAGTGAATGTCCCCACCTGAAAAGAGCCCTTCTTCTGTAAACAAAAAGGGACCGAACGTGGATTATAATTTACTGTATATGAAGGGGTCTTCGCATCCTTGTTTCCTTCTGGGTTCATATGAAACGTGATCACAGATGATTTATAAGGCACAGACAATCTATCCTGTGGCATTATTGCTGGTGTAATTAATCGTGTTTTATGGAATATGGAGCAACCCACCGGTTTCATAACCACTTCCTTGAATTCATTCATGTTTGTTTTGTCTAGTTGACCAGTTTCGCTCTCGTTCCATTTCCCATAATATAAGGCCCTCAGAGAGGCATAGCATGCAGAGGTCAATGGCAGGGGCTGTACATACCATCCTATTCCCTTACCACCACGCTGGGGCAAGTGGGCACAAACCCAACAGTTGTTTTTTCTTAGTATTAAGTGTGTCATGTTCATTATCAATAGTAATGTGTTGTTCCCATACCCTTCCCAATGTCTCTCTTCCATTGGGGACAAGGTATAGGAAATCACATGAACTGGGCTTTCTGTTGTGGAAATGTTCACAACAGGCAAAAGTACCTCTAGAGGGTGCATTTTCTCCAGGTACCATAATACTGATACGGTCAATATTGGGGCTAATATACTCATTATACACATTATTATTGTTAGACCCAGCATACAATTCTTCCGACCATGTCCTTTTTTCACATTTCTATGTACTGCGTTTAACTCATTATCAGCATTGGTGCAGGAGGGGACGTTTGCTGGTTCCGGCATCTTCTCTCGTCGTGTTCGTCGTGAATATTCTCCTGTCGATGCACTTGTTGGAATGTTAGAGAGTTCGATAAATGTCTACAGTCTTCCATGCCAGTTCTTATCAGCCTGGATTGCTTAGTCGTTTGGCAAGATCTCCGTGCATTCACACATTGCTCTAGAGTTTCAGAGCAGTTGCCTTTGTACCATGTGTGCCCCGCTTGTCCGCTCGGGTTACGAACACATGGATTTAACACTGAGGAGTTGCATTTGTTGAGCTGTCTGGCTTGCACAACCCTCACGCCACTCTCCTCTAGGCCTCCGGTTCCTACTTCATCCAAGAATAGGAAACGGAGGCAAAAAAATCACAAAAAGATGAAGGTGTGATCACTCCTTTTTTCTGCTCCGCAGGTTATACCGATTTGCTCCTGGTATCGTGTGGTCAACAAATAGTGCGGGTACACTTCCGGTCTCAAGTTTGGAGTCAGTCTGGGGCGCAATGGCAGATGATGTTGGGCACCAGGCGACGATTCAGGCTGTGGCGCATCAGAAGATGGTGGGCGCCATAGAGGTATACGCTTGGTGTCGGCCAGCAGTGATGCTGAATCTGCTGGACAACGTTGGGGCATTCTTTGTCCTTCCTCTTTTATGGCAATCTCATCAGGCTTTGTTTCAGGATCGGGCAGTTTCGGTGGCAAGGAAATGGCAATTGTATTTTTCGTTTCTGGAACCGCTGTCTCTTTCTGGTCGTTCTCCCGATCAGTCAAAGTGTCAAGAGGTGGTGGGACTTTCTTGGCATGCGTGGCATGTATCCATGCCTTTCGTCCATCCACTCCTATCGCCGTATGCGTAGTCAGGAGGATCTGGTAAAGCCCACGCCACCTGGGTGCTAACAATGTTTTCCATTCAAAATCTTTCACTGGCACCCAGTTTCCTGGCTCCATTGTGTGTCCTGGGCCAGTGTAGCTTATGGGCAGCGCCTGCTGCACCTGCTGATGAATCAAACGCAGTTTTTGCATTAACAGATTACAATAAATGTTGAGTACAGGATGTTCCACTTCCCTCAGCCTTTTCTGCTGAGGTGCACACCAAACATTTGCTGGTCTCCCCATGATAATTTTATACGGGGAGAGCCCAGTTCTCGCCTGCACAGATGTTCGCATACACAGTAGCGCTATTGGCAATGCATCTACCCAAATTAGCTTGCTACCTGCACAGATCTTGCTAATCTTGGACTTCAAGATTCCGTACTGGCGTTCAATAAGACCGGCCGACATCGGATGTCTCGAACAATGGAATCGCTTATCGATTTGGAGGCCTGCACAAATCTGCAGTATCACTGCACCTACAAAAAGCGGACCGTTGTCCGACCATATGACAAAGGGCAGACCAAAGCGGGAGAAATACTCCTTCAGCATTACTTTCACTGTGCTCATGGCAGTGCAGTCTTTTAATGGATATGCTTCCACCCACTTGCTGAACGCACATATGACCACCAGAACATACTTCAAGTTTTGGCATCTCTCCATTTCTATGAAATCAAAATGGATCACCTCAAATGGCATAGTGGGAGGGCCAAAACGGCCTGTTGGAGTCATTGTTCCCTTTCCCACATTGTGTTGAAGGCACGTGATACAATTCTGTACCAACCTCTCGGCATTCTTTTTTATGAGTGGATTTTCCCAGACTGTGGCTAGATGTTGAATTATTTTCTTTGCCCAAATATGGGTGGGACTGAGAGCCATTGTAACCATTGCATTTACACAGGCATTTGGCAAAATGCAATTCCCTCTCTTCTTGTCCACCCAACAACCCTTCAGATCCAATTCTGCACAGCCCTCAGCCCACCCTTGAATTTCATCGACAGTGGCTTCCGCCTGCATCTCTTTGACAGTGACAATTCCATCCTCTATCATACAGGGTACTTCATCTGACTGTACTGTTAACATTTTTGTATTCAAATCAGTGGCGGTTTGTTTCGCAATTCTGTCTGCAAATGCGTTTCCCTCTCCCACCTTGCATGTCACCTTTTTATGTGCTTCACATTTTATTATTGCCAAGTGCTTTGGACATGTAAGTGCAGACAGCAATCGTACAATCAAAGGGCCATGTTGGATTCTAGTCCCGTGTGATGTTAGAAAACCTCTCTCGGCCCACAGTCGACCAAAACTATGAACCACGCCAAAGGCGTATTGGCTGTCAGTGCATATGTTCACGCTTAGATTTTCAGAAATTTCACAGGCTCTCTTTAAGGCAAGTATTTCCGCTGCCTGGGCGGAGTTGTAAGGAATTATTTTACTCTCTACAATGCTTTTTAATGTGGTGATGGCATATGCAGCAGTTGATGTGCCTTCAGGTAATTTAAAGCAGGAACCGTCACACAACAATTCTCCATCTGGTTCTTTTAGTGGAGTATCACTCAAATCAATTCTCCCTTTTGTTTCTAACTCAGTAACCATTAAGCAATCATGGGGGGGGTGATTCATTTCCACCAAGGTCTTCCTCAGGCATTGGCATCAATTCTGCTGGATTAAAAGTGCTACACCTCATAATTTGTATCTGGGGTGCGAACAACACTATTTCATATCTAGTTAATCTAGCAGAGGTGAGGTGTTGCGTCTGCGTTCTATTGAGTAGAACGTCTATGGCATGTGGCACCATCAAAATTAAAGTGTGCCCCAATATCATTCCTTCTGTTTGTTTCACTGATGCAGCAGCCGCTGCAACAGCTCACAAACATTGTGGTAGTGCACATGCTACAGGGTCCAGAGCAGAAGAAAAATAACCGCACGGCCTATTTCTTCCACCTTGTTCCTGTGTTAAAACAGATAACGTGCAGCCTTCATTCTCATGCACAAACAACCTAAAAACTTTTTCATAATTTGGCGTGCCCAAAACTGGAGCAGAACACAATACAGTTTTTAGCAAATCAAATGCTTTATGACATTCTTCATTCCACTGCAACGGCATCACTACATCCTTCTTTGTCAACTCCACCATTGGCTTCACAATTAACGCAAAATTAACAATCCACTGACGACAATAAGGAGCCATGCCAATTATAGCTCTGACTCCTTTCTGTGTCTTTGGAATAGGCATACCAGAAAGGCTCTCTATTCTCTCCGGCGTTAGTCTTCTCCCTTCTTTTGAGAGTAGGTAACCCAAATAAGCTACCTACTTCTGACAATACTGAAATTTCTTTAAGCTTGCTTTATGACCATGCACAGCTAGATGAGTCAATAACGAGACAGTACCTTTTCTACAAATCTCTTCCGTGTCAGCAGCAATTAATAGGTCGTCAAGATACTGGAGCAATACACAGCCTGTCGGAAGTTCTAGCATATCTAGCTGTTCTTTTAATACTCTACTGTATATACTCGGACTTTCAGTGTAGCCTTGTGGAATGCGTGTGATTGTGAATGATCGTCCTCCTAACGTGAAGGCGAACAAATATCTGCTTTCCTTGTGTACTGGAATGCTGAAGAAAGCATTCTTCAAATCAATAACACTAAAGTATTCTGCCGAAGCAGGAATCAGGGTCAAAATTGTTGTAACATCTGGAACTAACAGGAATTGGGGATCTACTACTTTGTTTAATCCACGCAAATCAATTATAAAACGGTACAGTACCTCATTACCCCTTTTCTTATACACCGGAAGAATGGGGCAGTTGCATGTGCTGCCTGTAATCTCTTCAATCACTCCCAATTTCACCAAATCAGAAACAATACTTTTCAATCCTTTCTCTCCTTCTGCTGAAATTTTATACTGCGGGATGCGCGGTAACGTTACTCCTTCTTTTAAAACAATTTTCACTGACTCTATCTTCAAGCATCCCACATCATTGTCATTCACTGCCCAAATACAAGTTGGCACCTCACCCAATTCCCCTGTGAAAGGTTTAGTCACAAATTCAGATGTTGGCATAATCTGAGGAGAAATAGTCAAGAATACCCCATCTGGTGTACAGTGGATAACTGCACTTAGTTATTTCAATAAATTCAATCCCAGGAGATTTTCCCCACAATTCTCTGTTAAAAGAAATGGACAATGTTCAGTAAAAGGCCCTATTGTCACTGCTACTGATTTGGACTCAGGATTTATTACTGGGGTAC
The DNA here is from genome assembly GCF_040938575.1 of Ambystoma mexicanum. Classification (NCBI taxonomy): domain Eukaryota; kingdom Metazoa; phylum Chordata; class Amphibia; order Caudata; family Ambystomatidae; genus Ambystoma; species Ambystoma mexicanum. The sequence goes on from NC_090921.1 coordinate 1,244,497,251, forward strand.
CTGCGAACCCTACTGAGATATTTTGTCGCCCTGACAGAGGTATATCTGGAACCAAGTGATGGTCTATCGAGCACTTCTGTGCTCCCGTATCTACGAGGAATCTATGTTCTTCATTCCCGACTTTCATTTCTACGTAGGGTCCTTTCTGATTCACGGGAATGTACCCCGGTTCCGACCCCTGTCGTGGGCTGTCCTATTGCGGTACCAACATATCATCCGAAGTGTAGTCACTGCTATCATTGTAATATGCACCCGATTGAGTATCAAAAATGTTCCCGCCTCTTCCTCTATTTCCATTTTGTATACCCTGCTGATTTTGACTCTGGGTAAAAGTAGTTTGATTCGGAGCCTGGCCTTGATTCTGTGCACCATTCCCTTGATTATTCTGGTGCAGCTGCATAAGGGTTCTGTTGTGGCCATTTGTTCCTGGGTGCCCTCTGTGAGGCCTTCTCTGACCATACCCGCCTCTATTTTGCAAGTGTGGACATTGGGCTTGCCAGTGTCTTTCCTCTCTGCAATACGCACATTGATTTAATCCCAAAGGCCCTCCATGCATGTTTAAATTATTCCTGCCCTGTGCATTTCCCCTTCCCCTGTTGTGTCCTGATACTTGCTGGAGTAACACCCTCATTTTCAAATTTGTTCTATCCTTCACTTCTCTTTCTTTCTCGGTATTTACTCGATTCTCGTAATATTGGGCCATGTGTAATACTTCTCCTAACGTTTTTGCTTGCCATGCACTTTCTGATGTCATTATTAAATTTTGAATCTGGATTATTAATCCTCTCACATACTTATCGACAAATAACCTTTTTCCCGCTTACATGCTTACATCCTGCCCACTGAAATCTGTAAATACTTCTTTGAATCTGTTAAAATAATCTGTAGCCAGCTCGTTCTTACCTTGAACACACGCAGTCAATTTGTCCCATTGAATTGTTTTCTCTGGGACAAATTCTTTCAATTTTTGTACTATTTGTGCCGGCAATGCTATCATATTCGGCCCTGGCTTTACACTCACTCTTTATTTGTATCCTCCTGTATTAAATTTGCCCAAGTGGCGCCATAGGTTATCTCATTGTCTCCCTTCCTTAATCGTTTACATATGTCCGCTGGCAGAATTAAGGGGAATATTAGATCTATATCACTCATAGTGAACACTGAGGATTGCAATAAAGATTCTACTTCTTTATAGAAACCCGATCGATTTTTCTGTATGTCAGGGATCGTTTGTTTTATATTATTCACTTCCTGTCTAGAGAAGGGGACATGCACATATTGGGATGTGTAATGTGCTGGAATTACCTGAGCTGGCGTAGTGCCTACCGCGGGAGTCTCTACCTTTGGTACAAAGGAAGGGGTACGTCCCTCATGGGGAAATCCACACTCACTGTTCCTCCCCCTTCTCTCATATGCAACAATATTCCCAGATCGATGGATAAGGCTGTTTCTCCCGTCCCTCGTTCCATTACCCTCTTATATACTGCCATGATCTCGGGGGGTGGGGGGCTGGCTTTCTCCTCACTTATATCTCTATTTATCAGATATTCAACCATCGTCTATAGTGCTTTCCTTTTCATCAGTAAACAATATTCATCAAATATTCCATGTATTTCCATCGCGGGAATACTAGGATCTGAAATCCATTTTAGCGCTTCTCGTGTGCATATTTTTAGTACACCACCAAACTGAGCTGGTGGTACAAAAATCTGCTGCATATAAGGTCCCGCCACTTTCTTCCTACCTCTCTCAATATCCTTCCTCCTATAGCCCGGTGTGGCAAGTACTTCGGAATATTCCTCATCAAGTTCATTCTTAAGCTCAAACAGTCTGCTCACATGCTCTTTTATTTCTTCATCTCTCCCTCTGCAACAGGCTAATGCATTCAAATCCAACAATTGTTGCAGTGGTAACTTCCCAATTAACTTTTTCCATTGTGCCAACCAATATTCCCCCATGCATTCCAATAATACCTGTCTCTCATTGTTCCTTCTGAAGTCATACAGTGACGCTAGCGTGGATGCCCCATCATTCTCGTCTATATACATTTCTGCCTGCTCTTGCAGCTCACGCTTTCTCTCCTTGATGAGCGTGCTGCGGGTTACTCTCATACATTCACTTTGTTCAAATTCCCTCATTGAGGATGCAGTCGGGACAGAGGCACCCTCTTGGGCAGGAGGTGCGGAGGGGGCAGTGAGAGTGGGAGATGTCTGTCGGGGCTGTGGTAATTGCGAAACACTCAGGGCTGGCTGACTAGTGGGCAGGGCAGTTACTGATGCAGCCTGTGGCTGTGCTGGGGTTGGGAGGGGCTGAGCAACGGGAGGGGGTTGAGCGGCAGCTACAGACGCAGTCTTTTTAGTCTTTCCCTTCGGGCCTTGTTTTGTTTCAGTTCATATTTTGTTTATTAATTCGTCTGATGAGTGTAGCTCTCTTTGTGGATATATTTTTTCAATATTCAATTGATCGCGTCTATTTGCCTTCCTCAAACTATTACTCCACTCCTCCTCCTCCTTTTCCTAAGCTTTCTCCGCTTTTGACTTATGCCTGCATGCATGTTTCTCTCTACTTCCCTCCTCCAGTCCCTAAGGATATCAAGTGCCGCAGGGCGTGCTTTCTTACTTATCAAAACCTTTTCCAGGTTATCTATCCGATCAATCTCAAAACTACCATTACTCGGCCACTGAAGATCTTCCTGCTCTCTGGTTTGCTTATGCCAAATTTCACAAAACATTATTGCTCCCACACCATACTTCACATACATATCATAAGCCGGCGTTGCCCCCGGAAGCGCGACCTGGACAATTTCCAAAGATTGTTCGCCGCAGCGGAAAAACCCCACCAAGGTGGACAATACCCCAGGCATGTTTAAACCTTACCCTTGGCTAATCAAACTTACTCTGGGTGTTTGATTTTGCAAAATCAACTCTCAACCAATATCAGGATCACTTACAAATCGGGGCACGACTCACCTGATTAGTCAATTTGTCGTTTCAAGACACAATTTGTCCGTATACTGACGCAACCAATGAAGTTGTGTCTGTGTATCTTGACTCGGCCTCGTTTCGGGACCCTCGCCCCCTTGTTCGCTGGCCGGGGACGTCGATCAGGGATCAGCTGTGTGCAGATCTGCAGAAAGGAATCTCATCACTATGCAGGGCACCCCGAACACCTCTTGATCCCGGCTCGATCGCTCCCGTCCTCGCCGTTCTTACCGCCTTCCTTATTTTGCAACGTACATGATGGAAAAAGTGGGGGAGGGTCCCTATTCGGGCGCCATCTTGAAGGGTCTCTAAGGGACCCTCAGATGTGGAAACAAGGCACAATCACCACAACTGATACGCCAGACACAAAGTTGTATTCCCAAAATCTACGGTTTATTGCAAAACAAATAGTCCAAGTTGGCCAAATTGTCCCACGACACGCGACGTGTGTCTAACAGACCTCGGGGGACACAAGAGAGCGAAAATCGTACATCAGTTACATATATACAAAATGAGCATTTTACAATCAGTAATGACACATTTGATGCTGCCCCTAATTCATTCCCTTTGAATTGGAGGCGATGAATGACCATGGTGACGAATATGACACCTTAGACCACTATATTTAGTAACAGTTTGCAATCTCGAATTTACAGACACCATTCTTTATTTGAGAGAACACAGTGCTTCTATTTTCATGGGCAAGCTCCGCGTAGGGGACTGGCACATTCCAGGCCTTACTATCTCCTGGTTTCGATTCATGCTCTAGAGGTCAGCTTGCTCTCTGGGGCCTCACAGTGCTCAGAAGGGGGGCCGTAAAGAAGAACATAATTCAAACCCTTTAATATTAGTATTCTTTTAAGGAGACTCGCTGGCATCCGTGTACTGATTAAAATGCCTTGCTCCTTGCCTTTAAGGATATGTGAGGGAGAGAACCGAGCATTTCTGTCTGGCTCTCCAGCGTAATGTTTCAACATGTCTTTAGTAACCTTGGACCATTGAAGCGGAATAATATCTACAGCAAAGCAGTTTAACATGAGGCAAAGTAGCAGCGTTAGAGAGAACAGAGAGAGAAAACAAAATGGCGATTCTGATCATCTTAAAATGGCCGCACTCTAGTTGAACTAGTAACTATGTAATGACTAATGAGCATATATTCTTAACACCTTAAATGAGGCGGTTGGTCTTCGGCCAACCAATTATCCAATTATCCTGCATTGCCTTCCGTTCGAGGGGTGTCTAATTTTTCTAGACTGACAATGGGGAGACCTGCTAATATCTGGAACATTCCGAAAAATCGTTCACTGCGAAATGTGGAAAATGTACTTCTTTCAGATTACTGTAGCCAGTTGACTAAACATTGTATTTGATTTATCACCAGGTGAGAGAGGCTTTACCTGTACGATACGAGGGCCCCGGTCACAGCATACGGCCCGGTGTCTGGGTTCTCACAAAAGCATTTGAGCTGCTGGTCTTGCAGACGACGGTGCGGGTGGCCGGCCGGAAAAATTGGATCCATGCGACCCACACCAAGAAGTTTCCACACCCAGTGTCATACGATACAGAAGAAACAGAACCCCTCATCAGTACTCCAATCAACGATCCAGAAGCAGTAAACAGCATCGAAAGTGCTTCGGAGACTCTCCCTGAGCCCGTGGGGCCTGGGGAAACAGCCATTTTGCCTCCAAACTCTCCATCAGTTTTGTCTCCGGAAGCTGTTGTTCCGGATCTTGCATCCTCTCTTGTTCTTGATACGTCGCTTCCAACGGGAAGTGACGACATATTGTTTTCAGATCACTCAGTACCAGGAAGCACGAGGTACGATCTGCGACCTAGGAAATAGACCTACTGCACGATTCGGCTGTGCGATCGAGGAAAATCATCAAGGGCTTGCCTTTTTGGCCCGATCTATTGTCTATATGGGGATTCTGTTGGCTAGGGTTTGTGGAAGGACTAAGAAGATGCTCGGGCTGGAGGTCGCCAGCTAAAAACATTGGTGGGTTTGTTTGAAGATTACAATGCCTGCCACAGCTACCGCTCGTACAGGACTGATAAGTGAACATGTGACCAGCTGCGAAAAAGGACAGTCTGCAACATGGGCCCCGAAAACGTATTGCTGTTTGTTGATAATGCTAATTGGTTTTATAATAGTCATTGTTTTAGCCTTTTGGTATCCAGAGAAAGAACATCCGCTCGAGAATTTGCTACCGACTGAAAATGTACCTACTCTTTCTACTCCTTTTGTGCATCTGCACACCCTATCTCCTAGGGATTCTCAGCATAGACAGAGATATCACAATAATACGCTATTACTCATCATGAATGCTACACATGCCATCTTTAATAGGTCCAACTGTTGGGTTTGCTGGCATTTACCGCAACCTGGGGATAAGGGGCTAGGTTGGTATATTCATCATTTACCTTTGACAACTGCATGTTATGCTTCTCTTAGCACTATTCTTTGGTCGCTGGAACGATAGCATCTCAGGAAACTTCGATGGGACTAATTTGAATCAGTTTGAAAAACGTGTTTTGACTCCCTAAGGATGCTTGCTTTTTGCAAATAGGAGTAGGCTCAACATTGCTACTATTTGGCCTTCTGATAGACTGTTTCGTCCTTTCCAATATTTGATTTCTTTTAAAATGGCTCCTATAGGCAATAAGGATGCCACGCCTCCTTCTTGCACTATTAACCATAGCCCAGATTCCTCCCCAACTATCTTCAAGGCAATACAGAATCTGCATGTCCTTAGTTCAGAAGTGCATGTTCCCGAGGGAAACTGGGATCTTAGCGCTTGGTTCTGGGACTTCTTGCGATCTTGGGGTTGGAAGGTACTTTCGGTCTTGCCAATCATTTTGGGGATTCCTGTTGTTCCTTTGTTGCTCTATACAGGGTCTTCCTGGTATATGTTTAATGCTAGGGGGATGTTGCGTACAGGCGATGGGTACGTTAGGACGTAAGGTATACGCCCCAGACAAAAACTTCAATGAATATATTCAGAAAGAAATTCTGGTAACCGATCCAATGGCGATTGATATCTCCGATGGTGATTCAGGGTGTGTGGACATTGAGACGTGGAATTGTTTGTTAAGTGATTAGAAGCAGTTTAGCGCTTGGCATAGGCCAAAGGGAGGGTTTGTCGAACGGGAAATCGTATTATAACCTCTAGATTGTGTGTATATATATTGGCCAAGGCCAAGTAGCTCTGCGAGGAAATCCGTGCTGCAAGGTCCTGACCTTAGATCTGTGTAAGCACCATTTTAGGTTCATCTGCCATTTTAGATTCTCTCTCTAAAGTCACCCTGTGTTCTAAGATGGTGGACAGTGTCGTTTTGAATGCAACATGGCCGTCTTGACCTCTGTGTACAAGTTATTATGTAAACTGCCTGCAGGCCAAATGTTAGGGTCATGTACTGAGACCTTGTCCTTCGTTGACCTGTGTATAAAGGATTACCTGTACCAACGAGACTAATCCATTAACGTATATTGTGTACAATACTGTTCGAGCATTTTATGTGACCACTTGTTTGACTATATTGTTTGAGATATATGTGAAAGATCAATGCGAAATCCAAAGACACACTGTTGCTATTGTAACTTGTTTGCGAATTTGTTAAGGATAACACCTAAATGTATAGCTTGTAAGAAGATTCAATTCAACACTAAAGCTAAGTCAATGCTTAGTCTGGGATACTGAATGGAAACCCTTATTGATATATCTTTATGTCCAGTTCATGAGTTCTGGATGACTACCCCTATATAACACCCCTCTCTTGGAATCCCCATGACCCCACTGAGCCAAGAAGTAGTTCTGTTTTGCAAGTTTAAAAGGTTTATTTGAAAAAAAAAATTAACAATATATATATATATATATATATATATCACACTTTTATGATAAATTAATAATTAATATCACACTTCAGAACATGAGCAGTCAGCAACAATGGGTAATGTTCTACTAATAAACTGATTTGATTACCCAGGAGTAGTATACAAGATGAGGTAGCACGCTTGGGAATAGGAACAGAAGAATAAGGTGGTAGAGAATGCTTTATCTAGTTTCAGATGGATGCAATGTTGAATGAAAATGCAATACAGAAAATACTCAATATGATTTCAACAAAACAATGTAATCACTTTTCTCAGGCAATCCACCCCCCCCCTTATGCAATGTAAGGAAATGAAGAGGAGAGCACACAGTTCTTAGAAATGCAATCAAATGTAATTCAGTTCACCCCAGCAAGCTTAGACTACAGAAGTTTGAAACACAGGCAAAATGCTTTGAATATGGTGACAATGCAGTGAGAAATATGCTGAAAATGCTTCTAATTCCCTTCAGGAGGTTCAGGGTGAGTGGTATCTAGTTAATATGAGTTCAGGCTCACTCTAGCAATGATTCAGGGATGGTTCTTAAGAGGCAAACGAAATTTGAGCAGTTCAGGCAAAAGCTGCTGATTTTTACAGTAAAGAAATCGGGCCAAATCACAAATCGCGGCAAAATTCGCGAATGCGTGAATCGTGATTGCGGGGAAAGGTAAGATTCTAAGCTTTCAGAGGAAAGTTAAACCAAGTTCCTAGCCCAAACGGTTACGGAGTTATGAACGATTTTGTGAAGGTTGTTTTTCGGATTTGAAATTTTAAAAGTTCAAAGCGACAGGTTACAGCTTGCAGCTAGAAAATGACAGGTGGCAGGAGGCAGTTCTGGTTAGATTAAAATAGTTTGGATTAGATTATTTTAACTAAGAGATTGGTTCTGCACAGTTCTGCTAGGTACTCACAATATATTTTTTAAATAGGCCTAGCCATGGGTCTGGTCAGGTTTTGGACTGGACTGGACTCCGGTTCTGGTCTCGGCACTTCACAGCGATCTGGGTCAGCTCTCTGGTTCTGCTGGGGTTTGGGTTCTGGATACTTCTCTGCTTTCTCTGGGTACAGCACTGCTTCTGGATCTTTCTGGCACAGGGTTTTAGGCCAGAATCAACAGCTGGGTCCGGCTGTGAATAGTCTGCAAATGATTTTTGGGCCTGCTGACAAATACTTTTGCTTGCAGTGGGCCTTTTTGGTTCAAAGTTCTGTAGTCTCTGTTTAGCTTGGAAGTCTAAGTGTAGGATCTCTGGATGTGAAGTCGTCGGTCAGCATGCTCCGCAGAAAATGGAATTGAATGTCTCTACCTGTCCTAGCAGTCTCTTTTTATGTGTTTTGAAAGTGGGTGTGTGCCTGGGCCTAGCTAAGCCTGCCCCTTTCTACTTGTCATTGGCCCAATTCTCCCCTCTCCCATGATTGGGGGAAGGAAATGTGAGTCAGAGTGATGCTGTAGGTTTTATGGGTCAGAGGATCCTCCCCTGGTCAGTTTGCCCACAAATCTATATTTGACCTAAAGACATATTTCATAGATACACAGTGGTTTGAAATTACATGCACCCATCACGTATCACATGAGGTATACTCTGTTCAAACTCTGATGTTTCTAAGAGCTTGCATTCAGAAACGGCAACATTTTGCGTTTTTTAACTGGTTTTGCAATATTGGTTTTTCATTAAAAATGATACACATATACACGGCCTGTCCATACATACTCCAGTAAATTCCCATGTCTCTAGCTTAAACACAGAGTCTGTAGTATCCATAAATAGCAGGGTTTTGCCCCAGAACATCACACAAATTGGAGTTTGGGCTTGAATCGAAGGTACATTTTTTAAATTAAGGCTCTCAAAGTTATACATTCCTGTCATTTGATTCCAAACAGTTATCAGTGTTTCTGTAAAAAATATATTTTGCTTTCAATTCAGTTCTCAGAGTGTTGGAGTCCGCCTCCAAGACTTGGGTGGGTCAGTGATCACATGTGTCTTCTGCTGGGAGCTCTTTGTGTACAGTCAACAGTCAACATCAGCATATTCTATTCAAGTGCAAGAGCCTATTGTGTGGTCTCCAGGAGGCTGCCAGCCAGTCTCCCTTCTATCAATCAAGAGGTCATGTGAGATTCTGACTCCTGGTGTGAATCTCTGGAGGTGAGAGGTTTCCCAGCCTTTGGCCTGTTAATTAAATCAGATTGTCTTCTGGGAACAGCATGTGGTTAAGATTTTAATTAACTCCCAGCCTTTGATGTAAAGGCCTCTCCTGCAACTCCTGACATGCAGTTTCCCTGTCAGAGTTTAGACCGCTAGCGCCGCCCTCAGTCAAAAGCGGGTACTGCATGCATTTTTTTTTTGGATCAGTCTTGAATTCAAGCATTTCAAACAAGAGATATTACATGGAGGTATATTGTCCAGGTTCAACAAATGGCATTGGTGTAGTTCTGCAGTAAAATAATTTTGTGCCCATAAATTAGCCATGTTTGACCTGAAGAAAACGAATTCCCAACAGTTATGGGTTGCTTTTGGCAATCAGCATTGCCCCTTTTACAATGGTTTTAGGCTCTGTGCCCTTCTGTGCCCACAACATAGGCAAAAATGGGTGGCACCTTGGGTGACCATCTTGGTGTGCGCACAAACTGCGTGGTTCTCCTGGATTCTGGCGCACATGTGGGCCTTTTGGCCATCTTGGATTTTCTAAGCCCACAGCACCAAATGTTGCAGCATGATAGCTCAAACGTGGGTCAGGACACCCAACAAAGCCACCCCACCCGACTGCACTTTAAATCTGAGTCGATGGGGAGTCGGGTTCAAAGAGTGTTTTGACCCATGTACTGGTATGTCCGCATAATCTTCTCCCAATTCTGCAAATGGCACAGTTCAGCATCTTTTCCTCCATCCGGTACTGATCGATCGGTTCTCCTCGCCGGTCCTGATGGGAATATTGGGCGGTACCCCGGGCCCCTTGCATCTCTGCTCCCGGTCTCCGGATCGTCCTCCTTGGCCAGTCTCCAGGTTTTCTTTCTCCTAGGACGACAAAGGAAGAGCGGCAATACCTATTCATGGACATTTCTCCCCCACCATTGATATAGTGGGGTGGCACATATATTTTAGAACTCAACAGATATGAACATGCGCATTTTTTTAAATTAAGCGACAGGAACACATAAACCTGAGAAACACAGAATTTGATAGGTTATATGTAGGATATTTTAGGGTTGTAATTGAATTACTCTGGAGCGGTACCCTCTGGGATTGCAGAGGACTCCTCCAGTTGCTGCAAAGTGTGCCTGGGATGGCAACACTTCAACTGGTTTATGTGGACCCACTTGTCTTCCCCCTCTGCCAAACCGCCTTTGGGGAAGCGGATCTTGTAGGCCACAGGGGAGATCTTGTCTATAATTTCAAACGGTCCCTTCCATGTAGGCAAACATTTTCGCTGTTTGGCCTGGTTCCTTTGGAAATTGTATAAATAGACCCGGTCCCCCATCTGATATTCGTTCCTGGAAGTTTTCAGGTCATAGTGGGTCTTCATACTCTCAGCTGATCTTTCTAGATTCCGCTGAGCATAGGCAAAAGCATGTTGAAGGTGTTTCCTTAAATTCTCCACATACTGATGAGTTGTGGAGGCATTTATTAGTGTCTGCTCTTGGGTCCTGTAGAGCAAATGCTGCGGAAGCACCATCTTGCGTCCAGTCATCAACTCGAATGGTGACATTTTGGTTGCAGATCAAGGGGTAGATCTGATGGCCATTAGGACCAGAGGTAATCGGATATCCCAACTTGGCCCAGAATCTGCCACAAACTTCTATAATATGCTCACAATGGTTCGGTTATATCTCTCTACTGCCCCAGAAGAAGCTGGCCGGTAAGCAATATGTAACTTCCTTTTGACCCCCAGTATCTCCCACATCTTTGTCATTACTTCACTGGTGAAATGGCTACCCCTGTCTGACTCAATCCTTTGAGGTAGACCAAAACGGGAAAAGATGTGGTTAATCATCAGCGCAGCTGCTGTTTCTGCCTTGCAGTTTGGGGCTGGGAGACATTCCACCCACTTGGTAAACAAGCATGTAACGGTCAACATGTACTTGTTTCCTCTAGACGAGCGGATTACAGGGCCTACAAAGTCGATTTGCAAATCTGACCATGGCAGTGTCATCCCCCTCTTTTGGAGGGGTGCACGGTGCGTGAGGGATGATGGCTGAAATTGTGCACACACAAGACACCCCTTCAAGTATTGGTCAAGGTCCTGCCCCATGTGTGGCCAGTATGCAACCTCTCTTAAGATTTCCAGTGTTGTGTGAAACCCCCTAAGACCGGCGGTGGCCGCATCATGGGCGTGACTTAAAATCAGGCTTCGGAATGAGGTGGGAACCACCAACTGATCGTGGCCAGCTTTGGATTTCCTTACCAGCAAACCGTCTTGGATTCGGAACATTTTTGGACATTTCATCAACACTCTTAGGTCCTCTTTCCCAATGTAATCGGTATCCGTCAGGGGAAAGTTCTCAGGGTCCTCAAGGTGTTGGTAAAACTTACCAATAATTGGATCCCCCTTCTGAGCTGTAATCAAATCAGCATCAAGGGTCTCCTTGCTCCATTGGGCAGTTGAAAGATCATTGTGAGCATTTGTCTGGGACCTAGTGATAGCAGTGACCTGGATTTCCCCCAACAGGGACTCAATCTCAATTAGATCCCCTTGGATGGCCCCGGTTTTGGCCAGCTGATCAGCTAAGTCATTTCCAGTTTTGTCTGGTCCCTCTACTTTGGAATGACCCTTGATCTTCTTCCAGTAGATGGTCATCCCATTCGAGGTGACCAGATCATCAATGTTTTGAATTAACTTCCCATGTTTCAAGGGTTTGTTATTAGCACATAACATGCCTCTGGTTTTCCAATTAGCCAGGTGCTCCACGAACCCGTTCCGTACATAATCCGAATCTGTGATTATGACCAGTTCGTGGAGTTGATGCTGGACAGCAGTGAGGCTGGCCTGATGCACAGCCATCAACTCTGCCACCTGACTACTTCGGGGACCAATTTTGTATCCGGCGGAGGGTTCTGGGAACTCATTCACCCATGCATTCCCTACGCCGGCCACCAGTTCTTTCTCCCCGTTGTTGTCAACATGGTACGAGCATCCATCCACATAGACAGTGGGCATTCCCTCACACTTGTCTTCTTCAAAGACTTTGTGTGGGGAATTAAGGTATGCCTCCGTGTTGTCCTTGATTTTTAGACTTTCGTCTTCGAGACAGTTATCTCTGGCACAATCATGCAAGTCAGCCAGGCCTTGCGCGAGGGGACTCTTCTTGTTTTGGCCATATCTGACCTCCATAGGAAAGCCTTGCATTGACAGAATCCAGGAAGTAATTCGGGAATTACTCACATTTCCGGCCCGGATTCTGTCACTTTGGAGATATTTCAGAGGCTGGTGTTGAGTCTCCACTATGATGTGTTCCCCCTGTATAAACGGGCGGTAATTCTTCAATGCCCACACTGTTGCCAGGAGTGCCTTCTCACAATCGTTGAATTTTTCCTCCACAGAGGATAAAGTTTTGCTCGCATAGGAGATTACTTTATTGACCTTGTCATGCTTTTGGTATAATACTGCAGTCAAGCACGTATTAGAGAACCCTGTCTCCAGGAAGAACTCCTTGTTTCTGACAGGGTAAGCTAGGCAGGGCGCTTGTGAGAGGCTTCTTTTGAGTTGTCTTACTGCCTCGGCTTGTTCTGGACCCCAGTCCCACTTGACCCCCCCCTTCAGGAGATGAATCAGGGGTCTGGTGATCTCTGCGTAGCCCTCAATGAACTTTCTGTTGTAATTAGTCAGTCCAAGGAGGCTCCTTAGTTCCCGCAGAGTTGTGGGGTCTTTCAGTTTCTGAAGTGCTTCCACTTTCTTTTCCTGGGGACAGAGACCCTGAGGAGTAATCTCATGCCCCAAGAAATTAACACGGGTTCTACACCACTGTGCTTTCTGAAAGGAAAGTTTTGCTCCGGCGGCCCTCAACTGGGTCAGAACATAACGGATCTCCGCTATGTGTTCCTCCGCAGATGAACTTTTGATGAGGACATCATCTACATAAGCCAGGTTACCCCTTGCACCCAGGTCGGGCATGGCCTTGTGTAGGAAAATGTTGAATTCATTGCCGGAGTTGAGGTATCCGAAGGGAGTCCGGGTCCATGTGTACTGCTGGCCCCCAAAGGTAAAAGCCAGTTTGTATTGGTCCTCCCTACTGACAGGCACGGTCCAGTATCCATTGGTCAGGTCTATTGCAGTGAATACCTGTGACCCCTGGATCTGGGCCAGCCCTTGGTCAATGTAGGGCAGAGGCCATCGGGAAGTATGGACCCGTTTGTTGAGCTCCCTGAGGTCGGCGCAGAGTCTCCACTGGCCGTTTGGCTTCAATATTCCCAGCACCGGATTATTGAAGGTGCTGTGTATTGGACGGATTATTCCCCGGGATTCAAGGTTCTTAATTATTTCAGTAAGGGACTCCATTGATGCGAGAGGCAAGCGATATTGCTTCACAAACACTGGAGTCATGCCAGGGTCCGTGGGGATTGTTGTTGTGTGGATGTCGGTGCGGCCACAGTCATATGAGTTTACCGCAAAGAGATCTTGGAAATCCAAGAAAACTTGTTTCAACTTTTGCTTCTGTTCCAGAGTCACACAGGCATCAGCTAGGTTGACTCTCTCTTCCACCATCTGCCTGAAGCCTGGAAAGACTTCTGGTTTGGCTATCTCAGCGGCCTCCTCCAGCTGGGTGGAGAAGTCCCTGGTCAGATTGCTGATTTGGACTGGAGGCCTCAGGTGGGAAAGGCAACCCTCATGGACCTGGAAAATCACCTCATCCCTCCTGAAGTCACAAGTCACATCTTCCTTACCATAGGGGCAGGAAGTGTACACCAGGAAGTTCCCCCCATGCCGGGTAAAAATCCTGTCTGGTGTTGTATTGTCCTCACTGTCACTGTCAAAACAGTCCTTGGGGATTGGTCCTAACAGTTCATTTCCTAGATCAATGGAAAAATGTCGGTCATCAACCGCCATTCCAATAATGGTGCCTGCGGCTAGAGTAATACTCTTTAAGTCGCTGTTATCCACCTCTATTGGAATGGTGTCATGTTCTATGTTAACTAATGGTGTTGGGTTTACCCCCAACCCTTGCTGTTGGAGAGAAGCATTTAGATGTATATAAGCATCAGGGTTTTGCAATTTTTGTCCTCTTTTAACTTTCTCTTCCAGGGAGAATTGTCGGGTCCTTTCTGGGATGGTGACTTCCTCTTTGATCTGAATTTCAACTGCATAAGGTAGCAATTGAGCTGACCTACATGCTTTTTCTGGATCATCAAAGCCCATGGGATTATCCGCTAATCGGGACCAAGCTTTGAAGTTTATTAGGTCCAAACTAATGGCAAAGCGATTGAGAATGTCACTGCCTAAGTAAAAGGCGGCAGTGACGTCTCGCACGACCCAACAATTATGGACTATGCTCTTGTTGCCAATGGAGATTTTGAACATACACCTGCTTGGCAGGAGATGTTTGGAATTGGGTGCTTCCAGGTCCATTTCCCATTTGTCTATCAGTTTGAATGTGGGAATGGCTGGATCTTTTGGGAGTTGGCGGAACATGGCTTCGCTGATGAAGCTCTTACCGTTGTTCACACACACTCGAGCGAGAACAGAGTCCTTCCCATCATTTAACTGAACAGGGAAGAACAACTGCTCTCCAATTTGCTGAATATCAGCCAGGCTCTGAGCTGATTTCACATCTTTCTGGACTATGGGAGTGGGAGTTTCTGATTGTGGATTGGTGAAGAATTTCAGAGTGTTTCCTTCAAGTGCGGAATACCACCTTAAACTGGAAGGAAGGTTGATTTTCAGAAATAGAGAGGACCCCCCATCACCAGTCTGTTGTCCTACTCCTATTACTGTCACGTCTGGAGTTTGGTTGTTCTGGAAGTGAAATTCTACTTGGTCAGATTTTTGTTCAACCATGTGGCAGGTGCCATTTAAACTAACATGGTTGACACTCTGTTTTAATTTTATTGGTCGGCTAGTCTGGGTCCAGAGGACCTTGTTTACAAAATCTATTAGCGGTGACAACCTTCTCAGGAGGTCATTCCCTATTAAACAAGGGGTGCCCTCTGGAGTCACTACTATGACCGGGTGTTTCACCTTGTGTCGCCCAATTTTGATGTCCAAATCTGCAGTCCCCTCAATGGGAATTTCCTTCCCGTCAAAGTTCTGCAGTTGTCCAGGAAGAGAGGTGAGAGGAATTTGGTAATTCTCCCCCCTTCCTGCATTTAGTTCCTCAAAGGCCCTTTTGGACAGAAGGGTAGCTTGGGATCCAGTGTCCATCAGTGCCAAAATTGTACCCTGCCCCTGTACTTGTACCGGGGCACAGTATATTCCCTCCTTCTCCTCAAGGGGGCACAGATAATGCACATTTTTGGACAACTGGTGGGCTAACTTTCTGGTTTTGGACATTGCTAGAGAAGAGATTTGGGCAGAATTCTGTGGAGAGTCTTGGGAATCTGAAAGAAAAAGTTGGCAACTGGAGATCAGAGCCATTGTGGGTTCCCCTGGTTCCGGTTATGGGCCGCCCCCCCCTTTTTGGAGGCAGTCACCAGGATGGGTTTGAACCAGGGGATTTTCTTGCTGTTGGTTCTGGGATGAGATGGTGGGCGGCGGTAGCTCAGTCTCCACATCTCACCAGTCTGGATTAGCATCCCTAGGGACCCATTTTTCTTTGGGAGGAGTTCCCCCATCCCTGAAGGAGAAGATCCTTTTCCCAGGATCCTCTTAGGATCCCTCTCCCTCAAATTGGAAGATCAATACCTCCTCCACAAAGTATGTCTGTTTGGGTGTTTTGTTTCTCCTACCCCCTCTCTGCTCCTTAGGAGGCAGACTTTCAGGGGCAGGAGATTTTGTTTCCGGTTCCTGGTTTTGCAGAGGCTGTTTACAAGTTGGGAAGGAAGCTTCCTCCAAGGCTTTACACCCCCCTTCCCCTTGTGCCTCCTCCCTGGGAACCGGTGTGTTATTGGGGTGCTGCCCCCGTCATTGTTCTGGAGCACCAGGTCCAGAGTTTGGGGCATTCTGCAGTGGCATGCTCATCTGAGGGTTCTGTTGAGCCCTCAGTATGTAACCCAGATCCCGTGCCATATTTTGGACCTGGCGCTCTAACTGGGAAACCCGCTCAGGCTGATACGGGGCTCTATTTTCTCCCCTGGGCTGATCCCGGGAAGGGTAGCTATCCCTTCTCTGGTAGTATCCCTGGTTGGGAAGATTTTGGTACCCCTCCACCCTTGGCCTCCCCTCTCCCGGATTAGGTTGTTTGGGCTCCGGGAATTTGGGAAAGAAGGGTGGAGGATGTTGGGGCTGGAAATTGGGTGGATACCTGGGGAAAAAGTTCTGCCCAGGATTTGGAGAATTTCTGCCCTCCTGGGGGAAGTTAGGAGGAAAGTTCCCCGGGTCAGGTGCTTGGCTGGATCCCCCCCCTTGGGCTGGAGGAGTCCACACATAACCCAGGATTGGTCGGTTTCCCTTGTAGCGGGGACTTACATAGTCAGGGGAGCGGGGGACCCCATTTGTGGGACTACCTCCTCGACTCCCTGTCTGTGACTGGCCCGAGGGCCTTCTGGGCTGTGAATTATTTGGTGCAGGCAGGTTTTTAGGCCCCCCCATCTCCAAATCTAAAACGGGGGCGACCTTTACTTCTGCCACCTTGGCAGCAGCAGGGGTGCTGTTGGTTTTGGGGTTTTTCGGCGCGTTATTTTTATTTTTGATAGGCTTCTGCACCTCATAAATCCGGGTAGCCTGTTCAATGACCCAGTCTAAAGATCTTTTTTCATGAAAATCTCTCACGAGCTGGGTCATGATGTATTTGGGCAAGGCATGGAAAAAAGTATTGATAAATTCTCTGCTGTCTGTGCGCACCCTTCTGGTGGTCTGCGCAAAAGCACGCTTTAATTCTTGCACAAACTCTTGTGGGGCCTGATCCTCCCCACACTGCAAATTGTAGGCTGTCTTGCGAGCCTCTTGGGGATTTCTGTGAACAGAAAAATGTTTTAATATGGCCGCCCTATAGGTGGACCACCTTGAATGATTTTGGTCCTCCAGCCCCGCAAAGAAACTGGAGTACTCTGAGGAGAATGTCCACTTTACATATTGGATACAGCTTTGGCTGTCCTTCAAATGAAAAGTCTCCATCATTTGCTCATAGAGCTCCAAGTGTTCCCAAACAGAGTACTTGGCGTTCTTATGATAAGACGTGATGACACTCCTGATTGCCTTAATCTGTTTCAATGGGTCCTTAAGCAAGGCCCTTTTTGCCTTATTGGCCTTTTTGTTTTGGGTAACCCTGGTCCATTCATCCTCTGACTCAGAGGCACTGCTCCCAGAGGTTCCTGTCTGATCTTCCAGGTTTTCCCGGATTCTGCGAGCCTGGGAATGGCTGACAGAATGTGGGGACCTGGTCTCCTGTGTCCTGCGCCGTTCAGAGGAGTCTTCAGATTCCTCCTTGCTGCCAGGATTTGATGGGTACCCCCCCCACTGACCTAACTGGGCAGAAGTTTTCAGGATGCCCTTAATGGGCCTATTCTCCTGGGGTTCCCCACTAAATTGCACTGTGCTTGGGTGCCCATACCCGGATGCCCGCCCATCCATTCCTGGGAGTTACTGGCCTATGAGCCCCATGCTTCTGGCTGGATAGTAATCTGCCATCCCTGTGGCCCGGTGCTCATGTGCGCCAGGGGACATGGGGTGGCAGAGTCCAGGGACTGAGAGAGATAAAGGCCTCTGGTACTAGGGCTCCTGAGGTTATGCTCAGGAGTTTCCCTTTCCCAGCAAACCTGGTCTCTATCTGCCCCTGCTCCCTGTTGCAATGCAAGAGCCTGCGCTTTCAGTTCCTCAGTTAAGGCCTTACTAGACTCTATCAGTCGCTCCTGCATCGCTACCTGTTGTTGGAGGCTATCATTTTGCTGACAGAGAGCCTCATTTTCTCTCTGTGCCTCCTGATTGGTCCTGGAGTACTGGGCCAGTCTCTGCTGCAGGAGGGTTACCTCCTGAGCTGTGTCCCTATTGGCCTGCTCCTTTCTTGCCAGAGCATCCTCCACCCTCCTGGTGTGCTCTAACAAGTTCTGGTGTTCTTTTTGGAGGTCACCCAGTCCCTGGAGGGCCAGGTGATTTTCTTCCATTTTCCTTTTTAAGTGGCAGAATTCCTGGCCTAAGGTATCCCTTTCCTGACTAAGAGCCTGCATCTGTGCCGCCAGGTCGTCCCTTTGCCTTTGGAAGGCACCAGCTTTCTGGCGCTCCTGGTCAAACTCTGCCTGGGTATCCAGGTCTTTCGAAATCAGTTTATTGCTCTCTGCCTTCTCCCTATCTAGGTGGCTTTGCAGGGTGACTACCTGCTCAGCACATGCCCTATTGAAGTCTAACTGTTGCTCCAGCTTTTTCTGGCTCTGCAGTAGGGAGTCCAAACCTTCTTGGTACTCCTTCTGCAAGGCCAGAAATCTGGTATCCTGGTCCGCCTTTTCCTGTTGCAGCACATCCATATCCTCCTTTATTTTAGTGATGTACCGTCTGCTGTCATTTTCTGACTCCTGGCTCCTGAGCAGCCTCTGCTCAGAAGAGTCCAGATCAGATTGGGCCTTCTGTAATGCCAGCAGTTGCCTACTCGCCAGATCTTGGCCTTCAGCACATTTGTCCTGCATGGCTCCCATATGTAAATATAAATATGTCGCTACCCTGGCAATCTTGTTGTGCTCATCCTTGGCCTTAGGGGCCATGTATAGTTCACTCAGGGCCACATGTAGGGGACCCTGATCTCCCCATTTATCTGACCCTGTTTCAGTGACCTGTTGCGCGATTGCCTGCAACCAGACCGTTTGGTCCTGATGAGTCCACTCACCTCTCACAAATAGCTTATGTAAGAAGTGCTCTCTGGCTATTTTGATGTCTACCAGTGTCGTCATTCTGGAATTTGAGTTCCTTCCTGACTTACAGAAGTTTGTATTTTATTTTTGCAAAACAGACCGTTTCCTTAGAGCTTTCCTTTGAGGAGTGCTTTACAGCGTAACACAGCGTGGTGATCCGACCGGATGTATGTCTCCCTTCAGTTAGCACACTGTATTAATCTGCACAAGTGATAAATCTAACCCAGATGTCCGGCTCGAGCCCCCACTTTGTAAGAAGATTCAATTCAACACTACAGCTAAATCAATGCCTAGTCTGGGATACTGAATGGAAACCCTTATTGATATATCTTTATGTCCAGTTCATGAGTTCTGGATGACTACCCCTATATAACACCCCTCTCTTGGAATCCCCCTGACCCCACTGAGCCAAGAAGTAGTTCTGTTTTGCAAGTTTAAAATGTTTATTTGAAGAAAAAAAAAATTAACAATATATTTATCACACTTTTATGATAAATTAATAATTAATATCACACTTCAGAACATGAGCAGTCAACAACAATGGGTAATGTTCTACTAATAAACTGATTTGATTACCCAGGAGTAGTATAAAAGTTGAGGTAGCACGCTTGGGAATAGGAAGTGAAGAATAAGGTGGTAGAGAATGCTTTATCTAGTTTCAGATGGATGCAATGTTGAATGAAAATGCAATACAGAAAATACTCAGTATGATTTCAACAAAACAATGTAATCACTTTTCTCTGGCAATCCACCCCTCCCCCCCTTATGCAATGTAAGGAAATGAAGAGGAGAGAACACAGTTCTTAGAAATGCAATCAAATGTAATTCAGTTCACCCCAGCAAGCTTAGACTACAGAAGTTTGAAACACAGGCAAAATGCTTTGAATATGGTGACAATGCAGTGAGAAATATGCTGAAAATGCTTTTAATTCCCTTCAGGAGGTTCAGGGTGAGTGGTATCTAGTTAATATGAGTTCAGGCTCACTCTAGCAATGATTCAGGGATGGTTCTTAAGAGGCAAACGAAATTTGAGCAGTTCAGGCAAAAGCTGCTGATTTTTACAGTAAAGAAATCGGGCCAAATCGCAAATCGCGGCAAAATTCGCGAATGTGTGAATCGTGTTTGCGGGGAAAGAATAAGGAGTAGTCGGTTCTAGGCATGTTGGAAAGGTAAGATTATAAGTTTTCAGAGGAAAGTTAAACCAAGTTCCTAGCCCAAACGGTTACGGAGTTATGAACGATTTTGTGAAGGTTGTTTTTCGGATTTGAAATTTTAAAAGTTCAAAGCGACAGGTTACAGCTTGCAGCTAGAAAATGACAGGTGACAGTTAGGAGGCAGTTCTGGTTAGATTAAAATAGTTTGGATTAGATTATTTTAACTAAGAGATTGGTTCTGCACAGTTGTGTTAGGTACTCACAATATATTTTTTAAATAGGCCTCGCCACGGGTCTGGTCAGGTTTTGGACTGGACTCCGGTTCTGGTCTCGGCACTTCACAGTGATCTGGGTCAGCTCTCTGGTTCTGATCTCTGATCAAACTCTGATGTTTCTAAGAGCTTGCATTCAGAAACAGCAACATTTTGCGTTTTTTAACTGGTTTTGCAATATTGGTTTTTCATTAAAAATTATACACATATACACGGCCTGTCCATACATACTCCAGTAAATTCCCATGTCTCTAGCTTAAACACAGAGTCTGTAGTATCCATAAATAGCGGGGTTTTGCCGCAGAACATCACACAAATTGGAGTTTGGGCTTGAATCGAAGGTACATTTTTTAAATTAAGGCTCTCAAAGTTATACATTCCTGTCATTTGATTCCAAAGAGTTATCAGTGTTTCTGTAAAATATATATTTTGCTTTCAATTCAGTTCTCAGAGTGTTGGAGTCCGCCTCCAAGACTTGGGTGGGTCAGTGATCACATGTGTCTTCTGCTGGGAGCTCTTTGTGTACAGTCAACAGTCAACAGTCAACATCAGCATATTCTATTCAAGTGCAAGAGCCTATTGTGTGGTCTCCAGGAGGCTGCCAGCCAGTCTGCCTTCTATCAAACAAGAGGTCATGTGAGATTCTGACTCCTGGTGTGAATCTCTGGAGGTGAGAGGTTTCCCAGCCTTTGGCCTGTTAATTAAATCAGATTGTCTTCTGGGAACAGCATGTGGTTAAGATTTTAATTAACTCCCAGCCTTTGATGTAAAGGCCTCTCCTGCAACTCCTGACATGCAGTTTCCCTGTCAGAGTTTAGACCGCTAGCGCCGCCCTCAGTCAAAAGCGGATACTGCATGCATTTTGTTTTTGGATCAGTCTTGAATTCAAGCATTTCAAACAAGAGATATTACATGGAAGTATATTGTCCAGGTTCAACAAATGGCATTGGTGTAGTTCTGCAGTAAAATAATTTTGTGCCCATAAATTAGCCATGTTTGACCTGAAGAAAACAAATTCCCAACAGTTATGGGTTGCTTTTGGCAATCAGCATTGCCCCTTTTACAATGGTTTTAGGCTCTGTGCCCTTCTGTGCCCACAACATAGGCAAAAATGGGTGGCACCTTGGGTGACCATGTTGGTGTGCGCACAAACTGCGTGGTTCTCCTGGGTTCTGGCCACATGTGGGCTTTTTGGCCATCTTGGATTTCCTAAGCCCACAGCACCAAATGTTGCAGCATGATAGCTCAAACGTGGGTCAGGACACCCAACAAGCTGCATAAATTAGGGTACGAACTCGGCATGAACCTCTAGCCCATGGAATTGGTTAACCTGCAAGTGGGTTGAACATCAGATAACATACTGAATAAAAGGCACAACTATTCTGATGTACAGTCCCATTCACTTCCCACACCGAACGTGCTGGTATTCGCTGTGGTGAACTGAGGGCCTGATAGCTATCCGATACTCTGTTTCTTTGAAAACTGTTCAGTTATTTTGAATAAAGATCTGTGTATCTTTCTTTGTAACCCGCGTTTGGTGTATTTCCTTTGGGGTACTCAGCCTCAATATCTTCTTTTTGCTTTCACATCTGGACCACCGAAGGGGTGACCCCAAGTGTAAGTGTAAGGCACTTGGAGTCCAGGCTGTCAGCCTGACCTATCCCTACTACGTACCTGAGGTGGAGGGCACTGTCCACCCCATCTCTACTGGGATCACCTTTGGTGCTCCTGTAGAGATTTCCTTAGTGTCCCTTGGGGCCTGCGACCAGTACGCAGAAGTACTGGCGACTATCCCACAGAACACTCGTAGGTTTTTGAGAAGTGTCCTCTTGAATGGCCAGCCTTCTACTGGTTAGACACTGGGGCAAGCATGGCAGTGATGGACAGGACCCTGCTCAAGCCAGAGGACTATGTAGGTGCTCCTCTGAGAACCACCAGGTTAGCTGGTGGGCATCCCAAATTATCGCCTGTAGCCTTAGTCAACATTACGAGTGGAGACAAGACAGCAAAGCTTCCGGTCCTGGTTGAGGACAACGTGCCTGCAAACATTTTGTTAGAAAATGATTTGGTCGAGTTGGGGATGATCACGGATGGTCTACACATGGCTGCTGTGGCGGTCACCTGATCGCAGGTCACACAGGGTCTGGCTGCGAGCCCCGCACCCTCGCCGACGGGGAAACCCAAGGCGCGAAGGAAACGTTAAAGTAAGAAGGCCACCTCTGTGGAGGGAGCCCCTGCTCTTCCTGCTGTTCCGACAGCACCCATTGGGATCCATGCTCCGGACAAGCTGGGTCCAGTGGTGAATCCCGTCTCAACTCCTGTGGGAGAAGAGACAGAAGACTTTCCTGTGGGAGAGGCTCTCAACCCGGAGGATCATCCCGACCTTCAATGCTTGTTAGCTGAAGGGGGACCCTCCCGGGCGGACTTCTGTAAGGGACAGAGAGAGTACCACTCTCTCGAGGGTCTGAGGAAACAGGCCCTGTCCCAGGCACAAGGAGAAGTGCCTAGGACATTCTGGATTTATTGGGAGGGTGAGCTCCTTGTTAGTGAGCCCACTAAACCTGAACCTGGTGCCCTCAAGAGGTTGGTGGTACCCCAGGTTTACAGGCCCTTCCTGCTGCAGTTGGCGCATGAGGTACCCTTAGCTGGTCATCTTGGGACCAAGAAGACTAAGCAGAGACTCTCTGCCCATTTCTACTGGCCACGGAAGTAGAAGTGGAGTCCCACTGTAGGACCTGCCCAACTTGTCAGTTGTCTGGCAAGACTGGAGGCAGTGTCATTGCCCCACTGCAGCCATTGGCAGTGGTTGGCACACCGTTTGAGAGGGTGGTCATTGACATTGTCGGTCCCCTTCTCCCTCCCACGTCCACTGGACATCGGTTCATCCTGGTCTTGGTCGATCATGCCACCAGGTACCCTGTGGCTATACCCCTTTGGACGGTTACAGCCAAGGTGGTTGACAGGGCTCTCCTGGGCCTTTTCACCTGGGTTGGATTCCCTAGGAGGTTGTCTCTGATAGAGGATCCAACTTCATGTATGTCGTGTTACATGAAAACCATGTGGAAAGAGTGCAGGGTAACCTACAAGTTCCCCGCCTCTTACCATCCCAGACCAATGGTCTGGTTGAGAGATTTAATAAAACTCTCAAGGGCATGCTAGGCACTTTGGAAGAGCCCCTAAGGAAGGAGTGAGATCTTCTCCTGCCATGCCTGCTGTTTTCTTACAGAGAGGTACCTCAAGAGGGTGTTGGTTTCAGCCCCTTTGAGTTACTCTTTGGACATCCCGTGAGGGGGCTCCTTGCCTTGATTAGAGAAGGTTGGGAGGCCACCCCTCCAGGCCCCGCCAAGCAAGTGGGGGACTATGTTTTAGGCCACAGACGGAGGATGACACAGTTGATGGGTCAGGCAACAGCGAATCTCAAGGCCAGCCTGGAATTGAATAAGTACTGGCATGACCTTAAAGCATCGCAAGTGGATTGGACTCCCGGACAAGAGGTCCTCGTGATGGAGCCTACCAAGCCTCGGGCTTTGGCAGATAAATGGACTGGACCCTTCAGGATAATCTCCAAGATGGGCAGGGTCAATTATCTGGTTGACATGGGAGCCTCTGGGGTAGCCCCTCAGGTATTCCATGTTAACAGGCTCAAGCCTTTCCACAGGTGAGCCGACGTCTCATGTCTCTTGCTATCTTCAGAGCAAGAAGAGGGTGAGCGTGAGCCCTTTTCTGATTTTCTGCATGACAACCCTCAGGATGGCTCAGTGGAGGGACTACATCTCTCTCCAGATCTGACCTCAGAGCAGCAGAGGGCCTGCATGGCTTTGCTCCGGCAGTATGCCTCTCTGTTTTCCCTGACACCAGGCCTTACACCGTGGTGTAGCCACAAAATTGACACTGGTGACAGTGTGCCTGTCAAAAGCAGGTGCTACCATATGTCAGATACTGTGAAGAACCACATCCAGGCTGAGGTCACCAAGATGTTGGATCTGGGTGTTAGTGAACCCTCAACCAGTCCCTGGTCCAGTCCAGTGGTCCTAGTCCCCAAGGCAAGTTCCCAGGCAGGTACCAAGGATTGGAGGTTCTGTGTGGACTACCGAGGAGTCAATGCCGTCACCAAAACTGACGCGCACCCATTGCCCCGTGCTGATGAGCTTGTGGACACCATAGGTGCTGCCAAATTTGTGAGCACCTTTGACCTTACCTCAGGCTATTGGCAAATAGCTCTGACGGACCATGCCAAGGAAAAGACGGCATTCTCAACCCAAGAGGGACTCTACCAGTTTAGGGTCATGAATATTGGGTTGAAGAATGCCCCTGCCACTTTCCAGAGATTGGTGAACCATACGCTCAGTGGGCTGGAAGCCTTTTGTGTGGCTTACTTAGACAACATTGCTGTCTACAGTTCCACCTGGGAAGAGCATTTGACACATCTGGATAAGGTGTTGTAGGCCTTGAAAAAGGGCTAACCTCACTATCAAGGCCACCAAGTGCCAGATAGCTCAGGGGAATGTCACATATCTTGGTCATGAGGTAAGAGGGGTTCAAATCCAACCTCTCCCCAGTAAAGTACAGGACGTACATGACTGGGAGACTCCCACTACTCAAACCCAGGTGAGAGCCTTTTTGGGCCTCGCTGGGTACTATTGCAATTTCATGGCAGACTATGGAACCATAGCTGCACCCCTGACAGCTCTGACTTTACCCAAACAGCCTAGGAAGGTTAATTGGACTGAAGACTTTCAGAGGGCCTTTGATGGCTTGAAAGAAAGTCTGTGTAGGGCACCTGTGTTATGTGTGCCTTACTACAGCCGACCGTTTATCATCCAGACGGATGCCTGCGACACCGGAATTGGAGCTGTCTTGTCCCAGTCAGATGAAAAAGGAAGAGAACATCTTATCATAGTCATCAGTAGACAACTCAAGGGGAGAGAACCTAGGTGGGCTACTGTTGAAAAGGAATGTTTTAGCATAGTTTGGAGCCTTAGGCGTTTTAGGCCCTACCTTACAGGGTCTACCTTCAAGGTCCAAACAGATCATAAGTCCCTTTAATGGCTTATGAAGATGAAGGGTGAAAACCCGAAACTGCTCAGGTGGCCCATTAGCCTGCAAGGGCTAGACTTCACCATAGAGCACAGACCAGGGAAGAGTCACAATAAAGCAGATGGCCTTTCCAGAAGGTATGTTGACCATCTGGATGAGGGTGTCTATCTCGGGGGAGATTAGGCACCCTAACCTCAGTCTGGGGGGGGGGCAACTGTGATACTGGAAATGCATCAGAGGAACAGGGCCTCCGTATCCTTGTCCTTTACTGCTTTTTATCATGTGTTCTTTAGTGTTTTCTGCAAAGGAGTTTGTGTGGGACTCCTGGCGGTGCAGCTCTCTCTTTTGGCTTGGTGAACAGACCCATGGGATACCCTTTAGGCACCCATGGGTAGGGGTGCAACCCAGTGCCCCTAGTGTATGTTTTTGGGCACCTCTGTGTGGCCCACAGAGCAGGGTACGGGCTGGTGGCAGCTCCATGCTGAAATGACTGGTGCCCTGAGCGTCCTCCATTTTGGGATGCCTAGGCCCTGTCATTGGAATCGGTAGATTCCTGATGGAGACAAAATGGCCCCCATGGCCTCTTGCCTTCCATCACCTGTTACCTTGATCTTCCCGAAGTCCCGGGAAGCCCTGCCTCTATCCCTTCCCCCTGACTGGCTGTTGGGTGGAAGTTCCATATATGGTAGTGTGGGGAAGTGCCGCCCAGACTGGCTGGAGCCTTCCTAACGACCGTATGTTGTGGGTACGCCTGTGGGTGGGACCTGGGTGAATAGAGTGTGTGACAAATACGCATTCTGTATTGTGGGTGTCTAGTATCTGGTGTTTGACACAATGGCCCTCATTACGACCCTGGCGGAGGTCCATGGTGCAATTTGCACCATGGACCATGGCGCAGAGCTGCCAACACCGCCATGGGGGTTGGCGGACTTACCGCCCCATTCCGAGGTTGGCGGGGCGGTAAGTCCCCAATCCCCATTTACCCTTCCCCATTCCCATTTTTGCCCCATAGGGTATAATGGGAGTGGGGAAGGCGTTAATTACGCCACCGTAAATTACGGTGGCGTAATTAACAACAAGTCCCGTAGTGCCATGGATTTTTCCGCCTGCAAAAAGCAGGCGTAAAAATCTCCATGGCGCTACGGAATGTCGTAGTCTGGCGGAGAGGTACGCCATGCATTACGCTGGCGTAAACCCCTCTCCGCCAGGGTCGTAATGAGGGCCAATGACTGAGACAGCCCTGCCCAAAACCAGTATGAATGCAGTGTGGATTGTTGAATGGCTGGGTACTTGTCCCAATACACATAACTTGTTGTGAGTGTCTGGAGAGAAGTGAATGGCCTGAATGCACTGTGTGCCTGATTGGCTGCCTGCCTACATGAATGCCCTTGGTCGTGATTGGATGTTTGAGTGTGACCCAGCGGAATGAATGGGAGATCAACAGTATATCTGGGGACCTCTCACTGCTAGGAATCGTGTTCAGAAGCTGAAGTCCACTACGACGAGTAACTGGAGTAACTGAAGCTTGACCTTGAAGCCCTGCTGGAAGAGAAGAATTGCTGTTGCTCTCCTTCACAATCTGAAAGCTGCTGTGCCTCCAAGGACTGATCCAGAGAGGACCTGGTAAGGCGCCCTCTTCCCGAGCTACGAGGGACCATCGTGCGCCAGCTGATCTTTGCCAAAGCTCCATGGTAGACAGACCTTTGACAGGCTGCCGATCCGAGACGGGGACTGCTGCCGAACTCCAAGGAGAAGCGCCCGGACTGTTGTCCGCCACTGTCGACGACCGCTGTCGCCGACCGGAGCCGCCATGCTCCCGTTTTGCCTAAGAGCTTTCAAATCCAAGGATGCTCTCGTCCGCATCGTCGCCGCTGTATCCTGCTGGAGAAGGCCTGACTGTCGACGCACCGAGGAGCATCCACCGATGGGTTTCCCGCCACCCAAAGACCAGAGAGACGCTGATGACTCGACGCCCTTGCTGGGCCACAGTTCTTCAAACTCTTTGCAGTCCAGAACTATCGACATGGAGGTGCCCTGCATGCCTCGTCCTTGCAGGACGCCAATACTCTGTCGTCGACGAGCACTGCTAGGAACAAAGCTGCCACCTCACCACCGTAGTTCACCCTGTTCTCCGTCGGACGTTCGACGACCTGTGACTCCTGCCTGAAAGGGAGTGCACTCAAGAAGGGCAGTCGATTTCCCATCAACAAACGCTACAATTCCAGGTACATTGGGGCTGTAGAACTATTGTTGGAGGAAATAACACTCATAGAACAATATATGGACTGTGCTTGTGATACATCTTTGCTTTACAGGTTGCCCAGGTGGGGGGATCTCCACAAAGAACTTTGTCTAGGTATTGGGGCCAGTATTCTGCCAATTGTTCAACCATCTTGCTTTCCTTCCTCTCTCTACTGCTGGTTCCCTCTTTATTTTGATCTGTGTGTCATTCCGACCGTTTGCACTTTAATGAGATCTGATCATATTTGTGGTACCACTTTAGAACTGTATATATTTACCATTGTTGATTTCTGAGCACAAAGTGAGTTATTGTGATAGTGTACATAACCTTGAATATTAATTATATAAAGACTGTATTTTAACCAATACAGTGGGCCTCATCACGAGTTTGGCGGTAACCCTTAAATGCGGCGGTAGCCCTATTACCGCTACATTTAAGGGTCTGCCAGATCATGACCTTGGCGGATTTCTCCCGAGCTCTTAGCGTTACCGCCCAATTCATGATGTGGCCCAGTGTGTGAACATTCATTTGTGGGGGATTGGGGACTACACTGAACTTAAGAACCAGCCTGCATCACCTCCTGAGAAGCTATACCTCGATTGCTCGACCACACACCAATAATAGAGAATCATGGCTGGGGTCCTCTGTGTCTCTCCTCTACCATATAGAGAGCAGAAGTACAGACCACCCCCCTCCAGTCTTTACACCCCCTCCAGTCTTTACAAGGTGGTACAATGTTCTTGTTGCATTATTGCTCAGATCGAGAAGGTTGGAGGGATGGAAGGAGGAAAACAGGGGGGAGGAAGAAGGTCTATTTTAGCGATAGACATGGAAGTTGATATTACAGAAATACATTATAATCATGATTGCTGTTTAGTCCATTGTTAACGCATCTGTATCGACAAATGATTCTAGCTTCTTTCTGTCGTAGTTTCAGCATCCTGTTTCCTCCTCTTACTCCCATTTTGACTGTCCGTAGTCCGATGAACCTTATTTGGCTTTTGTCTTCCATTTGATGGATTTTTTGCCAATGATTGGCCAGGGGCAGCTTGGGGTCCTGTGAGTGAATACCATTCAAATGTTCTCGTATTCTTATCCGTACCTCCTGAATTGTGCTCCCTGTATAGATTTTGTGGCATACACATATCAGGGCGTAGATCACATATTTGGTTCTACAGTTCAAATGTTCTGTGATTTTAAATGGCAAGCAGCCTTGAAATGTTGTGGTCTGTGTTTGTGTGGTACATTTGCACATGGAGCAGGTGCCACATTTCGTAAAGCTAATTGGTGCTTGTATTCAGCCAATCTTTTGCTGTTATATTTTTTTGTGCTCAGTATGTTACGTAATGTGGGAGCTCTCTTGAATGATATGCTCGGGTAAGGTTTTAAGCAAGGTTTGATGTGCTCTTCCATGAGTAGTAGGTCCCAGTGTTTGGCCAGGATCTTCTGTATTTTGTGACTGTCCGTGTTATATCTAGTCACAAATATTATTGATGTATCTGCTAGAGATGTTTTCTTTTTGGTCATCAATAGTGTTTCTCTGGGTATTGTGGATGTTTTTGTTTTAGCTTCTTTGAGGTTTTTGTTGTAATATCCTCGGTTATTGAATCTTTGATCCAGAAGGTCACATTTTCTTTTTCAAAATATTTTTCGGTGTTGCAATTTATTTTGGCTCTGATGTATACACCTTCCGTAATGTTATTGATTACACTTCTTCTGTGGCAGCTTTGAGCGTGCAACACTGAGTTTACTTCAGTGGGTTTTCGAAATGTCTTTGCAATAACTAAGTTCTCCTTAATCATTATCGTTAAGTCCAGGAAATAAATCTGATCTGCGCTCACATGGCTTGTCAATTCTATTCCATAGGCGTTGTTGTTTAGGTAGTTGACATATTTGCTTAATTCTTCTGATGTCCCTTTCCATATTAGGATAATGTCATTTATGTAGCAGGACCACTTTACAATTTGTTCTGTGAATCTTGTCTCCTGCATAGCGTGTTTCCTTTCGTAAGAGTGCATGAAGCAATTAGCCAAGGATGGGGCATAGCTTTCTCCCATTGCGATCCCCGTTGTCTGTTTATAGTATTCACTGTTGAAGATGAATATTTTGTTTGTCTTAGAAATTCTTTAGTCATTTCTGCTTGTTCGAAATGTGAGGCAGATTCCTTTGCGAGTAGATATCCCATGCTTGCAATGGCCAGCTCATGGTCTATCGAAGTATATTGCGCTTCAACATCTAGTGTGGCCAGGAGATAATTTGGTTCCCATTTTATTTTTGAGAGAATCGCCAAGGTCTGCATAGAGTCTCTTAGGTATTTTGGTATCTTGGTTACCAGTGGTTGGATAACGCTGTTGATATTTTATGCCAGAGTTTCTGTCAGTCCACCTATTCCACTCATAATCGGTCTTCCCTCTGGAATGTTGTCAAAACTTTTATGAATTTGTGGCAAAAAATATAGGGTGGGCATGATGGGGTAGTCTGTTTTGAGATATTCACATTCCTCATCTGTGATGAGTCCTTGGATCTGGTTGTGCTTCAGCAGTCCTTTGTGGTCTTCCAACATTTTTGCTTGTGGGTTTCTTGTCAGTTTTTCATAGCTGCCTGGTGCTTTAAGGTGGTTATTTGCCATTCTGATATAGTCCTATTTATCCATTATAACGATATTTCCACCTGTGTCTGCCTCCTTTATTATGATATTATCTTCATTGTGTCGTTTTTTTCATAGTAAGGTGTTCTGTTGCGGAGAGGTTGGCTTTTTTGGTTTGTTTGCAGCATCCTTGGTTTTCCAGTTTGTGTAAGTCGTTGGTCACTGCTTGCTTGAAAGTGTCAATGAAGTTCACTGTTAATAGTTGTGGCGTAAATTAGGATGTGCTTTTAAAATTCAGGTATATCCATTGGCACAGTTTGGATTCTGAGGTTTCTTATGCAGTCTTTTATACTGGTGGCATTCTCTTCCAATGTGCTTAGTACATGTATGTCTTCAAGGTCGCCTAGGCTGAAGGAACTCGGTTGTGGTTTTTCTTCTTGTGCTCTACATGATGTAGGTTTTGTTGCGAAGAAGTTTGTCAATTTCAGTCGACGAGTAAATTTAAAAAGGTCTATCTGAATGTCTACAAAGTTGTTACTGCTTGAGGGTGAGAAAGAGAGTCCTTTGTTAAGCACTCTGATTTCGGTTTTTGTTAGTTCCTTCTTTGATAGGTTCATGACTAAACTTTGTTGCTAGTCTATCCCGTTATTTTCTGGGATTGTGATCTTGTCCTTCTTTGGGCGATTTCTTCCTCTAGTTCTCTTGTGTTTTCTGCCAATTCTTCTGTCTCTCTCTTCTGGTTGTGTTCTTGTATTTGTTAGTGGCACTGCGAAATGTACAGTTTTCTTTGTTTGTTGTTTGGTACGGTTTGCTATCTTGTGTCTTTTTATTTGCTGTAAAAAAGATAACTTATTTGGTTGATCATCTGTTGCTTGTTCGGTCTGCTCTGCACATTCTTATGGGTTGCTACCTGGTGGGCTATTAGGCATGCTTTCTTTTGATTTTGGTTTATCCTGGTCATATTTGGCTTGGTAGGTGCAGACCCTGACTTCTCTGTAGTCTTTGTCATCTCGGAAGAACATGTGTAGTTTCCTCATGTTCACCTCATCTTGGTGGGTTTTTAAGATTTTGTACATTTTGTTGTAGTTTTTCTCTTTTGTTGTTCTGGGTGCATCGTAGTCTTCAATCTCCTTCTTGAGTTCTTCTATCAGGATGACAAATCTTGCATGTTTTCTTTTGGCGTGCTCTATTACCAACTGGATCATTGTAGTTGAACCCTGTATAAGGTTCTTCTCCCAATCATCAGCAAGCTCTGAGTCTAGAGGGTCATCGATGACTCAAGAACTCAAGAAGGAGATCGAAGACTACGATGCACCCAGAACAACGAAAGAGAAAAACTACAACACAATGTACAAAATCTTAAAAACCCACCAAGATGAGGTGAAAATGAGGAAACTACACAAGTTCTTCCGAGATGACCAAGACTATAGAAAAGACAAGGTCTTCACCATCCAGGACACAGAAGATTGATTACTCGGGCTGGATGAAAATCAGCTCTGACCATTGGAGAACATGGTTCGATGGCAAGGAAATGATTGATGTCAGCCCCTGTGGCTGTGGTATGGGAACGGAATAGAATGTTATACATTTTATTGTGTTTTGCCTGTGGTTGCCACGGCCAAGGAAGCAGTGACTGAAGCCTATCAATCAATTGTGCTAATTTTAGAGAAGCTATGGTCTACTTGCTTATGTTAAATGATCAAGGAAACCTCTTTTGTCTGTTTATCTATATCTAGATAATATCTAGAGATCATTAGATCACTAATGAGGACAGATATTATAATATTATTAAAATGTGCTGCTTTCATGGGTTGGTAAGATTTGGGGTTTTGTTTATCAATTAACTTTTTATTTTACAGTTTTCTTTTTAATTGCTTTGTTTTTGATTATTTTTATTACATCTAGGACAGACTGATTCCGCCAAAACACTTTTGATATTCAATTGAGAAAAATGGCTGAGTCCCTGATATACTTTTAAACTATTTTCTGAAAATAAAGTGCATTTATTTGTGATTTTTGTTTATGGATTTGGCTGAATATGAAAACAACAATTTGACTGACTGACAGATATGCAGGAAAACAACAAAGCATGCAAAAAAGTGTGTTATTCAATGTGGATGAAGTATTGCCCAGGGGCAAAGCGTTTGTCTTGCAGCCCACGGTCGAATCCGAAACCATTTGTTGATATTAAGCACGTTATAAAAGAACAATTATTACATAATTATAATCATTATGGTGAACTCGTGTGCACAAAGCCGTAAACTCGATAGACATTTTAGAAACATAATGTGCCTCATTACAAGTTTGCCTGTCCGATATGAATGGTACCAGTAAGCTTGCCAATACGGTTGTTAACGGACCAGCAAACTATGAGTTCTGCTCGCGGGTGCCTTCCTGCCTGCCAGGTCTGACCTGGCGGGCATACCAGCACCCGCAAGCAGAGCATGTCGGATGCACCGGCACCATTCACGAATGGTGCCGGTGCATCAGACCTCTCCATTCCCATTGAGCCTTAGTGGGCTCAATGGGAATATGGAGCATTTCTTTTCAGCACCCGGTAATGAGCAATTACCAGGTCTGGCGGAGCCAGAATGCCCCGGTAATTGCCCATTCCCAAGTCCCGGTAAAATTTCCAGGTTCAGCGGAAGCCTGCCGGTTTTACTGGCAAGGCTACTGCCAAACTTGTAATAGGCCCAATGAATTATGAATCCAGCATTTCCAAGATCCATCCACTAAAAATGACAGCGCATGTTGTGAGCACTCAAGATGGAGCGCAAAATCAAATTCAGACCAGGAGTTCAAGTTACTTGCAGAGGATGTGGTGAATGGGACAGCAAGGTGGTTCAGCAAACTGATAGCCAACACTGCTCTCTGCAAGTGGCCATCACTATAACGTCACAGGACCACAAACCTTCATACTAGTCTGACGCTAATAGTAACATTGGAACATTAAAAAGAGATGGAAGGGTCGGAAGTATAGAATGTGGGGAGTGCTGGCAGAACATAAGTGCTAGGCAACTGCCAATGGAGGAGGGACTGTGCCACCTTTTGCATGAAGGTCCATAATCCATCTTTGGGGGCCTGGCGACATGTGGAGCTAAAATGTTGGGATTGGAGACACCACTGTCAGACATGAGCTCATTTACGAAATGTCTGCCCAAGATAAAGTGTGCTGCAGTACTCTCTCTCCGATTCTGCAAACACGTGTCTTTTCCCAAGGCGGGTGGGCTCTGTTGTGCCTCCAGCTTCTCCATGGCCCCCCACTGTGTGAGCAGTGCAAACATATTTGAGCACTACAATGAGAAATAAGAGGAACGGATTCCGCTATTCACATCGATATTGTTTAAACACGGCGTACACTTGTCTCTGTCTTTTTAAAA
This sequence comes from Ambystoma mexicanum, assembly GCF_040938575.1. Taxonomy (NCBI): domain Eukaryota; kingdom Metazoa; phylum Chordata; class Amphibia; order Caudata; family Ambystomatidae; genus Ambystoma; species Ambystoma mexicanum. The sequence goes on from NC_090921.1 coordinate 1,244,530,696, forward strand.
TGTATACATTATAACTATGTTTTGTATCACGTATTAGTGATATGTTCATCTCTTTTCCCTTCCTTTTCCGATATCTGAGGCTGCTTGTGTTTACTATAACTGTTCTGACTGATTTTACGGCATTGTAACCGAAATCATATATTGTAATGATTAGTATATTTACAACCAGTCTACATTGTGCATGTCCATGTGCATGTGTGCCAGCTACTGTGCACCTGCCCGCATGCTCTGAAGAGGTGATGTCACGTATTACATAGCATTGACCAGCCAAGAGGTCAAACATGACTCCACAAGAAAGATGGCTAGCCTTAAACTGATATGTCTGCTCTAGCCCAATGCAAATAGCGTATCCCCATGTAATATCATTATATCCAGGAGACAACATCACACCACATATCTAAGGCACCATACACCAAGAACAGAAGGCTCCCACATTTCATTGTTCATCTTGTGCATCGCAAAACAGCCACTGACTCGCAGTATACGCTATACTGCACAGTTGTTGGCATACATGCCCAAGGCAACTTGCTGGAGGAGGACAGGTTTGATGAAGACCCACAGGAAGGTTATGCTGGCACCAGTGACACAACTATGGCCTCCATCAGTACAACTGAAACTTCTGCCAGAATCACTGTCACCACACTGCCACAACTTCTTCCACCATACATTCAGCAGCAGCAACCACATCATTGCCTGAGAGAGCCAAGTACAGCAGACCACTGTCCTAGAGAACCAACACGTAGCAACAATAGGTCACCGGGCAACCGGGCAATCCAATATCTGAATCATCTCCCTCTGGTAACCCAGAACATTATTGATGATATGCTTAATTACTAGGGATATGGAAGGTCATCACAGTGTTGGGTTTGGGAGCTATGACAGACCATCATGTACAAAGCTGACGAGAGATGGATGAAATGCTCAGATGTATTGGGTATCATAAGTGAGGTGTAGGTGGGGTCAGTGGGCACAACAAGATGGTGAGTACCCAGAGTGGGAGAGGCCATATATCTCCCACTCTAAGTGAGTTTTGAAATTTTGAAGAGTGATGGATAGAAGGTTTTGAATGAATCATAACCGCTAGAAGGATGATGTACAACCCTCCAAACAATAATTTGTCATTGTGCCATGCCATAATAGAAGCAGAAAAATAAAATGCATATCAAGCTTGGTCCTTCCCCAGAAGGGGCACTCAATGCCGAGCTCTGAAATCACACCCTTTCTGGACATGGCCACAACCAACACAAAACACGCTTTGCCTACATTTGGCATCATCAGTGAGTGGAAGCGTGGGAATTTAGGCACAACAAGTTGGGTACCTATTTTTGGGCATTCCCGCCCCACTCAGAGTGACTTTTTCACAATTAACGAGTGTTGCGTTGAAGGCAACCCTCCAAACCATCGTTTTTCTAGTGTGCCATAACAGAAGGGAAATCACATATGCAAATCAGGTTTGGTCCCCCATTAAAGAAAGCAATCCATCCTAAGTCGCAAGGCCGCATCCAGGATGCATGATGCCACAAGCAACACCACACATGATTCAGCATCATTGGGCATAAACAGTGAAGTGAGTACCAGTGGGGAAGAGGAGGACGGAGGCTACCAAGCAATGACAACCTTGTGTCTATAAATAGGAACAATGGTTATGGTGAGGTGTCCATGCACAGACACACAGTGCACAGTACACCTCTGCTGATCCAGGCATAGAAATGGCCATGTTAGGGATTGCATATTGTGTTGTAACTGTAAGAGGTGGAGGAACACCAGAGTGTTGGAAATCTCTTGGCAAAGCAGTTGGTGGTGCAATTTAGGGTGTTGCTCAGTAAATAAGGGAGGTAAAACCAGCCATCTTCAAGGTGAAGACGAAGGACAGGAACAGGAACTAGGCCCTCTGCAGTGCACAAACTGATTGGTTGCAACTGATGCCACTCAGAGCAGGAGGACATTTAGGAAATAAGTACTGCATTTGACAGTTTTGTTGAGACCTTGGAATGTCAGGAGAACAACACGTTCCAGGCTGCTCTAGGTTAGGAAGGGTCACCAGAACTCCATTTACTGGCATGTCCCCCTTAATCTCTCCCATCAGCTCTTCCAATGTGACCAGTCCTAGCAGGCTCCCTGCTGGAGCAGCTGGACTTCCCCTCTCCCTGTCAGAGGTAGGTCGCCAGAGCAGAAAGAACAATCAGAAGTCAACGCCAGTGTAGATACATAATAAACCTCCATCACACGCAGACACGCTATACAAATGCCATATCATATCATATCATATATTGCCTGGCCCAATTGCGTAGTGTCATATTATATTAGACTGAAAACCTGATGCCCCCTTATCTTCGCTCCCACTGGGAGAATTTGAATTAAGATGTTATCTCTTGTCTAATGATTGATGAATGTATTCAACGCACAGACTGGAATTACACCTACCAATCATATTTGCCGTATCATCTCATGGAATATTGATGGTTTGGCCACAGAAAATATGTATCCGCAGTTGCATTCCTATGTTTCCAACAACTATGATATAATCCAGGTTCTGTCACTTTTTTTGAACACCTGCAACCACTAAAGTAAGGAGACGGGCCTGACCTTCTCTGTCTCCGCCACAAGTAAGTGTGCTTTTCAACTTGAATCCTGATCAAGGCATAATGTTCACTTTCTATATATGATAACTCCGGGGGGGGAGGGTCGATTTCACGCTGGCTGTTTTGATGAATTAGACACCATGTGCACTTAAATAACTGATGCAAAGTTACTTTTACCTCTAGATGTGTATTTTGGCAAAATAGCTGGTGATTTTAAAGTTCGCAAAGGATCTCAAACTGAGGCAGCAGATCTCGAGTTGGGGGTCTGCTGTTAATGTGCACAACGTCGAATATTCTAGACAGTGGGGGAAGGCAGCCAATGAAGCTACCTGAATTGCATAATCTATGGGTAATCAAAGGCTGTGTTTCTTCTGATGACCCAGGGACTGGCACCTGCACAGGTGCATGCTCTGGTCCAATAGATGATAGTATGTGCAGAACCTTCGGTTGCGGGAGGATCCCAGGTTTGTTTGTGGTGGTTAGGGCTGAAAGTACGCATGTTTCACTTGTGTTAGACTTTCCACTTGCTGCTTCTATCCATTCTAAGATGGGCAATTGCCCATGGATAATAGCCAATAGGAATAATCAGCAGAGAGTATGCCTGGCAGAGGAACGCTCTGACTGGCTGTTGCGTGGAATTGTACAACTACTGGGTAACATCCCACTGTAGGGTCTATAGTGCGACTGCAATCCTCGAGGTGGAATATTTTCCCACGGTTGATAATCCCCCATGTGCACATGTGTGTTGTATATCGGGGTCTTTCAACCATATTCGGCCTTTTAGAATAAAGCTAAGACCCTTTGCTTTATGCAGACTGTCACTTCATGGTTCCTGTTGTGTAGCCCCAGTGGGTAATGTGTGCGGGCTGCAGGCAATCTCTGGGCTGTGGTGAGGAGTCAGCAGGAGCAGTGTGACGATAGACTTGACCAGCATTTTTCATCAGTTGAACAGCAGAGTGCAAAAGTGTAGGGAAAAAGACGGCGTACATGTGCGTATGCTGTCTTTTGCCCTGCACTTTTGCACTCCCCTATGCAAAGTGAGTAAACGCTGCATCGCATGTCAGCATCATTTTTATTGTGAGCTCCACTTGCCATGCTCGCATTGTAAGCGGCTCTCACAATTACAATTAAAACCTACCTGACATGCAAACATGTCAGGCACGGTTTAATTGTAATTGTACACACTGCCTGCCTGCCATGCAAGTATGGTAGGCAGCTTGTAAAATTGATCTCTATGGTGTCTGCCACCTTTATGCTTGTGCATAACGGTGGGGTCTTGGGCATAAAGCTGGCGGACCCCACAGGGATCTCCAGTATGTGTGCCAGCGTGAGACTCTATGCCCCTGCTACCAGTCACTTGGTTAGGCGATTTCCTGGTTCCTTTTTCCTTTTGGATCAAGGGCCAAGAAACGAAGCTTGTAAACTCAGCCATTTTGAGACTGAGCCAGCGATTGGTCCCAGTGGCGGGTATTGCATCACAACTTAATGCTCATTTCGCATCAGAAGATAATCTAGCTCCACAGAAGATGTGTGCATCTAGAAATTCTCCATCTCAACCCTGCTTTAATTATGAACTAAAATGTTTCAGACTGAAACGTAGAATAGCAGAACGTCGATGGAGGGGCTCTTATTGCCCAATGGATAAAGAACTTTTGCACCAACATTCTGCCATCTTTCACAAAGCGATTCACTTCACAAATTGTGTGGATTCTGCAATTAACCAACTGAGCGCCCTGTTCGACCTAGTCTGCTCCCTGTCTACCCACACTTCCTCACAAGGGGGGATTTCCCCCTTCCAGGACTTATGTAATTCACTATAAGAATTCTTTACTAAAAAATCATGGACATTTGTGGATTGATTGCCTCTTCTAGCTAGAATTGGGATGAACCTCAATTTATTCCAATCACAGTGGTTGTTCCCTCACTGGCTTCATGGTCTACTTTTCCGTCTTTTCTAGTGGAGGACATAATCACAGCCACTAATAAATTAAAAACGGCATCTCCTCTGAACCCAAATCCTCTGGATTCCTAAAGAGATAATACCAGTGATTGCCCCTTGAGTCACCCGTGCAATCAATCACTCTTGCTCTAAGGGTATCATTTCCGAGGAGCTAAAGCATGCTTCGATCATTCCTTTCCTAAACAAACCTTGTTTAGATGCATCCGCTCTATCTAATGTTCACCCCATTTCATTGCTTCCTTTTTATTATGAAGTTGTTAGAAACTTTGATTTTCCCTCTGCTTACCTCTTTTTTGGAGTCTAGTGATTTTGTTTAAGCCCTTTCAGTAAGGACTCCACCCCTGCCGGAGTACAAAAACAGTCCTGCTTTTCCAGTAAGGACTCCGCCTTAGCTGGAGTAATAAAAACAGGCCTGCTTTCGGTGGTCGATGATTTAACACATCTTGCTGATCAGGGTGAAGTGGGGGCGCTGATCTTGTTAGATCTTTCAGTCGTGTTTGAGACGATTGACCACTCCACCCTCCTCTTCCGCCTCGCCAGTGCTGGTCTGTCTGGTCAGATTTTTTCTTGGTTTCAGTCTTTCCTATCAGGTCATGTTCAATCTCTTTCTCATCCTCCTTTTTGCTCTGAGCCAGTGCCTCTGTCCTGCGGAGTACCTCAAGGCTCCTCTTTGTTCCCAATCTTATTTTACATCTATATCCTGCCTTTGGTCGGACTCATCCACTCCCAATACCTAGGCCGTTACTCCTATGCTGATGACACCCAAATAATTATGAGGTTGCATTTAGCTCAACCTGGCACTGTGTCACAGCTATGGGTTGCCAGAAGGCCGTGGGTGTTGGATGGCCGAAAACTGGCTGAATATGAATGGAAACAAGACGGAGGTATGGGTTACAAGCTTTTCTGCCTATTCTTTTTCTGTTCCTGTTCCCTCTCTTTTGACACCGGACCACTGCCGACAGCTCTTGGTCCCCTTCCTACAACAGTAGTTAAGACACTTGGGGTTAAGCTTCAAGCTTCGCTTTCAATAGAGGCCCAGGTAGCGTTGGTCTGCCAAATTGGACATCTGAGGCTTAGGACGCATCACAAGTTCTTCCTTTTATTCCATCTAACTCCCATGCACTGGCTATTGCCTCTTTGTTCATGAGCGGGGTTGATTATTGTAACGCTTTATATCTTGCTAAACCAGGCTACTTGACTTATCGGCTCCAGCTCTTACAGGATTCTGCTGCAAGAATAATGGACCTTCCTGCTTTTGCAGCACATATCTCCCGTATCTTGCGCCAGCTTCATTGGCTCCCGGTTGGTAAAAGGATCAATTTCAAATATGTGTGCCTGGTGTAACTCCAAAGTAAATTTCTCCCATACACACCAAGACGTCCTCTTCATTGACAAAACAGTCTTATAAGCTCCGTGCCTCGCATTCGAAGGACCCGGATTGGTGGCCGGGCCTGCTCGGTTGCAGCTGCAATGCTTTGGATCACTCTTTCCTTCTGCTATTCTTTAAAAAGCTTTCTGTTTCAGCAGCCTCTCTTTTTTGCATAAATGTTGGTAATTTTTGTGGGTTTAAGCGCAAAATGCCTTTGGGTTACACACGCTCAATACATACTAAGAACAATAACAATATGTCATTGCAAATGCTGGAGCATTTGTATGGTGGAGAGGAAGGGAGGAGGTAAAAACACAAGTTGAGTTCGACCCCTCCCCTCCATTTACAAATGCTTGAAAATGAGCCATGACGTTAACAGAAGGGGTAAAACTCAATATTCCGGCTCTGATGAACCAAGATGTCTAGATCTAACTCGCTTGCATATTCCAACCATACTCTGTATTGTCTAGGCTTAAATGATGTATTTGCCAACCCAAGCACTATACCAGAGATAGCTAAATACACTGTATTTGAAGTCTATGATTGCATGCAAGATTTCAGACAGGCTGCTTAGAACAAAACAAAACTACTGTCAGGGCGTTTTTACCTTTCATGTCTATTAAAGACAGTTCACGTAATTATCTTTCACCAATTTCTAGCTAAGGAACACGCCTACGTGTTCCTCAAATGCTACTGGCTTCGAATCGATTGGCTAGGCATTGAAATCAGGAGGCTACTTGTAAATGCGTTCATATTTCATTTGAAACAAACATGCCTTTTGTATTCTTTTTTTAGTGGAATTTTTGATCACGAAAGAAATGTACTGTCACTCTGATAAGAGTTTTAGAGAATGCTGTGTGCATACTACTTTATTATGCAAGCAAAGTATCTTGTGGTATGTTGGTGTTGGGAGCTCTATTAACTGGCAGCTCCATATATCCGCGACAGGAAATATTCAATTAGCGCTTGATCGCTCCTTGGGATGACTTGTGTATTTAATGTGCATGCATATTATGTGCATTACTGTAAGCCTCACTGTAATGGATGAAATAATGTGTCTGTATCTAGTGTGTATGCTAGGATGTGAGTAAATGCATTTGTTTTTGAAATATGAATGATTCTGCGTGTTATCACGTGAGTGCATTCTATTTCTTTAATATATTTCGATGTTAAGTATATTAATTTATCAACATGTTTGTGGGGAATATGCTTGAAAGCAATGCAATTTTTATTATTATTATTATTATTATTATTATTATTATTATTATTATTATTATTATTATCGGGAGGGGTTTAACAAGTGAAGAAGAGCTCATGTAAAAGTGTCATTAAAGGATTGTGGAGAAAGTAGAATTGTATTGTGTGAGACCTGTTAGCCTCCAGGGGCAGATGTATTGGATTAATTTGAAACTGTTTTACCTAATGGAGATTTTCAGAATGTATTTCACTGAAAAACGAAATTAACTTTTTAACTTTTCTGTTTTTTTTATAATATGGGCGGATACCCCCTACTGCTCACCTCACCCATCCCTACCCTAACTTATATCCTTACCCCACACCCCACCTATTAAGCACTATACACATACCACTTTACCAACCATTTTCAGTGATATAAATTCTGTCTTATTTCATTAGGTAAAATTGGATTTGGTGAAAAGTAGGTATACGTCCAGGGGCGGCTCATTTATGAAAGACGACGGGGCACCGACCCGCCATCATCCTCGTCCATCATAGAGAAGTGGCGTCAGCCCAGTAGAAACACTGAGCGTTCCCTGAGCTGCTTCCTGCAGCTTATGGAGTACTGATGGGCTGGCTCACACTGTCAAAGGGAAACATGGTATCCCTTTGCCAATTAGTTCCCCAGTGTGAATGTGGAATGCATCATTCTAGGCCACAGGTATTTTGCTTCCCCAGTCTTGCATGGCGAATTGGGGATGCAGGTTGGGGAACTACAGGGTTGAATGTTTGAGGAGGTGCTTCTACACCTCCCCACACATTAAAATTGATAAGGGTTCTGAACCTGTAGGCCCCTTAAGCGAGGTAACACATTATTAGATGGATGGGGATGCAGAATGTACTTTGACACCAATAATAAGAACAACTCAGGAAGTTGGAAAAAACATAACTGTTTTAATTGCAATTGTCTAAAACATGGAGTACAGTAGACATCAACAGACGTCCCACAAGCAATCACAATGTTTCACAAGAAAAAATATATTTATAACAAAAATTTGTCATCAATGACGTAACACTACATGGCAAAATAAGAAAACCTACTTGGAGTATGCTTAAAGGGACCATCTAAGTATCCTTTCTATGGGGGATAGGATTGTGATTGGATCTCTAACATCAGGTGGACAACGTATGCCCACCCCTACTGCAAGACATCTTCACCATCATAGAATAAACAACATTTCATTGGCTTTCAAACTGTAAGGCTCTTTGCTATGTGGCCCTCTACAATTGGTTGGCACGCTTGTACCCTTCTGGAATATTCCACCTGCTAGCAGCACGCAAGCTTGTACCCCCGGTGCTTGTGGGTGGACTTGACCATGCCTTCCCACCTAATTAGCCCCTCATCCATCATCACTTCTGCTGTCTGAAAATCAAATTGTCTTTGAACTCGGCCTTGCAAGTTTCACTGTGCCTGATAATAAAAGGGAGTGTGACCACTGCCTTATCTCCAGTCTCAATGTGGTTTGCCCAAAGTCTATTTTCATCTGGACCATGTGGCAGGAGACTGTGTTTGAGCTCCTTTCTTCCTATTTAATACTATTAAATAAATAAGACTTGGCAACCATAGTGCTTTTCCATTACTCCTCAAACAGGAGCTTGCCTCACTTCTCACATTTATTGTATCTTCTGGAATAGATAACCAGTTTCTTGGCTGCCTTAATCCTTGACACTGGGCCAGACAAGCCTTCTCGAATCTTCCTTCAATGTCAGCTGTTTTCTTCTACTGCTCCACAGGTTCAGCCCTTCTGTTCATGGGGTCCTAGTTTGCTAAAAAAACAACGTGGAACATCCAGATTCTATACACACATATATATGTAGTGGCGGCAAAGCCTACAGTCTATTCACTATTTATAGCCAGCCTTATGATTATCACAGGGGCCTCTATTTTGCTGGGACCAATGAAATAAACAGTATGGATTAGCAGAATCAGGAAAACAATATTAAATGTTAAGCTCGCATAAATTATGCACCAATACATTATCCCCCACCATTTGCAATTCTCCACATGTCGTTGAGTTTGCTCACTTTCCAAATCTGCATCATTCTCGACAGTCCTCATTATGTATACTGTTTTAAGGAAGGAATAAAAACCTTTTTAATCAGGCAACCTTGTTAACTGATCAGGTAACTGTAGGATCTGTTCAACTATCGCCACAAGCAGCCTCCTAATTGCAGGGCCATTTTAGGATCCTGTAGAAACACCAGTATATTAGTACTACGCCCAACAAGAGCAGGATAAGCTTGAAGTATGCAAACAAAAACAGCAAGAAGCAGCCTATGGGCATCGGAATCCAACAGCACCATCTGAATTAACTAAAGAGAAACTCAGTGAGAAATGAATCTGGAAACTGCTCACGCTTCCTGTCGTCAAACTAAAACTCCAGATTTGGCATATTTAGAACATCAACATTGTTTAAAGTCCAATTCAAAGATTCCTAAGACTTAAGAACTTAGTTTAACACTCCTGCTATAACATCTATAAAGAGCGTCCTGGATGAGCCGCAGTCCAAATGCACACTTGCATTTATTTAATCAGCAATCTTAGCGTCCTTCTTCCTCGTCATTGATATAGTCTGTACGTGCTGAACTTCTTCTTCTTGTCTTGCTACTGACTCAACGGTTGGGGATGCATTGGTCTCACCAGCATAAGGCTTTACGTCACTTAGGTGGATCCAGGTGCCTCTTTCTTTGACTTATTCTGCTGAGGGAGTAATGTTCTTAACAACATAGGGACCACTAAAACAGGGCTTTCGCCAGTTCCTTATGAAGTTACGTGCTAGGACTGAATCTCTGACACATAATTTAGGTACAGGAAGTAGTTCTTGAAGTCTGGTTGCTGAATGGTCTTCATCTTCATCGTTATTACTCTGTATTTTGTTGTTCCATTGTACAGCGCCTTGGTGTAAAGCGCTCTATAAATCAATCAATCAATCAATCAATCAATCTGTGTCCTGTGACTGACTCCCCTTGTGCTTGAGTTCATCTGAAATGACAGAAATGCTAGCGGTCATACATGTTAAATAAGCACATAACTCATTTCCTAAAATTTCTGCAGTCTTCTGGGCATCACTTCTGGTCCCCGATTGAGGAGACAAAGGCGTTGTCATTTGCCTCCCTGTCACTAGTTTATGGGGTGTAAGGTGGTGGTCCAACCCAGGTTGGTTCCTTAATGCATACAATGCAGGGATCAGGCAATTTTGCAATTCTCTCTTTAAGAAGACCGTTAAGTCTCTCACATTATTTGTTTGCTTGCGGTGGCAAGCAGAAGAAAACGTATGTTTTATGCTAAGCAATAAGCTAATCTGTTCAAATACTTCATTAACAAAATGGGGCCCACTGACAGATCTCAGCACCTCACATACTCCCCATCTGGGAAAGACCTCTCAGACTAAAAACTTTGTTGCACAAGTGGCATCAGGGTGTGTCGATTGAACTGCTTCGATCCACCTGGAAAAGGGACACACCAACACTATCAGCACCTGTATCCACTACATACATGCAGCATATCAACATAGTCGATATGTAAAGGTTGAAAAAGACTGTTCGTTTGAGGAAACAATCTTCTGATCATTCACAGAGTATGCCCAGTGGTATACTTTTGACATACGATGCAATTTACTACATAAACTGCAACGTGTTCTAAGAGGTTCGGTACAAACCAGTCCTCCGCACTAGCTGCTGCAAGGCTTTCCCTAGTTAAATGCGTCGGATAGTGCAGCTGCTCAAGTGCTACCTTTAACAAGGCTAGAGGCATCACGTTTCCACAATTCCTGCTCTTCCTGTGGTGCATCGCCTTGAACCTCCAACAACTGTGTTTTTGATAAATGAGGAAACCCTTCATTTACTGTCATGATCATAACTACTTTTTCCTTTACATCTGGAGTTTCAAAACTTGAAATATCTGGTCAATATGCAAACCTTTTGGCCTCTTCGTCTACGGGTTTGTTCCCGCGAGAAAGTCAGTTTGCTTAGTATGTGCTGTGCATTTATATATTGCAATGGCTACAGGTAGTTGTAGTGCCTTAAAATACCTATCCAATTATGCTGCTTGTTGCACTGGAGTGCCATCCGTTCGGAGGTAGCCCCTCCTTTTCTAACGTGCTAACCCTGCGTGCATTGTTGACGTCACATAGGCGGAGTCACTGCACGTCGTTACTTCCTGCCCAGAGTGTTTCTCGAGCGTGACAATGAGCACCACCAATTCAGCTGCTTGTGTTGAAAAGTGAGACAGTAGTCTTGCACCTTCCACAACCTCAAATTCGCTGTTTGCTCTATGCCTCACCATGGCAGCACCTGAATGCCTTTCCCCATCATTTTGTTTAATTTTTGAAGACCAGTCAATAAAGACAATCTCCCCCCTGCTAACACATTTTCCTTTATGCGTGGGGTGTTCTCATAGAACTCCTCATAGTTATATCAATGATGCACATCTTCACCCTCTGCCACAGGCCCAGCTTCAAATGTGGCAGGAAGTTGAGACTTGTCACAATGGGGATGTTACTCCACTGATGCACCTGTGCAAGACACTGCCAAAGCATGCACCTAAGCTCAAACAGTATAGCGCAGAATGTGTAAAAGGTACAGCAGACAAAATGTTCAAGCCATGGCCACAAGGGGGATCACTGTCAAAAGTGGTATTGCAACACATGACCACATGGAAGAAATTGGAGAAAAGGCTAGCTATTTTAGAGATCTGGAAGCTGTATCAGTAAGAGAGAGAGGATCCGCCACTTGAGGATTGGATGCTTTATCAGTGTAAGGAGGAATGTGCCAAAACTTCTGCTCCCCTTGCCTCGCCTGACATAAAAGGCTTTAGTATAGAAAACTAGGTATTGTATCCATTGAAGGATTTGAAAGCTGTGATGGGGTATACCAATCTGATATATGAACCGCCTGCTTATAATAGTGGACAGTAGAGGAGACTAGGAAGAGAGAAGAGACCTTTAAGGTTGTACAAAACAGAGAAGAGAAAAGTGAATGACCAAATATATCAACAGAGATAGAACGAGAGATTAAGTGATGGATAGGAGAAAACAGTAAAGCTGACATGGCAGCGCTCGTACAGAACGAATGGATGGGAGGACAGATATTGCTCAAATTTGATGGGAAAAGTATCGAGGAAGTTAGGCAGAGGAAAGACCAAGACGAACAGGATAGAAAAGACAAGGAATGAGAAAAGTGGTTGAAAGAGGATGAACAAAAAGAAAGAGCAGGCAGAGACGAGAACAAATGTATCAGTAAGAACAGCTAAAGAAGGGAGAAAGGGCAGAGGAGCAAGGCAAATATGACAACAGAGAGAGAGAACTCAACGAACGATATAGGCAAGAAAAGAAGAGAGAAGAGAAGGAAGCACAGAAATTAAGGGATACAAGAATACAAAGACGAAGGGAAGAAAAGGAGCATAGGGCAAATGGAAGAAGGGAAGAAAAAAGAAGGGAATATAAAAGAGTAATATGGGAAGCGAGAAAGCGAAGAGAATGAGACGAGGAAGCCGAGCGAAAAAGGAGACAAAAGGAAGGCGATATTGTTCACATTAAGAAAGATTTAATGGAACCGAGTCTGGTTATATCATGGGGAAATATAGAAGAGTTCCTCCGTCACAGGGAGCAATGTCAGGGCCATGTAGGGTAACCCTAGAAGAGAATTTTGACATAGGAAGCATCAGGGAGTGTATTGATAAGGCCTGTCAACATTGAAGGGAAAGCAGCAAATTGAGAAGCCGAGGGAAAGGTGAACAATCCCTGGTCCTTCAGTCATGAAGCGAGGAAAGAGACCCTTTTAGTCTCCAGCATAGAGCCGTGTCCTTAGTCAGGCTGACTTAAGATAAGGCTGAGAGAGAAGAGAGCCATACTAGTTGGGGACTAGATATGTCAGACGAAGAGAGAGAAACCATCCATGGGGAAGAGGGAGGAGGTGCATGTGGCTCCAGGGATGTTTGCAGACAGACAAAGAAATAAGATGGTCTGATCTAGAGCATCCTAAGGATAGGTCACCAGATCCTATGGCATATCCAGAGCGACCTAAAGGGCTATCGCATAGCGAAAAAAGGGAGTCACAACCATATCAACCATATATGAACAGACTGAGGTCATTGCTAGGAAGAAGGCGAACAGTAACCACTGTCCCTGCTATGGATAGGCAGATGATGGGAACTGATTGTGGATTTGGGTTCACACAGTTACCTTTATTGGAGAAAGGAGGGGCCAGACCACAGTATATTCGGTGGCGCAAAATGGATAAGGATAATATAAGGTGTGCAGCCACAGCAAGCACCATTGAATCTGCCACAGGTGCAGTCACAGCACGCACCCATGCAGATACAGCAGAATCCAAACACGGGACAGCTACTGACACCTAGAGTGAGCGGTGTCACAGTGATGGGAGGAAGTCCTTTTATGGGTACCGGGATAAGCATGTACCCACAATGGGATAGCTCAAAGGGAGACTTGATGTGTTCAGTACTATCTGTGACACCAGACCATCAAGAGGAACCAAGGGTTGATGTGACGATAGGAGGCAAATCTTTTTCTTTTTTAGTAGACACTGGGGCTAATCGTTCATGTATACGAGAGGGCAAATATCCAATGTCAGCAAATGCCATGAATGTGCAAGGATTCTCTGGAGCTACAAGTAGAGTTCCTTTTACTGACCAATTGCAAGCTTCCATAGGAGAGTGTGCATGTCTGTTCCATTATTGTATTTAAGGCAGACACCAGTCAACATTCTAGGAAGAGATTTATTGACGAAATGAAATATGACCATTTATTTCACTGATGAAGGTAAATTCTGTTCCACTCCAGGGATACATTATATGAACGTTGGTGAGTATATAATGGCGTTTACTGGGCACATGGCTCTGTGAGGGATGCCATTAGAGCCAGATGTCTTTCTTTATGGGGTGAGCATTTTTTGACATGGCTACCCGATTTAGTGGGAAAGATTATGAGAATACCTGATGAGTTCTTGTTCAGGCCACAGATACCTATGGATGAAGAGGGGTGACAGACTATTCCCCTAGAGTTAAATGCAGCCATAGTACAAGGGGAAATGGCCATGCTCAAAGGAACAGATGAAGAGGGCAGGCCATGAAGAACATTGATTTCCATTGGGGAAGAGTACATTTTGACTGACGTCACAGACAAAGACATGTTCAGAGATGAACTATCAGATGATGAAGTGATATTTGAGATGAGTATTACATATTGGATCAGAATAGAGAAAAGGGAGATCCCACAGCGAATGGTGATAATGCGACAGCACCTGTAACTTTTTGATGAATATTTGGAAAAAGTGGCAAATACTTTATGGACCACATGCACCTATGACATAGGCCTATTGAAGGGGGTAGTGGAGGTTAAGATTAAGCTTAAGCCAGGAGCAATTTTACCTTGAGCAAGACAGTACCCAAGGTCTCAAGAGGCGGATGAGGGTATTTTAAGACTATATCAGTCCTTATGGAACAAGGTATTTTAGTAACATCACAGTCACTGTGTAATACCGAGGTGTACCCTGTGAAAAAATCGAAGGGAGGGTCGTTGAGATTCATATAAGACATGAGACTGATTACCCAGATTGTAGAGGTAGAGTTTGATTTAGTTCCGAATCCGGCGACAATATTGTATAGTATCCCAACAGAAGTACTGTATTTTACGGTGATTGACTTGAAAAATGTGTTTTTCTCAATCCCGTTGTATAAGGACTCCCAAGATCTCACGTCTTTTATGTTTCACTAGACAAAACTAAAAAACGCACTTGTTTGCCCCAAAGGTATTGCGAGTCTCCATCTATCATCTTTAATAGAGATCTTCAGATAGAACTAATCAAAATTGATTTGAAAAGTGTTGTGCTGGAGTACGTAGATGATATTTTGGTTTGTAGCACAACAGAAGATGAGTGCAGACAAGATGCGATTCAGTTAATTACTATCCTGGCAGACAAAGGATATAAGGTAGACAAAGAGAAGCTGCAATATTGTCAAGAATAAGTGTTGTATATAGGTCAGTTGATCTCACATAAAGGGAAAAAGGTTACACCTGAAAGAGCTGAGGCAATAATTAAAACAGCAAAACTGCACACGATAAAACAAATGCTGCAGTTTTTGGGATTATGCAACTATGTTAGAGCAAGGGTATTTGATTATAGTTCATACACAAGACCCCTTTTACAGGCATTGAAGAAAGCACAAGTGAATAGGGAAAGAATAAAATGGACTGAGGAAATGGAGGAAGGGTTTGAAGAACTGAAAAAACTATTTGAACATCTCAAGTTTTCAGGAATTCCCAACTATGGTTAGGAATTCTTTTTATTTTCACATATCAATGGGACAGTCATGACAGTGGTGCTTACACATGGGACTACATTGGGGTACAAACCACAGGAATATTACAGTGGGACTTTGGATCCAGTTATGAGAGGGCACTTTCCTTGCTAACAGTCTCTGGCAGCCGCCACATTTACAATAGAGAAGTCTACTAGTATTGTGATGGGGTGTTCTATGACATTATTTGTTGAGCATGCTTTGCTTGCTATTTTGGAAAAGCCTACGGATACGTTGACATATCAGAGAGCTTTTGTATATTAAGTAGTTATATCAAATCCAGCAATCCAATAGTTAGGTGTAAAATCTGTGTAACTGACAGTAAGTATTGACTTTCAATACTTACTGTCAGTTACACAGATACGTTTCAGAAAAACAACAAATATGAGCGCACTCCAACCACTGCTGCTCAAAGCCTCTATTTCTCAATTATCTCAATCTATCTTTTCAGGCAGCACCAACAATGACTTAATACTAGAGAGTAACTTTTTATCTCTTCTTTAACCTCACAATTTATTCTCGTCGCTCTTCGACACCTTTTTTCATTTACAAAATACACAAACAGAAAGACAGAGTAGTCGACTTTCCATAACTACACAATGGTACTCCTTTTCTTGTAGCCCCTAAAATACCCTGATTGGAATTTGAGTCATTCCATATCATAGACCTGTTTATGTGCCGCCTATTTACCCGCTTGGGGTTTTGAAATGACTCTTTCTAGACCTGCCTTGAAGTAGGAAACCGGGCTACACAAACTGCTCCTCATTAATTTAAACAAGTCACCGTTACTTTTCTACGTTATCACAGTCCCATCCCCTTATTTTGCCATTCCCCTCAATCTACTCACCATTTCCTCTTCAGCTCCAAGACCTTCAGTATTGTCCACTCCTCCATCGACCACAGTTGCCTTTCGTCTGTTCAGCGCCTGTGGAAACCAGGACAGATTTCGTGAAAGAGGGACCCCTCCCACCTATATCGATTTTCTTGCAAGCTTTCTATGTCGGCCGCTCTCCACCAGAAACTTTGCGATCTTCCGGAAAGATGGCGGAGGGTGTCCAATTATCCAAAACACTCGAAGGCTACTGGTTGATGCGTCTTCGGAATTATCCTATCTCTTCTACCATGTGAACCCGTAGGCCCTTTAAGTGAGATAACACATTATTAGATGTATGAGGATGCAGAATTTACTCTGACACCAATAATGAGACTGACTCAGGAAGTTGGCAAAAACATAACTGTTTTAATTGCAATTGTCTAAAACAGGGAGTACAGTGGATATAAACGGATGTCGCACAAGAAATCTTTCAGGCTAATTCATAGAATCCAGCGCACAAGAAGCGCACGCGGCTGGCGCACAGCGTGCGCCTGCGATAGTCTGCGCCAGGCACGTGCGCTAAAACAGATTTCCGCGCACAGCGTATTCATGGATTTCAAGCTCCCAAACCAGCCGTGGCGCAGAGAATCGCAGCGAGCCTGCAGCAGCGCCAGTAACGCCCCCAAGAACGCCCTCGCGCAAGGAAAAGCCATCAAAATCGCTAAATCATCGCTAAGGGCTGCGCTAACCCTGGACCACTTCACAGGGCAGGCAAACAAGGAAAGAAAAGCGGGCAATCTTCAAATCAGGAGTACGCGGGAAGTACTACACGCGACTAGGCAGGGAACGTGAATTACAGGGGTACGCGGGAATCATCACACGCGAACAGCCAGGGTGCGTGTATTACAGGGGTAGCGGGAAGTTCAACACGCGATTGGCCAGGGTACGTGTATTACAGGGGTACGCGTGAAGTAGAACACGCGATAGGCCAGGGAACGTGTATTACAGGGGTACGCGGGAATTATCACACGCGAACAGCCAGGGTGCGTGTATTACAGGGGTAGCGGGAAGTTCAACACGCGATTGGCCAGGGAACGTGTATTACAGGGGGACGCGTGAAGTAGAACACGCGATAGGCCAGGGAACGTGTATCACAGGGGTATGCGGGAATTATCACACGCGAACAGCCAGGGTGCGTGTATTACAGGGGTAGCGGGAAGTTCAACACGCGATTGGCCAGGGAACGTGTATTACAGGGGGACGCGTGAAGTAGAACACGCGATAGGCCAGGGAACGTGTATCACAGGGGAACGCGGGAATTATCACACGCGAACAGCCAGGGTGCGTGTATTACAGGGGTAGCGGGAAGTTCAACACGCGATTGGCCAGGGTACGTGTATCACAGGGGTGCGTGGGAATTATCACATGCGAATAGGCTGGGTGGGCCCTCACAGGTGTACCCTGTACACCCTCCACGGCCCCTGCAGGCAGCCCACAAAACAGTGGACTACCCTGCACACCTGCTCATGTCCCCCTGCACCCCCATCCACCAGGGGCACCCTCCACCAGGCCCCCACCCATGTCTCCCACCACCCCCACCCCCCAGCAGTGCAGGGGCACCTGCCATCAGGCCCCCATCCATGTCTCCCACCACCCCCACCCCCCATCCACCAGGGGCACCCTCCACCAGGCCCCCACCCATGTCTCCCACCACCCCCACCCACCAGCACTGTGGGGCACGTGGCCAGCAGGCAGTCAGGCAGCAGCCGATGGCAGGTGGGAGCGTGCTCAGGGCTCTGGGGGACTTAAATTTGGCCTCCTGGCCAGGAGCCTGGTCTTTCGTGTTTGAACGCGTGGACAGCCTGATAGGGAGTGATTTTGCACGTGAAAACCCCACACTCAGCGAATCGCGCGAAAACCCGTCACCAGCATATGTGCGTCAATAGTTACCTGCACGTGCAGTGTCAAAGCGTGTGATTGGTGAAAATGGATCTACACGCAGGAGTGACAAAGCGTGTGATTGGTGAAAAGTGAGCTACACGCAGGAGTGTCAAAGCGTGTGATTGGTGAAAAAGGATCCACACGCAGGAGTGACAAAGCGTGTGATTGGTGAACATGGGCCAAGCACGTACACGCCGTAAGTGACGCTGTACGTGTGGGCCTGTATAAAAGGTAGTGTTGAACACCATTTCCTTGTACGTGCTTTTCGTGGAGAGCGAGTGGGTGAATTCTGTACTTCTTGTCGTTTCACACGCGATTTACTTCACGGCGTTTCCAGTTCGTACTCCCTGTTACCTCTGACAGCTTTTTCTCTTTTTCCTCTTGTACTGGTTTACCTGGGCCTGTTCCCTCAAACAGTGTCCCCTTCTACTGTTGTCCTGTCTCCTCAGACAGCGTACACATCTTCTTTTGGTGGGGGTGTTGCCAACCAAAAGCGCTCATTTTTCACGCTCTTTTACCTGGCAGACGGTGAGTCACGCACGTATCTAACATCTGTGCTTGCCCCGTGTGTAGCCTACCCCTTCAGAGGTCAATCTAGGCTGCGTGTGACACGCATACGTTCATTGTGTTACTGGATGCCACAGCGTAGTGCAGGGTTTTCCATCAGCACACGTGGTCTAGGAGGGGTATTGTGCACGTTCCTTAACTTTTTTGGGGTGCCTGTGCGTTGCGTGACCCGTCATCTTTCCCCAGGGGTGTCATATAGCCTTGCCACTGCACTAGGGTACGAATACCATCTGGTACCCAACCCCTTTGACACCCAATTGCCCAGGACAATTGTGCACACCGACTCCCATACGCACAATACCATCAGTGCCATGGTTGGGAGGCGTGCAAGCCGTAAGGGTGGCAAAGGTGGCCGAGCCACACGTGGTGGCCGTGGAGGATCCACTAGGGGACGTGGTTGTGACTTGCAGGGTGCCCCTGTCCCCCCCAGTCTGGAGGACCAGTCAGGGACACCCATGCCCCCCCCCCCCCAGTTGAGAGTCATGTGGCTGATACCAACCCTGATCAGCCCTTGTCGGACCAGGCCATTGTGGCACCAGACCTGTCCGAGGGTGATCCCATCGCTGACATCCAGGTCAGCAGGTCCACTGCACGTGCACCGGTGCACATTGGTGTCATCAGGGCACGCGCATCTATGCCAGATAGGTCATCTGCTGGCCCCCGTAGCCAGGGTGTGGCTCCATCCACCCCACCTCTCATACACCCTGCCAAGACTGTGTCGGTCCTAGTTCATGCACCTCAGATCAGGCCTGACCCCATCCCACTACCCCCAATGCCTGCACCTACTCCCATGCTGAGTGGGCAATCCCACACACCCAGTACTGAGTCCACCACGACTCCTGCCCCTAGTGTCCACAGCGGCGTAGGACACTCTGGATCCCCACCACCTTCCAAGCGCAAGAGGAAGAGTGCACGTCCGGCACAGGCTGATGCCCCAGGCACGGCTGCACAGTCCGGCCCATCAAGGAAGCCAAGCTTCACAGACGCCGAACTGAATGCACTTGTTCAGTATGTGTCAGATCATGATAGGGAAATGGTCATCGTTGCAGGGTCCAAGACCACACATGCCAGACGCCAGGCACACTGGCAGACCATTGCTGACAGAATAAGTGCCCTTGGAGTAGTGAGGCGCACAGCTAGTGATTGCCAGAAGCGCTGGAATGACCTTAAGCGCAGGGCAAAGGATAAGCTGGCCTCAAGTCATGCCGCAACCTTGGTGACTGGAGGTGGGTCCCCAGCACAGGATATAGAACTCACACCACACGAGTCTGTAGCTGGATCCTACGTCACCGAGGGACAACTCCAAGGTGTGGGAGACCTCCCTGATTACGAGGCATCATCCGGTGAGTGCACATGCATGTGTGTATTATCCATGTGCATGGTGTGTGTGTGAAGCATTCATGTTGGGTGCCTGTCAAGGGGGTGTGTGGCAGAGTTGATAGTGGCACCCATGTGCCTCATCCAGTATGTTCAGTGCAACACCATCTGGCCACAGCACTATCCCTACTGGCAACAGTGCACATATGGGCCGACACCATGGAAGTTGCCCTTGAATTGTCATTTTGTCACTACATTGTTGCTCATACTCCCCTGTCTATTCATCTGATGTCTTACATACCATTCCTATCCTTTCCCCCAGCCATTCAAGTTTCATCTTCACATGCCTGACATGCAATGATACCACATGCTAATGCGTCCTCTGTATATAAATGCCAACCAACATGCTGTCATACTGTGGATGTTGCCTTGACATCCACCTCCCACCTGTGGGCTTTGGTACCGTCTGGTTTCGAGCCCCATTCCCTCACACTCCATGCTGCTCTTCATGGTCTATCTTCCATGACTCCTACAGTTCAGACCATCGTGCCCTACTCACGACACCTGCTTGCCAAAAGTCAAATGAGGGCACCTTGCCCTCCAATGCGACCCACCCTATTGCTGACCAGTGCATCTGAGCCTACTCTAAGCTAACTCTCACTGACATCTGCTCATACATGCCTTTGCCTGTCCCATAGACCCTTCACATGGTCCCTGTCCTCTCTCCTTGCTCCTCTTCCACCATCATTGGTGGGACCCGTTGGGGTGTACTCCTGGCCTCCTTCCAATCCTCAGAGGCCACTATTGATGTGCATGGTAATGGGAGCGTCTCAGTCCAAGTCCCTTAGGCCAACCTCAATCTCTATGAGAAATGCTACCCACATCTCATCAACTTACTTACCTCTCCTGCTGTCCCCCCTCCTCTCTCCTCATCAATCCTGCACTGCCTCCCTGCACCCTCCCATGAACCTTCTCCGCCTCCCACTCCAACTCCTACACATGCTGCACCTCTGATCTCTAGCACTCCCCGTAACTCCTCCAAGGCTGTCAACCTCCTCCACAATTACACTCCTTTCACTGCGGCTGCATCAGGCATTCCTCCGATATCTGTCACTTACATGAGGTTATGCACCTTGACATCCTTGGTCTCATGGAAACATGTCTGACGGCCAGCTCTGTCTGCATCCTTGACCCTCTCCTTGGCCCGCCACTACTGTGCAGGGGGGGTGTGCCCTTGGCTTCCCTGAGGGTATTCCTGCCACTGTCACTCCTACTTAGACCTACTCCACTCTGGAATGGCTTGTGTGAGGTCTCTCTCCACCACACCTTGACATTCTCAAACAGTGCGTACTGTGTCTGGGAAAACTGGTCAAATGTACTACTTCCTTTCTGAGTGTCCTCACCTCTCCTCCTCACTCATGTCCCCAGACACAGAAATCCTCATCCTTGGTGCTGTACGCATCCACCTGCATGCTTGTTGACGCCCCCACGTGACCTTTCTGTGACCTCAGCAACTCCCTCTCACCCTCTAGACTCCCGTCTGTCCCTACTCATTCTGCAGGGCACACTCTTGATGCTCTGATCTCATCTGACTTTCCCCTCTCCGTCCATCTCTGCACTCCTCTCTCCTGGAGTGATCACATTCTCCTCTCCTCCCAGCTCACCCTCACCACCCCACAGGCAAAGCCACCCTCACCACTGTCACACACCTTCTTGGTATTCCGACCCATGAAGTGTGTGTCAGTCGAGGCTCATGCAGCCAAAATCTCCCCCCCATCCAGCTCCCCCTTAGGCTCACTCCCATCCTGACAGGGCCCACTCCATGCTCCACTCCATGTCAGGTACACTGGATGTCTTTGCCACGGTCATGACCACCTGTCTGAAGCCCCATGCCAATGCAGAGTCCTGGCATGACTCGGATCTTGTGAACCCAAACCACAGGTGCCGGGTGGCAGAGAGGGAATGTCCTGCATCATGGCCATCCTCTGGCAAACTGGCCTGCCACATGCTCCAAAGGCAATAGCGCCTCACCCTTTTCACCAAGATGAGATCCCCAATCCAAGGGCACATATCTGCGGCATGTGACAACTCTGCAGGACACATAGAAATCTGAAAGGACCTTGCCGAGCCAGAAGCAGTGTGTACCTCCCCTGTCCCCTCCGAGCCCACAGCACTGCATGATTGTCTCTGTACCCCTATAGGCCACCCCCCCAGCACTTGTCTGCGCCTAACACCATCTGCCCTTGACGTCAAGTCCTACTTACCTTGTACAGCACTTCCAGCCGCCACTTCCCCTTGCACTTCATTGTGCCACCCACCCCTGCACTTGCGTGACATGAATGACACCAGCACCAGTAGGATTGTTGACTGGCATCCCCTTCTGCCCCACCACCCCTCAGTGCTCCGCTGTACCTTCATACATTACTTGACCGGTGCTTCACGAATGCAATATGAATCCTTTACAGGTGATGGGGAGGTGGAATCACATTGTTTACTGCATTTTGTTGATGTAGACAAGGCACTGTGCATCGTTGCCAATTCGGACTAGCAGATCCATGTACAACATGTATACTTATGGATGTGACGATGCAATGTCAGGACCAGAGTGGTTGAAATCCAAAAAAGTAGCCCTCCTCTCCCTCTTCACTTGGTGGCTATGTCACATGCCATGTGTGTGATGGCATGTGCCTTTGACATGCCAATCACCGGCCAATGTGTGATGGCAGTGCTAGGCAGCAAGGTGAGCAGGCGTTGCTCTCCAATCTGTACATTGTATGCCCTGAGCCTCCCCTACAGACCCAGTGATGGTGAATGCATAGGAGGTCTCCCAGTCATGTTGGACATGTGTCGTAGAACTACTGCCTCTGTTGTTCATCAGCCCTTGGTGCATGCCATGGTGCTAATGCCTGTTTCCATTTTTCTCTTTCATGTCTTTGCAGGGGACGAAGCACTTGTTGATGCTGGGGATGTGGTGGTGGAGCCGTCCCAGGAGGGCAACCCGGGCCGACCTACCACAAGTGAGGGACGTGGTGTGTTTGTGGGTGAAAACCCACAAGTGCTGCAGGCCGTGCTGTCGAGGGGTGTCTCTGGGGGTTCCTCCCCCGAGCAGTATTCAGGTGTAGACTCGGAGGATGACACCTATGTGCAGTCGCAGGTGAGTGTTCTTGGGAGAGAATCTCCTCTGTCCGACCCACCTGCAGCCGGGCCATTGCCCTCAATGGGGATGTCAGTGTCGGCAGATCAGCCTCCGGTGGTTACGGATGCAGGGCCACACCACCCAATCTCTGATCCTGTTCCTGGGGCTGCAGATCAGAGAGGGAATGCAGTCCTGCAGCCTGAGGCCTTGCCGGCACAGCAAGGCGCAGTCCGCCTTGCCCCAGGCAGGTGTGGTGCCCGTCAACGTGGTGGCCGTATGCCACCTGGCAATACCGTTTGGGAGCAATCCATCTACGGTATGGCCACCCAACAGGCAGCATCATCCGAGATGATTGCACAGGCCATGGATAGGGTGGCCACTTCCATTGTCCCCCCAGAAAGGCTGATGGAGCGACTGGAGCAGGCTACAGAGTCCATCTGCCAGGCACACAGGGAGGATATGTTGGCGTCCAACATGGACAGGCGGGCGGCACTGGCGACTCTGCGGGAATCACTTTCCATGGAGTCCCAGCGCCACAGGGAAGGCCTGAGGGAAGAACTCCGTCACCTCAGGTCGACCCTGTTAGAGCTTGAGGCTTCATCCCATAGAAGGACAGAGGAGCAGCTGGAGCGTCTGACACGGACGCTCTCGGCCGAGATGCAGGCAACTCGTGCGGAGGTCAGGTCATCCCGGGAGTTACTGCATGGGGACCTCCGCATGATTATAACCCAGAACCAGAACTACCAGACCCGCCTGCTTGCAGCCATGGAGGAGCAAACTCGTGCTTTGCGTGGGCTGCCTCCCATTGTCACACCATCTTCTGAGGCAGCTCCCCCACCTCCAGAGTCAGCTGCAGGGTCTGGCCAGAGCCATAGCGACTCATCTCCCACAACAGAGTAGCCGTGTGGGCCACGAGCCTATGGGGTGTTTTCCTTTCCCATGATCCACACAGGTGGATTGTGGCGTGCATCCTGTCCTCGGACCTCATAGGTGGCCCCCCCCCCCCCCGCCGGCCCTTTCATGGCCATTTTTTCTCGTTTTTATTTTTATTTTGCAAGAGTGTTGCCTTGTGTGGGTACCTGGGCATACACTGTATTGTGGCTGGGCACATGCAGGCTTGTCCTGAGTTTGGTTTCGATGCTTGGGTAGCAGACATCCACACCCCTCCTGCTTCCGTTTCCATGGGCTTGCAAAGGGTGTGCCCAAGTGACAGCAAATTACACGGTGACATTGGACTCCCATGAGCTGTTGGCCAGTCCATAGTCAATACTGTGTAGACATTCATAGTGTTCATTGTTGTTGCACCTAACTATGCATGATGGTTTGATATGTGCCTCTACTTACATATGTTGCTCATGTTTTGCAGGTATTTCACACAGATCTTCACAAGGGCATACTCTCTGGAGTCAGACTACATGTCGGTAGATGTGCACTGACACTTTTGCATGGCGCCATCACTGTACATCTGGACGGTGAGGACATACCAGCAGAATCAGGTAATGAGACTACCATTGATTACATGCAATGTGTCTTGTTTGGGTGGGCTTCAGGGTGGGTTGGTGTGTAATTTGATTGAAAATACTCTTACACAGGTGTGTAGTAGTGGCTCCAGGGCGGTTAGCTGCTCAAGTGCGGCTATGTTCCATTTGGGGCACTGCTATTTGTGACACTGGTGTCATGTTGTGATGGCCAGTTTGTTTGCTGTCACATACCATGACATGGTGTCCTCAGTGGCGGGACTGTGAAGGGAATGGTTGACATGGCAATGTTGTCATGTAGTGAATCGCCTGTGGCAATGCATATTAGATTGATGGAGTTGTGTCTTTGCGTTGTGATGCATTGCTGGTGTATGTGTAGCTAGGGGTGCACACATATTGACACTTCCATGTTAACAATCTCAGGCTGATGTGTATCTGACTGTTTATTGTCAAGTAATTTTCAGACATTGTCAGGTAGTGTCATCATTGATTGTCAGATGGTATGTGCCAGAGCAGTGTGCACTAGCCAGCACTGTGATTCCTAGGTGAAGAAGTTGGCCACCAGTTGCGTACGGGCTGCCTCCCCCCGTGCCCTTTCCCCTCCCATGCGCAGCGGCCGTGCATGTGGTTGTGGATGTGGGGGCACCACCATGTCCACGGGCAGGCCCCGGCGTGTTCCAACGTTGTGCAGGACACATGCTGCCACTATGATCCTGCACACTATTCGGGGAGCATATAACAGCTGCCCGCCAGAACGGTCAAGGGAGCGAAAGCGTGACTTCAGCACTCCGAATGTGCGCTCCACTATGCCCCGTGTTGCAATGTGGGCTGTGTTGTACCTTACCTGGGGTGGCGTGGTGGGGTTCCGGATTGGGGTCATCATGTGGGGGCTGATAGGGTAGGCACTGTCCCCTGCGGAGGTGGTGATGGGTATCATTAGTGGTGTTGTGTCATGACCCAGTATCTGACATGCATGCATGTGCAGTGGCATTCATGCTCACCAAGCAGCCATGTATCTCCATGCTGGCCAGCCTCTAGGTCCCGGCATAGGGTAGACATTCTGTAGATGAAGCTGTCGTGGGTGCACCCTGGATAGTTGGCATATACTGATGTGATGATTCCCTTGGCATTGCATACAACTTGCACGTTGATGGAATGCCAGTGCTTGCGGTTTCTATAGATGTGCTCTGTTGCCCTGGGTGGACGTAGAGCCACATGTGTGCAGTCAATTGCACCAAGCACTTTGGGGAATTGAGCCACACCATAGAATTCCTGGATGCACGTCCGCCTTTCTGCATGAGTCCTGGGGAGATATATGTGCCTGCGGACTGATGGCCGTGCAGTGATGATGTTCAAGACCTGGTGTAGGCAGCGTGACTGCGTGGCCTGTGACACACCACCCACTATGGCACTTGTCCGCTGAAAGGATCCAGTGGCCAAGAAGTGCAGTACATTCAGGACCTTCTGCAGGGGGCTGAGTGCTTGGGAGCACAGGGTGGGTGATGTGAGGTCATCCTCCCACTCACTGACCAGGTCCAGTATGATGTGTGCTGGAAACCTGTACCTCCCATACACCTGGTCATCAGGCATCCCGAATAGGCTGGTTCTGGGTGTGAATATTCTGGCCCTGACTCTCCTCCTCCTCCTCCTTTGGTAGCCCACTGCCACTGCTGCTAGGAACGGTATGTTCATCCTGGCATCTGGCTTGTTTATTGAAAAGTGCGCAGAATAATGCCTTGCGCGTGTTGTAGGCGAGCGTGTGAGCCTCGCACCCCTGGAATCGAGTTCCCACTCCAATCGCGTGTGGAAATTCCCACGCAGCAGGCATACAGGTGCGCTGACGTACTTGCTTGTGTAAGTGGCCGCGCGCCCCTGAAATACACGTACTTAGGCCAATGGCGTGTACGCGCACTTTTGGCCAATTACACGCGATGAAATACACGTACATAGGCCAATGGCGTGTACGCGCACTTTTGGCCAATTACACGTGATGAAATACACGTACATAGGCCAATGGCGTGTACGCGCACTTTTGGCCAATTACACGCGATGAAATACACGTACATAGGCCAATGGCGTGTACGCGCACTTTTGGCCAATTACACGCGATGACACTCTGACGTGCAGTATTTCCACGTGTGCTCCGTCTTCACGTGCTGAGTGGGGAACGCCCGTGCGGATCACGTCAGACGCGCTTACGCGATGAGGGACTCTGGTCCAATAGAATCGCGTATGCGTGCTGACGCACTTACGCGCTAAGGGCCTTTCCTCGGATTTCACGCTGACGTGCAGGAATTTCACGTGCCAAATCACTCCGTATCAAGCTGGCCACCCGAAAACACACGGAACACCACGCTCCTGCCCCGAAGGCCGAGTTACTGCCCCCCCAGTGCCCTGAGCAGCCTCCCACGTGCTATCTGCTGCTGCCTGCCTGCCTGCCTGCCTGCTGCCACCGTGCCCTGCCATTTGGTGCCTGCACATCAGCCATCTGCAGGGGTCCACTTGCTGTGTCCACCCCTGCTGGAACTGAAGACTCCCAACTGGGATTACATCGCTCCACAGCCCAGCCCCAGGACCCAGTTGCCCACCCACACCTGCCTCTGGGGTTGCCATGTCGGGCACTTCTACATCTGGCACCAGTGGCAACCCCAGGCCAGAGGGGCAGAGGGGCACCAGCTTCACTGCCACCGAAGTTGGTGTCCTGGTGGAGCATGTCCTGGGGCAGTATGATGCCCTCTTTGGATCGTCCCGCGCCAGCAAGGAAGGACGGGAGAGGATCTGGGCCGACTGTGTGGTTGCCATCAACGCGGAGGGGGTGGCAACCCGCAACGTCTTGAAGATCAAGAAGCGCTGGGAGGACTTGAGGTCCAGGACCCTTGTGAAGGCCCGGCGCCTCGTGGAGGGGGGCCGGGGCCACATGAGTTCCATCCAGAAGAGGGTCCTGGAACGCGTACGCCCAGCGCTCCACGCCCAGATCCTTGAGAGGGAGACCCGTCTGGAGTTGAGCGGTAAGTGTCCAAGCATCACTGTGTGAGACAGGGCATGTTGCGGTGTGCTGGTTCTATGATACTTGCCTGTATGTGTGCCATGGGCCATGTATGCATGTATGTGTGCTGGGACATCATGGTAATGCATGTGCGACCAGTGATGTGTGACCCACATGGTTGTTGCATGTGTTGAAATGCGGCATGGGGAGCACTATGCAGATTTGGGACATGAGAGCATGCCAGTCTCTGTACCTGGACATGGATGGGGGTGAAGGATGGGTGCTGATGCCAGGTACATATATGGTAGCCATGTCTGTGTGCCTGACCTGCATGTCTGTGACTTGTGCATGCCATGGATGCATGACTCATGTGTGTGACAATGCACAGATTCAGTGACGCACCCAACTTACCCTTGTTTTGCCTGTGTTCGGTGTGATTGGGGCCAGATGGATGTGACTGAGGTGAAGTGTGTGCATGTGATATGCATGAGCCATGATGCATGTGAGTTACATATCATTGAATGTTTCAAGAGTCAATTGGACATGCATGGAAATGTGCATGGCATGCACCATGCCTGTTACTGTGTGTGTTTTGCCTGGACTGACCCATGTGTTGTGGAGGGACATGATGGAAGTGTACTTTGACAGGGGTGCTCATCTGCTATTGCTTCCTGTCTAGGGGACCATTGTACAGTAGCCTGATGCTTGTGTCCTTTGTCTCCCTCTACGCAGCGGCTAGTGAAGAAGAGGGCGGAGACGGCGCTGTGGAGCAAGGCGGCGGGGATGCCCCCACGGCTGCAGCGGAAGGGGTGGGTGAGCCCCCACAGGGGCCTGCTACGGCGGGAGACGGTGAGGAGCCATCCATGTTGGTGGTTTGCACAGAGGAGGAGGAGGCCGACACTGGTGCACACATGGGGCCTGGTGGGAGCATCCCTGCTGGTGCAAGTGGTGCAGTCCAGGGCCAGGGGCAGGAGGCAGCACAGGTCACCGTGGAGGTGCCTGTGCATGTCGCTGTCCCTGACCCTGTGAGTGCACCACCATGCACCAGCATGGATGCCCCGTCCCAGGCCCGTCCGCAGGTAGAGGGGATGTCCATGTCAACTGACTCCCCTCCACCTGCGGCCGTGGGAACCCCTGGCCGCGTGGAGCAGGTCCTGATTGGGGTCGCGATGCGCACGGCTGTGATTCGTGATGCCGTGCGTGCTTCCCGGGAGGAGCACGCACGTCATCACGAAGTGCACCGTGCCGACGTGGCCCAATTGGGATCGGCCATGTTCGGGGGGTTCCTGCATGTGTTGGCCAATCTGACGGCCCTCTCCTCCTCTGTGCAGGCTATCCACCGGTCGTTCTCCTTGCCGTCTTCCGGCCCAGATGCCACCATGGCCCCCTGTGGACCTGCCCCGACCAATGCAGCGAGCTCGGTGGGGATCCCATCCCTGCCGCAGTTGGGAGTCGGAGGTCCAGCAGGGGTGGACGACACAGCAAGTGGACCCCAGCAGATGGAAGATGTGCCGGCATCATCGGGCAGGGCACGTGCACGACGGCGTCGGTGGTTACCATCAGCCTGGATGCCGTCGTGCTGGCAGAGGCAGTGGCGTCGGAGGCAGCAGCGGGCTCGACGTGGGAGGCATCATGGCTCAGGGCCATCAAGATCGGAGGGGCAGGCATCGGCCGGAGGGCAGGGCAACCCTGGCATGGCAGTGTGTTCCGTGTGGGAGGAGTTTGGCCAGCGGATAGGTGCGGAGCGGCAGCGGGCGGAAGAGGAGCGGCTCGCCATGGCCAGGGCGGAGATCTCCATGCATCAGGCATTGAGGCAGGCTGAGTGCCTCGAGGAGGCTCGCAGGGAATTTGGTGAGCACATGGGGTTGTCCCTGCGAGACCTCGGGGCCAGGACTGAGTCCCGCCTCCAGGACATTGACATGGAGTTCGAGGATGCCCTGGCCAGCATCACCAAGTGAGCCGCAGGACTAGCCCGCTGCCTTTGTATATAGTTTTTTAGTTAGTTAGTGCTAGGTTTCCTTTATTTCTTTTTATTATTTTGGACCGCTTGGACAATGGCCACTTCTTTGTACATATTTTTTTAATTAGTTAGTATTAGGTTTCATTAGTGGTGTTGGGCTCATGGACCCTTGAACAATCCTGTATATATTGTTATTTTTTGGGAGGTACATTTTTTTACTTTCATATTGTTTACACCATGTCGTAATGGTTTTTCTTTCATTTCATACTACATGTGTTTACTTTGGACAAAATCTATTGATTTTTCTATCCTTTGTTTTTTGGTTTCTCATTTTTGTTCCCGGACATGGACCTTTTATTTGCTTTGCCAGATAGTTGTAATAGTTTACTTGATATTTTTTGTAATACATTTTTATATTATCTTACACTTGTGTCATTTTTTCTTTGGTTTCTTACATGTCATGATATGGGTTTTGACATTCACTTGCACCCGTTGTGTATGTGTGTGTGGCGGACATGTGTTCTTTTGCATACTTGCCTTTGGGGTTGTGTCATGTGATTGCATTCACTATGTGGGTGCATGCAATCCTTGCCTGGGTGTTTGTGCTGGGTATGCTGGCCATTACTGCCATTATTGTGTATCGTCAGGACCAGGGGCCAGGGGGACATGGGTGGGGGCCTGGTGGAGGGTGTCCCTGGTGGATGGGGGGTTGGGGGTGGTGGGAGACATGGGTTGGACATGGGTGGGGGCCTGCTGGCAGGTTCCCCACAGTGCTGGGGGTGGGGGTGGTGGGAGACATGGGTGGGGGCCTGGTGGAGGGTGTCCCTGGTGGATGGGGGTGGGGGGTGGTGGGAGACATGGGTGGGGGCCTGGTGGAGGGTGTCCCTGGTGGATGGGGGTTGGGGGTGGTGGGAGACATGGGTTGGACATGGGTGGGGGCCTGCTGGCAGGTTCCCCACAGTGCTGGGGGTGGGGGTGGTGGGAGACATGGGTGGGGGCCTGGTGGAGGGTGTCCCTGGTGGATGGGGGGTGGGGGGTGGTGGGAGACATGGGTGGGGGCCTGGTGGAGGGTGTCCCTGGTGGATGGGGGGTTGGGGGTGGTGGGAGACATGGGTTGGACATGGGTGGGGGCCTGCTGGCAGGTTCCCCACAGTGCTGGGGGTGGGGGTGGTGGGAGACATGGGTGGGGGCCTGGTGGAGGGTGTCCCTGGTGGATGGGGGGTGGGGGGTGGTGGGAGACATGGGTGGGGGCCTGGTGGAGGGTGTCCCTGGTGGATGGGGGTTGGGGGTGGTGGGAGACATGGGTTGGACATGGGTGGGGGCCTGCTGGCAGGTTCCCCACAGTGCTGGGGGTGGGGGTGGTGGGAGACATGGGTGGGGGCCTGGTGGAGGGTGTCCCTGGTGGATGGGGGGTGGGGGGTGGTGGGAGACATGGGTGGGGGCCTGGTGGAGGGTGTCCCTGGTGGATGGGGGTTGGGGGTGGTGGGAGACATGGGTTGGACATGGGTGGGGGCCTGCTGGCAGGTTCCCCACAGTGCTGGGGGTGGGGGTGGTGGGAGACATGGGTGGGGGCCTGGTGGAGGGTGTCCCTGGTGGATGGGGGTGGGGGGTGGTGGGAGACATGGGTGGGGGCCTGGTGGAGGGTGTCCCTGGTGGATGGGGGTTGGGGGTGGTGGGAGACATGGGTTGGACATGGGTGGGGGCCTGCTGGCAGGTTCCCCACAGTGCTGGGGGTGGGGGTGGTGGGAGACATGGGTGGGGGCCTGGTGGAGGGTGTCCCTGGTGGATGGGGGTTGGGGGTGGTGGGAGACATGGGTTGGACATGGGTGGGGGCCTGCTGGCAGGTTCCCCACAGTGCTGGGGGTGGGGGTGGTGGGAGACATGGGTGGGGGCCTGGTGGAGGGTGTCCCTGGTGGATGGGGGGTGGGGGGTGGTGGGAGACATGGGTGGGGGCCTGGTGGAGGGTGTCCCTGGTGGATGGGGGTTGGGGGTGGTGGGAGACATGGGTTGGACATGGGTGGGGGCCTGCTGGCAGGTTCCCCACAGTGCTGGGGGTGGGGGTGGTGGGAGACATGGGTGGGGGCCTGGTGGAGGGTGTCCCTGGTGGATGGGGGGTGGGGGGTGGTGGGAGACATGGGTGGGGGCCTGGTGGAGGGTGTCCCTGGTGGATGGGGGTTGGGGGTGGTGGGAGACATGGGTTGGACATGGGTGGGGGCCTGCTGGCAGGTTCCCCACAGTGCTGGGGGTGGGGGTGGTGGGAGACATGGGTGGGGGCCTGGTGGAGGGTGTCCCTGGTGGATGGGGGGTGGGGGGTGGTGGGAGACATGGGTGGGGGCCTGGTGGAGGGTGTCCCTGGTGGATGGGGGTTGGGGGTGGTGGGAGACATGGGTTGGACATGGGTGGGGGCCTGCTGGCAGGTTCCCCACAGTGCTGGGGGTGGGGGTGGTGGGAGACATGGGTGGGGGCCTGGTGGAGGGTGTCCCTGGTGGATGGGGGTTGGGGG
Source organism: Ambystoma mexicanum (assembly GCF_040938575.1). Classification (NCBI taxonomy): domain Eukaryota; kingdom Metazoa; phylum Chordata; class Amphibia; order Caudata; family Ambystomatidae; genus Ambystoma; species Ambystoma mexicanum. The sequence goes on from NC_090921.1 coordinate 1,244,562,862, forward strand.
TGGTGGGAGACATGGGTTGGACATGGGTGGGGGCCTGCTGGCAGGTTTCCCACAGTGCTGGGGGTGGGGGTGGTGGGAGACATGGGTGGGGGCCTGGTGGAGGGTGTCCCTGGTGGATGGGGGGTGGGGGGTGGTGGGAGACATGGGTTGGACATGGGTGGGGGCCTGCTGGCAGGTTCCCCACAGTGCTGGGGGTGGGGGTGGTGGGAGACATGGGTGGGGGCCTGGTGGAGGGTGTCCCTGGTGGATGGGGGGTGGGGGGTGGTGGGAGACATGGGTTGGACATGGGTGGGGGCCTGCTGGCAGGTTCCCCACAGTGCTGGGGGTGGGGGTGGTGGGAGACATGGGTGGGGGCCTGGTGGAGGGTGTCCCTGGTGGATGGGGGTTGGGGGTGGTGGGAGACATGGGTTGGACATGGGTGGGGGCCTGCTGGCAGGTTCCCCACAGTGCTGGGGGTGGGGGTGGTGGGAGACATGAGCAGGTGTGCAGGGTAGTTCCCTGTGGTGTGTGCTGCCTGCAGGGGCCGTGGAGGGTGTACAGGTAATGCCTGGGAGCACACAGCCATTTCGCGTGTGCAACTTCACGCGCACCCCTGCAATCCACGTACCCGGCCATATCGCGTGTGGAACTTCACGCGCACCCCTGGAATCCACGTAGCCGGCCATATCGCGTGTGGAACTTCCCGCGCACCCCTGGAATCCACGTAGCCGGCCATATCGCGTGTGGAACTTCCCGCGCACCCCTGCAATCCACGTACCCTGCCATATCGCGTGTGGAACTTCACGCGCACCCCTGGAATCCACGTAGCCGGACATATCGCGTGTGCAACTTCCCGCGCACCCCTGAAATCCACGTAGCCGGCCTTTTCGCGTGTGCTACTTCCCTCGCACCCCTGTAATCCACGTACCCTGCCATATCGCGTGTGGAACTTCCCGCGCAGCCCTGTAATCCACGTAGCCGGCCATATCGCGTGTGGAACTTCCCGCGCACCCCTGAAATCCACGTACCCTGCCATATCGCGTGTGGAACTTCACGCGCACCCCTGGAATCCACGTAGCCGGACATATCGCGTGTGCAACTTCCCGCGCACCCCTGAAATCCACGTAGCCGGCCATTTCGCGTGTGCAACTTCCCGCGCACCCCTGAAATCCACGTAGCCGGACATATCGCGTGTGCAACTTCCCGCGCACCCCTGAAATCCACGTAGCCGGCCATTTCGCGTGTGGAACTTCCCGCGCACCCCTGTAATCCACGTAGCCGGCCTTTTCGCGTGTGGAACTTCACGCGCACCCCTGGAATCCACGTAGCCGGACATATCGCGTGTGCAACTTCCCGCGCACCCCTGAAATCCACGTAGCCGGCCATTTCGCGTGTGCAACTTCCCGCGCACCCCTGAAATCCACGTAGCCGGCCTTTTCGCGTGTGCTACTTCCCTCGCACCCCTGTAATCCACGTACCCTGCCATATCGCGTGTGGAACTTCCCGCGCACCCCTGTAATCCACGTAGCCGGCCATATCGCGTGTGCAACTTCCCGCGCACCCCTGAAATCCACGTAGCCGGCCTTTTCGCGTGTGCTACTTCCCTCGCACCCCTGTAATCCACGTACCCTGCCATATCGCGTGTGGAACTTCCCGCGCAGCCCTGTAATCCACGTAGCCGGCCATATCGCGTGTGGAACTTCCCGCGCACCCCTGAAATCCACGTACCCTGCCATATCGCGTGTGGAACTTCACGCGCACCCCTGGAATCCACGTAGCCGGACATATCGCGTGTGCAACTTCCCGCGCACCCCTGAAATCCACGTAGCCGGCCTTTTCGCGTGTGCTACTTCCCTCGCACCCCTGTAATCCACGTACCCTGCCATATCGCGTGTGGGACTTCCCGCGCACCCCTGTAATCCACGTAGCCGGCCATATCGCGTGTGCAACTTCCCGCGCACCCCTGAAATCCATGTAGCCGGCCTTTTCGCGTGTGCTACTTCCCTCGCACCCCTGTAATCCACGTACCCTGCCATATCGCGTGTGGAACTTCCCGCGCAGCCCTGTAATCCACGTAGCCGGCCATATCGCGTGTGGAACTTCCCGCGCACCCCTGTAATCCACGTAGCCGGCCATATCGCGTGTGCAACTTCCCGCGCACCCCTTAAATCCACGTAGCCGGCCTTTTCGCTTGTGCTACTTCCCTCGCACCCCTGTGATCCACATACCCTGCCATATCGCGTGTGGAACTTCCCGCGCACCCCTGTAATCCACGTAGCCGGCCATATCGCGTGTGGAACTTCCCGCGCACCCCTGAAATCCACGTACCCGGCCATATCGCGAGTGCAACTTACCGCGCACCCCGGTATGCACGCACACGTTTATTTTTTCTCTCTGCGCGTGTGTGTGTTTGTGGGTACCCCTTTGTACGTCTTTTGTCCTGGAGGGCCACAGTATTGGACATTGATCATGTCTGTATATAGGTGCTATTTGTTGGCGCACCTTTTAGCGCACATTTCTTGCAGGCGCAGAGACGCTACCGCCTGCTTTCTTGTGGCGGTCGTGTTTGTGCCTGTTTGTGCCTGTGCGCTGCTTTGAGCGTGCGCTTTTTTGCCCTATTCTATTCCATGAATACGTGTTGTATGCGAGCGTGTGGGCGTTCCGCGCACTTGCCTCCTAAACTTTCCCCGTGCCGCCCACATTCTTCCCCATTCCGAGTGTTGTGCCCCATTTTATTCCCCATTCCGAGTGTCCCGCCCTGTGTCCCGCCTACTTTAGAGCTGTGCGCTGCGCTCGGAGTGATGGCGCAGTGGCCGTGGCGCACGACGTTGGTTGACCTGTGCGCCGGCCTGCGCCGCGCGTTTTTTCCGCGCACGTCCTCTGCTTTTCTTGCGCAGGGACTTCCATGAATCGACGTGCGCTGGTTTCCCTGCGCTTTGCGCTGATTTTCGGCGCAGCGCACGTATTGGCCCCTCTGCGCCGGGATTTTCGGCGCACATTTATTCCATGAATCGGCCTGTTTTTTTATGTTTCACATGAAAAAACATATTTTTTAACAAAACTTTGTCAGCAATGATGTCATACTATGTGACAAAATAAGAAAACCAACTTGGAGTTGTGATAGGCTTAAGGGGAACATCTAAGTATACTTTCTATGGGGATAAGATTGTGATTGGATCTCTAACATCAGTTGGACAACTTATGCCCACCCCTAGTGCAAGTCATTTTCGCAGTCATAGAATACATGACATTGGCTTTCAAACTATAGCGTTATTTTCCGTGTGGCCCCATACAAATGGTTTGCATGCTTGTACCCTTCTGGAATATTCCACTCACTATGAGCACGCAAGCTGGTACCCCAGATGCTTTTGGGTGGACTTGACCATGCCTTCCCACCTAATTAGCCCATCATCCATCATCACTTCTGCTGTCTGCCATTCAAATTGTCTTTGAACTCAGCCTTACACTGTGCCTGAGAATAAAAGGGAGTGTGAGTACAGCCTTATCTCCAGTCTCAATGTGGTTTTCCCAAAGTCTATTTGTATCTGGACCATGTGACAAGAGACTGTGTTTGAGCTCCTTTCATTGTATTTTTAACTATTACATAAATAAGACTTGGCACCTATAGTGCTTTTCCTTCACACCTCAAACAGGAGCTTGCCTTGATTTTCAAGTTCATTGTAGCTTCTCAAATAGGTAACCAGTGTTTTGACTGCCTCAACCCTTGACAGTGGGCCAGACAAGCATCCTCAAATCTTCCTTCATCGTGTCATGATGCCTACCCCCGGGCATCAGGACCAAGCCCGTCAGCTCCGGGAGCAGGCATCCAGATACTTATTAAAACCCCAACAGCCCTGGCTGGGGGCTGTTTGGGTTCAGTCCTGGCGCCTTAGGCGCCAGGCTCATCATAGAAATCAGTCCTGGCGCCATAGGCGCCAGGCTCATAGTCTTTACTTACCTGATGCAGACCATGCTGCAAGTGAGTCCAAGCCAACGTGAGGCCTGGATGGGACTATTTTATTACAGGGACTATTTTTTACTCGGGCATGGTTCTGGGGAACTTCTTACCTGGAACTACTTTGGAGGCTATTTAAACCACGGCCGAACAGCAGCACACGCTTTGCGTTATTCTGCATCCAGCAGCGTAACGCTCACCGTGCCTGCAGTCAGCATCCAGTCGTTGTGCATGTCACAATTTCCAGCTTGCAACATGCAGGAGGAATTTGGGGGGGGGACCGCTGGTAGAGGCATTTGGCTCCTCCTCTACAGTTCTATCAATGGAGTGCTCTGCTCCCTGTGTGTGTCTGCAGAAACTAGGAAGTGCTCTTTGCTTCTTGGATCCTGTTTTTGCTGTGTAGAAGATGGAGGGCTTTCTGGAGGTGCCAGTGGAGCAGTGTAGAGGCCAGCCCATGGTTCAGGTAATATGACATTTTTTAATGAATTATAATTATGTAATGGGTGTATGTGAATGAGTGTATGTGTGCGTGAATGGGTGAATGTGTGTGCTTATGTATTTGTGCATTGCTGGGTAGGTGATCTTGGCAGGGAGATCAGGTTCTGGGGTCGAGAGGTGTGGCAGAAGTGCCATTTTTCACAGGGCACCTATCATAGATGGCAATTTTTCCCATTAAAAAAATGCTGTTGACAAATGAAGGATGATGTGTAGTTTTAAAGTAGTCAGTCTAGCCATTTTCTACTGTGACATTGCCTACTGTGGCAAGCATGATAAGTCTTATTACTTGGCTAGAATGCCATTTTACTGCAGCCAGTCTAGCCATTTTTTACTATGGCATGACATGTTTTACTGGTCATCTATCATTAAACAAGCATGATAAGTGTTATTACCTGGCTAGACTGACATTCTGGTGCAGCCAGTCTATCTATTTACTACAGTGGCATGGCATTATAATCTGCACTTTTATGGTAAAGTAAGTATGAATAGTGTTATTATGTGGAAAGACTTGCTGTTTGATGTAGTCAGTTTCTTACTGTGGCATGGCATTATTGTCTGGGCATCTATGACAAATTAGGCATGATATGTACTATTACAGGGCGAGACTGGCATTTTAGTGCATCCAGTCTAGCTATTTTACTGTGGCATGACACTTTCTTTCTGGCCATCGAAACAATCATAAGTGTTATTACATGTCTAGACTGATTTACATTGTGCAGTGAGTTTGGACATGTTTTCATATTGTGTCATTGCATTTTTAAAGGCAAAGCCAACACTAATATGTTCTTATGTGGGGATTATACAATATGTTTTCTTATAGTATCATTGCTGGCATTATGCATAAAGCAAACATGAGGATGTTCTTATATGGGAATATGGCATATATTGGTGGAGCCAGCATGGACATGTTTAAGCACTGCCAGTGCGAACATGTTTTTATATTGGCAAATGACATGTGCAAAGGCATCATGAAAAAGCATTGAGAAATGCTCATGTGCACTGTTGCTGTCTTGCAAAATCAAGTGCACATTTTGTGATTTTTTATCCACTTTTTCACAGAAGGTTTGCTGTATAATGTACTATTTTAACCCATTGTTCAAAAATGTTTTTACAGGGAAACCCCTTATTTGGTTCAGGCTCCCTTGCTGTGCTCGGTTGCTCTGGCCTATTCATGGGGAAAACGCCCCTCCAATTACTAAATTCACCTGCTGCCGCTAGTAGCCACGTCAATGTGGGCATGTGTGTCTGGATATTCCAGATCAACGCGTCATTTCACCGGATCATGATGTCATGGGTGGATGCTGGGAAACCTACAGAGCAGTGTGTGATGAAGAGAAGGGCATCACATGTCATCCCCATATTAATTATGTGTTGCTGAGTCGAGTTGTGAAATAATTGCTCTATTTCTGAAGTGACTGCCAGGGTAAAGAGTGTGCAATCCAACAATCCCACAATGACCTGAATGGTTGGCAAGACAGCAACTTCATGAAACGGGCTTTGGCAACATTGGTTTATGAATAGGGGGTTAGGAAATAAGTGCTTCTATAGCATGGAAGGAAGACCTCCAATATCTGTCTCCGGACAAGCGATAATATCGTCCATGATATGCCATGGAGCATTGCCAATATGTCCTGGTATGTGCAGGGTAGAGGCGATGATGTGCCTGTCCAAACTGTGTAGAGTGAGTATTTACTCAGTGCTGAGCATCCATGCTCAATGTCTCACACAATGAAGAGTGTCCACCCTCCTTCCCCTCTTTTCCATACCACTTCCCCGGCCTCCTCACCACCTTCTGCTACTGAAGCTGCCTGCCTCCACCCACAGCTAAATGGTGCTCTTGTCCGTGTATGTCTAACGCTCTCTTCGCAGTCTTTAATGGCATTATCTAGCTGGAGGTAAAATGTATTTGTATTTGTATTTGTTTATTTATAACGCGCAGACCATCAGGCCCGAGGATCAGGGCGCAATTTGTACAGGGTTGCAAGAAAAGAACATACAGGCAGATAGATTACAATAAAAGTATACCAATACAACATAATAACAATCTTAATAATTACATATATTACACATGGTACAGTGTCCCTAGGCTCCGCAGAGGAAGTATCCCTGAGGTAGTTGGGAAGGTAGCAGACCGGAAATCGTGCTGGGGAACAGGCGTGCTGAGTAAGTAGGACAGATGTCTAACACAACTATTGCTGGTCAAAGAGCCAAGATTTGGTTTTATTCTTGAAGGTGTTGAAGGAGTCTTCAGCTCTGATGGCAGCGGGGAGGGTGTTCCAAAGTTTGGAGGCTAGGACAGGGAAGCTAGTGCCTCCCGCTTTTTGGAGCTTAAACCTAGGGATAGTAAGGCAGTGAGTCTGAGCAGTTCTTAGTGGACGGGCAGTGGAGTGGCGCGAAAGCCGACTGCAGAGATAGATCGGAGCCTTGTTGGCTAGGCATTTGTGCGTGAGGGCAAGCGTTTTTAGGGAAATTATCTGCTTCACGGGTAACCACTTTAGGCTAGTTCTGGCTTCTGAGATGTGGTGGTTACGAGGGATGTTCAGGGCCGCTCGAATTGCATTGTTCTGGGTGGTTTGGAGTTTGGACAGGTTTTCTTGGCTGGTGCCTAAGTATAGAGCACTGCAGTAATCTATTTTTGCCATGATAAGTGTTCTCGCTAGTGTGACGCTATTGTGGGTGGTGAGGAATGGTCTGCAGGCTGAAATGAGTTTGCACGTGTAGGCAGAGGTGGACCTGACTGCATTAGTTTGTCTTGACAAGGATAAGGTGGAATCCAGGTAAAAGCCTAGTTTTTTAGTGTCTTTCGAGACTTGTATGGAGTTGCCGTCTATGATGAATGACTGATAGGATCGCTCAAGTTTGCTCAGGCGTTGTGATGTACCCAGGATAAGTGCCGTGTTTACCACAACCCAAGTGCAATATGCCAAAATCATAATCGGCCAATACGTTCCTTATGCCGGGTATTGGATTTGCCCATGCAGTGTCTAAGGATTACATATGACATTCATATCCCATGTAATAAGGTTCTGTATGGAGGATATGTCCTACACACAGAAATAGGTTGTGTGGGTTTCAGTTTAGACATAGTGAATTTGGCAGTGCAGTAAAAGTGGCGGTCATTTCATTGCCACTACGTTTTTACTGCATGAATGAAGTAAGGATATTATGAATGAAGTCTCGAGAACAAAAACAAACATGTACATCGAAACCGCATGTGAAACGTTTCCAACTAGGTGGATGTACACATCTCACAGAAATAAAACATGCAAACAACTAGCTCTGACAGTGGAAGAATGGGTACCGGCTAGCCAATCAGGATCCTTGAAATGTGAGAACTAATAGCTGGTAGTCTGCTGCAATTTTAAGGATCGTGATGTTTCTGCGCCACGTCTTTGCTTCGGGGTCTTGCCAGCCAGGTGCCCTGGTCTCGCTGCTCTCTGATTACTGCCGTTCTCCAGTGTCCCGCTCGGCTCTCCTCTCTGCCGTTCCTCGATGATCACTCTTCCTGCCTAACATTTTGAACTCCTCCTCTGTAATTAAACATGGTACTTCTCACGAGTCCTCAAGCACCCAATTGTGTTGTATCGTGTTTAAGCCTGCATTTCTATTTAGTTCGCTAAGCACGTAGCCTTCGCTTTGTAAAAGGTAACGTGAGAATCAAAACTTGTCACTCATTCTCACCACCATGTGTTAATAGATGTAGTGACTACTGGTGCTCTTAGTACAGCGGCGTATTCGCCCTGAACCCTTACTAAATGCCCACGTTCCACTCTGTGCCCTTAACTTGGGATGGGCAGTTAGCCTCGTTGTGGTTCCCTCATGCATGCGCCAGTCAATAGCAGCTGGTGACATTATTCAGTGAGGAGGTTTACATGTTTCCCATGGGTTTGAAAACCTGACCGAGCGTGTTGAGGTATTCTTCTGCAAAAAAATGTTTAAAAATAATGTTTACAAATATTGCAATTTTACAGCACATATTTTGATAAAAACAATGGGTAACACCCATTCAATTTGAAATCAGTTATTTAGGGTAACACAGACAAATCCAGTAGATGCTAGGTCACCAACAGTGCACGGGAGTATTCCGTAATACATGTTCATGATGCATCATCCAACAATATATGCCATCACAACCACAGTAAGGCAAACATGTGTGATGCCAGTCCCCTCAATATATGCCTGAACACTGTAAATAACATTCATCTTCACTGCCACTTTAAATCACACTCGTGATGCTAGTGCCCAATATACAAAATAATTGCCACTTGAAAGCAGTTTCATGAAGTTAGTGTGCACACTATATGTCATCATTAACAGATATAAAATATGTTCCTGATGTTGGTACCCTCACTATATGTAAAGCACGTTTATGCCTATGTGGTCCACACTGAATACCACCTTTGCCACTGTAAAACTTTGTGTTATTTTTTTATAACATTGGTGTCCACACCATATGAAAGCATTGCCACTCTAAATCATATTCACGGCAGTAATGTCCAAATTGTATGTTATCATTGCCACCGTAAATATGCAATACGATGCTGGTATCCAAACTAAATATAATCTTTGCCATTGGAAAAAATTTTTAGGATACTGGTGTCTACACTAAATGCCATTTTTGCCACTGCAAAACACTTTCCTGATGTTGGTGTCCCAGCAGATGTAATCATTGCAACAGTAAATCACCTTTGTGATTCTGGAGACCAGCCTGTGGGCCATCATTGCCACTTTAAATCACGTTCATGAAGTGCAATCCTGGGCCCAGCTCTCTTTCTAGATTTACAGGCTTCTTCATAATGGGCAGGTGGGTGACAAGTTGGCACCCAGCCACCAATTAGGGATAAGCTCACACTGCCGTGAGCACTAATGATAAATGATATCTCTCAATGGCTTCACGAGAAAAAAAAGACAGGTAACAATGAATCAATTTGCCATGTATACATCACACATAACAAACCGAAGTATTATCTTGGTGCTAATAAGAGTTGTTAATATTACCCAATTTATATATTTATCTACCACAGAAGGAGGAAGGGCTGACTCATACTGGCTGAGATACATGCATGTAACTGCTGGTTGCCAAAAGATACAATAGGGAGTGCTTCATCACTAAACAAAATGGGCATCCAGGCATTGCATCGAATACGAAGTATCGAATGCAAAAGCATCAAACAAAATGCATCGAAAAAATGCATTTTTTTGTAGGTAAAGGATTTGTTTTTTACTTTAATGAGTTTTATGGGGTAAAAAAAAAAAGGGTCCGGAGACCCCCCCCATTAATTCCTTTTTTCTTAAATGCATTTTTTGGATGCATTTGTTTTCAATGTTTTTGCATTTGATGCTTTTGCATTCGATGCAATCCCTAGGAACCAACAAAACGATCAGCAGTATAACACAAACAAACCCCATTTTATGCCAAATCACAATGCAAGAAGATTTATTCGAAGCGTTGTCCAATGCATTTTCATGTTGACTTTGCCCACAATAGATGCCCGTCTTCTGCCATTGCAAAAGAAAATGTTTATTCTGGCTGTGTGCAGTCATATCTGCACTGACTGCCTCAATAAGTGCAAGTATTCCCACATGAGAACAAACTCATGTTTCCTTTCAAACAACACCTCTAATGATGCTATAAGAAAATATGTCTATGGTGGTTATGTCAATATGTGTCAGTATACCCACTTAAGAAAATACTCATGTTGACTTTGCTCTTTATGCCAGTAAACATGTCACACCACTGTAAGAAAATATGTCTATACTGGCTGCAGGAGTGTAGGCCACTATGGCTACGTAAGAATGAGGGGAGTACAAAATAGCATATTTGGTATTTGGCCGAATAATACATAATTCATCAAATAGTTTGTTGAAGCCAAATATTAGGCCCATAGTTGTTTAATTTAATAAATCATTTTGCAAATTTGAAAAACACACTTATATGACTAAGCAGCATTTGAAATATGGGTTCCCATGTTTCATGGTATTCTCTTCATTTTAAACAACATATATTTATTTAAAGCCTAAAAGTCATGAAAAGAACAGATTAACAAAAATGCCGGGAACAAATGTATGGAAAATGAATGGGTATGCAAAACCAGTGCTACTCTAATTGGCCACATCACAGATGAAAAGTGCTAGCTTGTAAAGTACAACATTGATATTGCAATTTGCAATTGCTATGTGAATTACACACATTGATATCTCTTGAGACTTGCAAGGTAGCTTAGGCAGACCAGACAGTGGGTTTCAAACCTAGTTTGCTGCTCGCATAGAAATACATAAATAGTTTCTATTTGCTCATGCAAGACAAAGACATAATTTAAGGGAACTTGTGAGGTGGGTAGCCTCCATTTCCTTACAATCCCAGGTCCCCTCCCTTCTGCCGTGTGGGCACTTTGAAACAGAATTGACTTACTGTATAAGAGCCTAAGAAATGCACAATAAATAAATAACATAAATAAAACGTTACCCCCTAATGGGGCAAAAAAGGGAGAAGGTTGATAGAGTTCGAGCAGGGGTAATTGCACATAGAAATGCCTGACATATGACTGAATCTGCCCAAAACCTACAACCTCTAATAAGTATATTTCCTGTTTATCAGTCACTCATTTTCACCAAATATCAATCCATGTCCACTTACCCGACGTTCTACCTATCACAGTAGAGGATGCAATGATCTGAATATTGTTCTGTAGCTCCCAATCTTCATACAGTGCTCCCTATCTCCTTCCATCCTCACAGAAGACTGCTCATGCCATGCTTATGTTTGGGTAGACAGGCCTATGATATAACGGGGAGTTTTAATAAGAAGCACATTCTCCAAAGAGGTCAACATGGGTTGAAAAATGTCCACATCTCGCACTGCCTGACATGTAACTAACCTGTCCTGAGTCCCATTGACCTAGACGGTGCAAATAGAGTCCTCACACCTATCTCTCTATACACCCTCGGGTAGACGGCTACACAGGGGAACTTGACTGATTTTCCCAACATTAAAACTGAGAGGTCGCTTAGGTGGATGCATGTCACTCTGCCAGACACATACATGACCACAACATCCCCACTGGTCTACACTTCCTGTTGTGAATTAAAATTCCTCTAGTGGCTTTTCCCTTAGGAAGAAATAACTTCAATGTATAAACCTATGCAACTCAGCCTGATATTTTATCAGGAATGTTGTCAGAGAATGTTTAATTTCATTCTATTTTGAGATCATCAGTCTCCATTTTCTTTTAAAAAATGCACTCCATATTTGCCTCTCTGCCCACCTTACAGCATGGGAACCCTCCTTGTGTTGGCATTGCCCATAATGCCAATAGTAATAATAAATGCCATGCCACTGTAAGAAAACATGTGCTCACTGCCTGCACCAATCCACGCCCCCCCCCCACATATAAGAACAATCATAAGGTTGGCTTTGCCCATAACGTCATTAAAAAAAGCCAAGCTACTGTTAGAAAACATGTGCCGACTGAGTACACTAATGCAGGCCAGTATGGCCACATAATGACACTTGTCATGTTGACTTTGTCCATAATTCCAGTAGAAAATGCCATGGTAAAAAAAAAACGTGCACATGCTGAATGTGCCAATGACCCTCACATTGGAACACTCATATTCACTTTGCTCAAAATACCAGGAAACATGCTAAGCCCACTGAAATAAAACATGTGCCTGCAGTATGCACTAATGAATTCCCTTCACATAAGAACATTTTCTATATTTGCTTTGCCCATAATACCAGTAAAAATGCTATGCCCACCATAAGAAAATGTGTCTATTCTAACTGCACCATTATAGTAATCTCCCCACCCATACATAAGAACCCTCATTTGGATTTGCCCACAATGGCAGTGAAAGATATGCCTGACCACTAAACCCCCCCAAAAAATATATACATGCAGGCTGCTGTTGTGCCAATGTCGTTTTCCCCAATCACAGGCCTGTTCCTATTCAGCCTGCATGCACGCACACAAATTAATTCATACTTGCACCCGGGCAACATACACACTATCTCATTCACACACCCACTCAAGCAACACACATAATCATTCACATAAACAACGATCCAACATACAAACTATTTAATTCCACACGCATCCACGCAGCATACACTACACACATGACACACACAGACAAACCCTTGCGTATATAAAACAGACATGCGTTTGTTTCTTTCCTACAGCCCCAGTCCAGCCTCCAGGCACCTCCTCAGCCTCACACCACCTCTCCTGATTGCACTTCCACTTCTGTGCAGCAAGCAAGCTGGACTCATGTAGCAGGAAAAGCTTCATGGTTCCTGCACATCTGTGGTGGAGCTGGAGTGCCACCATCTCGCCTCCCAAGGCGCACGAGTGACGCATAGACACATTTGGCCGTGCAGTTCCCCAGTCTGCATCCACAGTGGGCCATGACATAATAGGGAAGCAAAATGCCCCCCAACCCCCGCCTTTCATGGCGCATTGGATTTGTGAAAGCGGCAGCACATGTGAAATGAAGCCCAGAAGCAGGTCTTCAGCTGCAGCAAGCTGTTGAATGCACTCAGTGTTTTCACTGGGCTGGCTTTGCTCCTCCATATTGGGTAGCGGGCTGCACCCCATCGGCTACAGTGGATGAGCGGCCCCTAAATATGCATCACTGCTGCTCGGAAATCTTTATAAAAATTGAGAGAGCTAAATATTCTGTAGAAAGCACAAAGTTGGCATAAAGTGAGATATGAAAGGACCAACGGGTTAACCAACTACTTGAAAAGTTGAACTGGCAAGTGCTTGGCAATTGTCAAACAGTGAGTACTCCAGAAATGGGCAACACCTGAATTTAGAACTTAGGCCAGATGGTTAAATGAACAAATAAAGAAATGCATGGTCAGGTGATACATTGCACTTCAGGTGGGCGATGGGGATGTGGATTAGAATAACTGGGAATACAGTACTGTGACATATGACGATACATGTCCATTCCTTTTCTGGCTTAAATGAGGTTGTGATGTTGATGTGTGTGAGGTTCTTCAGGCTGGCGGCATAAACCAAGCATGTGTGTTTCCTGGTTCTTTCTTTTTTTGCATTTCTGCTGCTCTGGTCTGGTCAGGGTCTGAGTTGTGGTGATGTGCAGACCAGCAGACGTGTGCATTTTTCTGCCAGGTGGCAAGAAGTGTGCATGGCTACAGATTTCTATAAGATGGCTTAAAAGGTGATGCATATTATACTGGCAGCCATTCCCTGATGCCAGGGGAATGTATATCTACATAATGTTATTTTCTAACTGGAGTCAAATGATATGGGTTCAATGTGTGTGGGTGAGGCGTAATTGTTCTGAAATGTATGTATCCTGGAATAGAAATGTATGTTTAAAGACAAACAAATCAGGACAACACACTTACGTCCTCATTACAAATGATCTGTATTTATGTTCTCTATTAATGCTTGCCGTAATTGCCTTTATCACATGCACTAATTATTGTTACCGCATGCAGTGCATGTAATTTATGCATATTCTGTGGGTCTCGCGTGATTAGTGATTTACCACTCCATAAGAGGTAAATTGGTTGTGTGCACCTGCGATATTACAGAGGATCCAAACATGGCTATGGGACAAGACTATCAACTTCTTCAGGAATACCAATGCTGCATGTGTGCAAAATGGGAAGGCGTGTGGCAGCCATCTTGGCAACACTATCCAATTTACATAACTGACTTCCAGCTATCATCCATCCAAAAAGGAAGCCCAAACACTCTAAAGAGCAGCGAGCCAGAGGCGTAGCCAGGATTGTCTAGCAAATGGGGCCTGAAGCTAATGTAGTTGAACCCACTGAACTGACAAAAATATCTGTAAATTCCCACACAGCGCTGCTGAGTGGGCATTTACAGATTTTGGGTGGGCCTTGACCCTCTGGCCCTACCCTGCCCACACCTCTGCAGCGAACAAAAGGCAGAGTAGGCGATCGCCGGCAGCACAAAGTGACATTTTCTGAGGAGTTTAAAATGAGTCGTTTGTCATGGGGGTAGCCTATACCCTAGCTGTTTATGAACCGTATTTCCCAATCTACCGTTGGGATAGGATTCTGGACAAATTATTCTGTGTCCTCCCACATCTTGAGCACTGATGACGCCCAGAAGAGGTGGGTGAAGACAATACTGGCCGAAGACCACTGGGAATCGAATGCCACTTGGGGGAGGGGGTCAATGGCCTTTCTGGACTGGAGTGCATTGGACACCAGGAGGTGGGAGCCAGATCCACAGAAGCTGTTTGTGAGTATAAATACAAATCATATATATTGCTATCAAGCCACACACTGTGCCTGTGGCCGCTTTCCATGCAGCAAACCAAAAACATTATAATAATAATCTAGGCCAGTCAGACCAATGTGAAGCACAAACGTCCCCAAACAAACGATCAATGAAAATAAAAAATACGACTACCAGAACGTGATCCAAGTCATCATTCGTGGGCAGTCACAACATGGCTATCCCCCCACCCCAAATGAAACCGACCTGACACATGCCTGGCGATAGAGTGAATCATTCATGAGAAGAAGCACAGCTGTATAACATTAAAGCTAAATGTGTTCAAGAAGCAGAACATTCAGCCAAGGCAAAGAACAGCAAAAGCATATGTGCAGGTCCTCACCTCCAATTGGCATGGCTAACTGAAGCGCAACAAATTTTAGTCTTGCGTGCCAGCCCCCTGAGAGCAGAAAACCAGAGGAACGTTCTTAATACTGTTCGGAATGTACACAAAATAAGTCCTCTAGCGAAGACCATTCTTGAAACCGTGAAGGACTGAAGACAGCAGGAGACTATTAACGTGGGGACACTTTCTTCCCTGCAATGGAGGTGGGTATTTTTTTTTTGGTCTGGTGATCCTGCTGGTTTATTTTTCAATTTGTTAAAACACTAAGGGCCTGATTCGTGGAATTGTTTGCACCGAAAAAAGGGAACTTGGTGTGCCAAACTGCCTGTGTAATCCTCCCTCTGCGCCCTCCCTCAACCAGTACAGCTCCTCCAATTTTAAAAACAATGAAAGCCCCACTTGCCTCACCTGCACTCTTCATCAACTCCACCCACAACCACTCAACCCCCTCCTCCACCCCACCCAGCCTTTCATTGACTACAGCATTCCCTTCCCTCACCATGGCATGTTTCGCCCTCTCCCAAACCATTGCCACCCCACCCCTTCCCTGTGGAACCACTCAGCTGATTCCATAATCAACTGGCCCTTAAGTGCACAAATCTCAGAGGCAGAGTCCCCTGCCCCTCAGCTCTACATCACTCATATTACTCCACCTTTCCAACCCCTCTTTCACGCCCCCTCACTTATCTACGCCTGTCAAATCCCTAGATGGACAATGCCCAGACTCCACCTCCCCACCAGCTCCGACCATAGCAATCAACACCACTGTCTTCAACTCCAGGTCACGCCCCCAGGCACTCCACAGTCCACTACCACCTAATTCCCCTCCTCCACTCACGACTCCCACTTCCGAGCCAATCTCAATCACCCAGACATCACCCACCCTAATCGCACCTGTTGCCGCTCTAAGACCTTCAACTGCATGCTCCATCTTTCCTACCACACCACACCAACACAACCCCACCAAACCTACCCTCTAACACCCCCCCAATAACCATCGCTCTCTCACCAGGCTGACGCAAGATTTCCAACGCGCCACCTGCTAGCCCCCTTAGAACCAACAACCCCGCCCCTCCACACCCATTCAACTGCATCCTAATCAATTCCCACTCTGTGGCCAGGAACAGGCACACATTCTTCGATCTCCTCTCGTCCGACAACCCTGATCTGATTTTCATCCCTGAAACTTGCTTCTTGGATGATTTCAAGCCCATTGCACATAAAGTGCTCCCCCCAACTTATCGCTCATAACAGAGCAAGCATAGGAGGTGGAATAGCCTTCCTTCTCAAACCACACATAACCATCACACACTTCGAAAACAAAGCCATGCCCGGCTAACTGCAAATCTTCTCTAGTCAAACTATTCTTCCCGCCCTCACTTCCCCTAGCTTCCTGCTAATTTCCAGCCGCCCCCCACCCAGCTACAACAGACACTTCGCCAACTCCCTATGCGACTCGCTAGCAGCCATAATGACCACCCACCCTGCATTCAACCTACTGGAGGATTTTAACATCTGGCTTGATGCCCCTGACAATCCTATGACTCGACCACTTGTTGACAGTATGGAAGCACTCGACCTATCACAGCAGATAGTGGGACCCACACACACCACCGGCCACACCCTTGACGCCATTTTTAGCTCAACAGCCTCATTACCATAATCACTCCCAGTTCCCTCATTTGGACAGCCCACTCAGCTAGTCCTTTCTTTCACAATACTCCTCGCCACCTCATAAGGTCCATCCCAACCCTCACTCTCAGATCTTGAACTGGAGCAAAGTCAAAGGAAACCCAGACCTGCTGAAGCCGTGCTCGCCACCCTCCACTGACTACATACTTCCCCAGAAAGAACTCCACCCACAGACCACTTTGTACGCCGGGCTCTTTAACACACTTTTCCCTCTCCCGCCACTAGTTTCACTTCAGCCCAATCCCCAAGTGGTTCTCCCCACCTCAAGGTGTGTACAAATTGAAACCACTCCCTAGAACAGATATGGCGAGTGACCCGATACCCAGAAAACAAATCATCATGCGCCCACCATCACCAGTACTACAAAAATTAGATCTGCAGGCCAAGAAATCCTTATGCAGTAAAACAATCCTGAATTGCACCAGCAGCAGCACACAGATCCAAAGGCTCATCTCTGAAATCCTGAATCCAACCTGCATTGCCCCCGTCAACACCATCTTGCCACTCTCTACAATTCTCTCTCTGAACACTTCCACAAAACAGCCTTTGAAAGGACTGCCACCATCAATGCTAAACACCATTATTTTCCAATACTCAACTCATGTGCCCATGGAGACCCCTTCATTCTGCTCTTTCACCCCCATCTCAAGACTGAAGTTCACCAAACTCCTGTCAGACAGCTCCACCATCGGCCCCTTCCCCCCTCCCTCCTTAAATGAGTCTTCACTGCAACATGTGCAGGGGAACTTGTCAAATCTGTCATAAATGACTCCCTCATATCTGGCATTTTTCCAGAACCTTTCAAAATCTCACATGTTAAACCACTCAAAGAAACCATCCCTTGACCCACTACAACCCTCTAACTACAGACCATCTCCAACACTCGCTTCCTGGAAAAACTCATTGAAGATACGACTTACTCCCAATTCAACACCTTCACTGAAACCCACCAATTCCTGGACCACGCACATTCAGGATTCTGACCCCTTGATGGAACATAATCCTCAACCACAACACCTTCCTTGACAAACTACATTTCCTCGGCATCCGGGACTCTGCACTGAACTGGATCGCATCATTCCTTACGAACAGACAGCAAATCACTTATCTACCCCTTTCTCCTCTATCGCAAGACCTGTGATCCACTGAGTCCCCCAGGGCACCTGCCCATCACCCCTATTCTTCAAACTCTGCATGAGCCCTCTGCCTGCACTCATCCACTCCCCTAACCTCACATGCCATACCTACACTGATGACACACAAATCATCATGAGAATTCCCAAAGCAAACTCTGCCTCTCCCCCTGACCTGGCATCATACCTGACTGACATTGATCACTGGATGATGAGTAACCATCTCCTTCTCAACCCAGCAAAACAAAGATCATGGTCTGTGGAAAAACTGCACTATTACCACAACCAACACCCTGGCCTCCCTTCCTTGGAACTCCACCTCTTCCTCCTCCATTGACAAGGCCTTGGCTGCACAATGGACTCTAAGTTGACCCTGCCCATGACATCAACACTTTATCCAAATCCTGCGACTTCCACCTCAATCTTCTGAAACACATCTTTCCCTACCCTATCTCATAACCACCCATAGACCAATTGCAATCATGTTCATCGTCATGTCCAGACTTGATTATGCAAACTCCCTATTCCTGGGTGTACCAGCCTTCTAATTGAACAAACTACAGAACTGTGCATCCAGGCTACTCCATGCCCTCGGCCATAGAGATCACATCACACCTGCACTATGCACCCTACACTGGCTCCCAATTTTGTCAATGAGAAACCTTCAAAATCATGTGCATTACGCATCGAGAGGTCCCCACTCCAAATCACCCAGAATCAGTGGGTCCGCCTTCTCAACCCTGGTGCCAGAAATCTGTTTCTCTCTGACCGCTCCATTCGACACACGCAAGACTGCATGGTGTTCTGGAAAGCACTCAAGACCTGGCTCTTTCCATTGAACGCCCTATAGGACCAACCAACAATCTGGACCCAATCACAAACCCATACCAACCCCGCCAACTACCTGCAGCTGAAGAATGTTTAAGAAACCACTACCATGGACAAGTAATTGCCTAGGGTGTGGAGTGATGGGCAATTATAGTCTTTTAATCATGTATTGCTATGTACTACATTTAGAAGTTGTTTGTTCTTATACTGCACTGTTGAAGACCTGTGCTGTGTAGGCATATTTTGGCCATGGAAGGGATAGCCGTGTACTGCACCTGAAGGTCCGGCCATTCATGACACTAGACCAGGCAGCCACCTGCGGCTCCTGAAATATTCAGACACAAAGGCCTTGTAGAAAATGGTGAGGTACAGCACTTGAATCTCTATGTTCATGAAGGAACCAGCCACGTATTGCAGACAGTATAAAATCTAGCATAGACCGGGATTTATCTGCGACTCCAGAAGCATATACTCCTCGAGCAAACCCAAGCAGGTAGACACAGGAAATGTAGACAGAGGGACTGTGATGCCTTGGCCCTGTTTTGCACCAAAGACTGCAGCTATGTACTACACTTAGCAGCACAGCCAGTCATCGGTCCTAAAATGTCCACCATTGCTCTGTACCTGGAAGCCTTTATCCTCATAAAGCATCTGGGAAGTGGACATTTCACTTCATAAAATCGCTAGACCCATGTAGGTTTGGCCAAGTACTGCAGATAGAGCTGAGATTCATACTAGACCAAGAGGCACTTGCCACACCAGATGCCTTTAATCCTTGCACATAGCTAATGCGGTGGGCACAGGATGATAGTCGGGGGCAGGGAAGTGTTGTTCAATCCTGGGAAACTCCCACATATCCACTATGCACAGCACCTCGAATACTAGTATGCAGCTATCCACCACGATGTATTTGGTCTAGCTGCACACATAATCTTTACTTACCACTGTGCACATAGCAACAGCCATTAGAATGCAGCTATTCCCCACAATATATTCAGCCTAGCTGCACACATACTGCCCATCTCACATACTCTGCACACCAACTCCAGCCTTATAATGCCGCTAACCCCTATGATGAATATAGCCTAGCTGAACACATACCTAGTGCACACACTAACTATGTATTTCTCTGACCATTTACACTTACCTGAACTGCGGTCCCAGAGGGCGTTGAACCTACAGCGCGTTGAGACCATACCAGTGTTGAAAGTTGCTATACACATGCCCATTAACATAACACAACATAGCATATAATCTGTTTGGAAAGATGGCTAACAAAAAAGTAATGTCCTCTCAATGGACAAACAAGCGTCCAAAAGATCTACTGTCAAAAATGTAGATGGGGAGATACATGCCCAGTTTAATGTCACTGAATTCATATTACAAGGCAAAGTCTGCTCATCATCATTGACACCTTCAATGTAGAATTTATAGAATATGCAGAAGGTCAAACAAATGACCCACAATTGACAGAACCTTTGCCAACTATTGGCGCATCTACCGAACCAGTGGGTATTTTGCAGAGTCTAAAATTAGTTTCCTCTTCGGTAGCAACTAGGACACAATTTAGAACCTCTGCAAAGTAAACAACCCATTTGAAGGGTTAAGTAAAATCCTCCAAATCATTTAAATAGAGGTACTGCTGTGATCTCAAAAGCCGAAAAATTGTAATAAACAGACAATAATGCATTAAGGAAAGTCTGTGTCCTTCTGAGTCCTTCTGAGTGGCAAGTCCTTCTTGCTGAACAAGAAATGCCTCTAGAAGTGGGTCTTTCCAGCTAGCTGTAACCGTGATCTTAGTAGATCTACTCTACTCAGGAGTAGGGCGGTTGCATGTGGACTATATCAAATAGATCAGATGCTGAAAGGGACATTTGCTTTGTCCTCAGCCCCACTACTCACAGTAGCCCTGTTGATGCCCCTAAACAGTGTGTGCAAAGAAAATACCTAAAGTTCATCCACAGAAGGTACCTGAATGCCTTCTTATTTGATTGTTGCTGATAATACAGGCAGAGATCAGGTTATTACCAACTATAATCGATTTGTCCCACTAGTCTCTTGAATTTTGAACTCTTGAATCTCTTGTCTCTTGAAGAGGTGACTGACTGCGTACAGAATACTGGGAGTCAACCTTCATCCTTCTAGAAAACTCATTTTCCAGCGATGAATTGATTGCTTACAGTACGGATCCCTTTGCACCAGCAGCCTCCACTAGATACTTCTGCATCTTGTGCCAGTGTTGGAAACACTAATGCTTTCATGGAAAATAGCACGTATACAATCTGAATTAAAGACTGAATTAAAATGTTCTTCAGGGACATATCTCCTGGGCCCACTCCCCATGTATTGATGTCTACTTAACATGTGCTACTCTTTCCATCCAGAGTAAGTGGTGTGTGGACTCTGATATCAGTTAAATTGTAAAGTGTTTGTATAATGTCATATGAATGAAGCTTTTTTCAAATCATCAAATTGAGAGGGACCCATATTATCTACAATCTATTGATTAGTTTTGACAAATCACCAGGGCTGGACAGCAAACATAACTGTTTGGACAATTACAAGGGAAGGAACCACAATTTAATAAAGATTAGAGATGCGGTCAAAGTCAAGACTGTTGGCTGGTGATCTTAATCTCAGGTTGGGTAATGGCCCACTGAGGAACATTTTGATCACATGGAAGAGGTTGTATCAAATATTCCCATGCCCTTGGAAGGTCAATTTATGCAAGGTACACCCAGTGTTGTACCTGTACCTTCCATGGCCACACAGGTAGATAAACGGAGGACTATACTTGTTTGAACATTTGATAGCGATCATTCGTCCATGACAACTCATTTTGTTTTGCGCTCCTTAATGTGATTCCCGAGTTATGAAAGGTTATTATTCAGTATCCTTTATCAGCAAAAGGAGATTCCCCAGATTTAAACTTCATAATCATAACAGTTTGATTTTGCACTTGTTTAGTCGGGAGAGATCCCTTATCAAATATTGTTACGCAGAACCTTGGGATTCGGCAGGATTACCCATTCCCTATGAGTCCCTGTTGGGGAAAATAAAAGAGCTGACCAACCATTCCTTATATCCGGCAATGATTGGCTGTAAAACGCCTTGGCTGGATGATGATTGCAAGTCAGCTACACACTTTCTTTTGGTGCTGCTGAAGGGTGGTGTATCCGAGAGGAGAACAAGCTCTAAAATGAGAAGGTATTATAACAATGTTCAGTTCTCTCTGAACAGGAGATTAGTGTAATGCCATGGGAAGAACAGATCCTTGCAGTATCTGATAAATCTCTCACAGATTATTTTTAGGGTTGCAGATGCATGGGCAAGAAGAATCCCCACAAATACAATAGAAACAACAGTCTATTCTCAAGATTGTATGTCCCGTTTCTGTAAAATAAATCAACACATATTGGTATCCACTGGGGAGTGTTTACCTAGAGGTAATAACCTAACTGAGTCCATTTGTGTGGGTAATGGGAACACTGCCCCTGGCATATATCTATCATAGAGAAGGCTTTTTTCACACAGAATGAGTAACAAAGGCCCTGGCCCAGACTGCGTACTGATAGAATTATTTGAAATGAGTCCAATATTTTCAATGCCATGTTAGTTTTAGACACATTTCAGGAGTCCTGGCTTTTGGGCATTATTATGCCAATTTAGGGAGAGTGTGCATTATATTCTAGCCACAGGCCAGTCTCACTGTTTGATAGTACTTTTAAAGTCATCTTGAGTAGGCTCCAGAACTGTAAGGAGATTCACCATTTGCTGGCCCCTACTCTGTTTGGTTGCAAGGTAGTAGTGGGTTCAGTTCAGTAGACTATGAGCGTGCTCAAAGCATTCCATGTGAAAGAAGATACTATTTGCTACAGGTGTCATGAATCTCAGCATTCGGTTCAGCTAATTGGTCCATATTGTGGAGAGTCGTATCAGAAATGGTCATAACAGTCACACTCTTAAGGATCGTTTTACATCACTATCATTCGACAACACTAAAATACGCTTCCACTGGAGCTAATACAGCTTGATTTAAAGTGAGCAGATCTCTAAGGCCAGGCATGTGTTCTTGCACCCCTGCGTGTTAGCCATCACTCAGATTCACTGCATAAAAAGGTAAATTCAAGCAAATGTGATGCCAATCACGTCTTGTATTAAATCTATGATCTCATGTATGGATTTTATAGACTGGAAGGGGTATCTGTACTTCTGTCCTCTATATGATTGGGGCAAAGGGACAGCTCACCGAAGCCAAGGGTCTCTATATGGTAGCTTTGATGAGTAACCAAGGCTTAAGCTCTCAGGAAGTGATGCAGGCAGGTTATTAGGTACAGTGAGACCCTAAGCCCCACAAAGGAATGTCCATACTCTTTGTATAAAATAAGGTTCAGTTGTGTGTATACATAGAAACAATAATACTGTGTACTCAGGCAGTTCTATTCAAAGAAGGGCACACATATACACTCAATGTGGTACCACACATTACTTAAATTCAGTGATAAATGCATCAACTGCAGACATTTTCAAATAGGCATGTGCATTCTAAGTCAGGTGTTACAGCATTAATTGGGATGAAAGGCAGGTTAGTTATGAACACTGGCAGAATGCTTTCTTTATACTAGATACAAAATTCTGTGTGAGGATCCCCCCACCTGGGCAACCTGCAATGGAAAGGTTAGGGAGTAACATATTTTTTCTATTACAGCCCAGCCAAAAGTTTTTCAATAACCCTCTACTTTCTTCTTAAAGGTTCCAATACCCCAAAGTACCTGGGAGGCTGCAGGAGAACAGGATCAAGACAAATCTGGGACCCCTGGATGACTCCTGAGGCTAGAAGTTTCTCTTCCTCGTCACAGTACTGTTGGTGACAGAGTTCGTCGATTTCACTAGATGTTTCCCTTTGAGGATGGACCCACTTTGGAAGAAGGAGCCACTAGGATGCTGAGTCCAAGAAGAAAAATTGAACCAAAGTCTTTCTGAAGTGCAGCAGTTTTGCTCATTGTGGTGCTCTCCATTGGTCGACAATTTCTCCTTCTGTAGACACCCTGGGAAGATGAAACATGATGTGGATCCTTAAAGGTTTGGCAGATGAGAATAAGACCCCTGTGTACCTTCTATCACTTTTTGCAGCATCAGGTAAATAGGTCACTTTTGGTGTCAGGTTTTGGAATATGGTGGTTTTCTAACTTTTGAACTTTTGGTTCTTCGGTGCTGTAGACGCAGCATGAACATCTGGACTGATTTTGGTGAACCCTCACCAAGCCTGGACCCTCGGAACAGCTTTGTTGTATTCTAGTGGCATAAAACCCATCGGCAGACATTCCTCTGCCCTCAGTGAACCTGGTACTTCCTTGGTAGGAAAATGTAGTCAGTGATGATGGCATGGAGGTCCCTTGAAGTATTATTTGGCAGTTCATAACTTTTGAAGCTCCTGGTGTCAAGCAGCACTATGCCAGTGTACCCACACTTCTGAACGGTAGACAGCAAAGGTGCTTCCAGCTGTCACAAACGCCCCTCCAGACCCTGGGTGGCACTAATGAACTTCTTCAACTCAAGATGTCTGGACACTCCTCTTCTGATTTCACAAATGCCCCTTCTCTGGATGGCAGTCACACTTCGGCTGAAGAGCAGCAGGTTGCACAATGGTCTCTCATAGCACGGGGAGAGGTCTCCTAAACAGGTACTCTCTGGATCAGTCCATGGAAGAACACAAAACCTTTTGGATTACACAAAGAAAATGCAGCAGCTGTCACGACCCTCGCCCAAAACCCCCTCTGGCAAATCCATTGGCCAGGTGAAGTCAGGTCTCGGGCCTCTAGAGCCTGGCATCCTCTTCAAAAGCCCTCCTGGAGCCAGTCCTGGCGTCTATGGTGCCAGGCTCATACATCATGAAAAACAATGTGCTTGGGAACTACTTTATTGTGTTGTCAGCCAACATGGAGGCATCCACATAGCCTGGTTCCTAGGAACCAAGCTATGCGGCCTAGTGTTTTGGGTGTGGTAGCCTAGGGAATACTTTACCTGGACTATTTTGTTGGGGCTATTTAAACCACACCTGAGCAAGACAACACGCTTTGCGTTGCTTTGCAGTTTGCAATGTGACGCTCACGGTGTCCAGCTATACCCCCGAACCTCGGAGAAGCAGAACCTGCAAGGAGACAAAAGGAACATCATTAGCAGCAGCATCTTACCTGCAGTTTTCATCTTTAGCTACTCACAGCTCCTGAGAACAGCTTCCTTGAATCTGCACGCCTCCCGGACAGAACGACCTGAAAGAGGAAGATAGAGGCGACATTAAAGAAAGCAGAAGAGACATTGCAAATTACGAACTGCTCTAAAGGCTTACCTGGCTGGTCGCCTCTCGGCTGGCACCTCTCCGGGCATTCCACATGCACTGAAGAACACTGCGACCTACAAGGAAAGAAGGAGAACACAGGTTAGCAAAGGCAAGACATTGCAGCAATGCGCATAGCGCTTACTTACCGCATCATAGCGCTCTTAATGCGCCATCATTTACCAGCGGGGCTCAACCAAGCCAGTTCGCCACGCTGAAGCTGCACATACCTAAGGGAGAAAAAGAGACATTATTAAACAAAGAAAGGCATGCAGGATAGCAACAATTCTAAAGAACAGCAATAAGACCTACCTGAACGATATCAAACGGGCCAGCGTCAGTGAAGTAACTGGACCGCACATGCCCACGAAAGACAACGCGCATCTGCAAAGAAGGCAGGACGGAGAGCACGCCTAACTCTACCACAAGGTGAGGAGAGGGCCCCAGAGGGGCTGAAATCATGCGGGGTGGAGGGAGGATACTTACCCCAGTCGGTCAGTCTTGAACACAGTCCTCCTGTATTTTCAGGCAGAACCTTCCCCGCAGCCCACATCTGGGCAAAACTGAGAAGTATACCAGCGAGTAACCCGGCTGGGTGGCGTCCCTGTGGATACCAGGTGAGCGTAACAGCAGCAGACCTCTCCTCCAGCTGGGCTTCAAAGAAAAGCCTCTTCTTGCTTCAGCTTCCACTATAGCGCCTGAACAAGTTGGTGAGTGATAGGACCCCTGTAAGACACATTTAGTCCCCATTCACTCAGGCTGAGCTGGTCTCAGTTAACCAATCATGCTGAAGGGCATTCATGCAGGCAGGCAGCCAATCAGGCTCCAAGTTAATTCAGGCCATTCACTCCACCCAGATACACATAACAAAGAATGTGGATTGGGATAAGCACCCAACCTTTCAGCACCCGACACAGTATTCTTGTCAATTTCAGTCAGGGCTGTCTCAGGAGTTGTGTCACACACAGACCCAGACACCCATAGCACAGAATGTTAGTTCACTTCAGACTCCATTGACACAGGTACCACCGCAAGGGTGTACCCATTGCACACAGCCCCTGGGAAGGCTTCAGTCAGTCTGACAGTAGGCAGCCCCAGGGGCATGTATGGTATTTCCACCCAAAAGCCAGCCAGGAGAAGGGTACAAAGTCAGGGATTCCCAGGACTTTGGGAAACACGGTAAAAGGCAATTGAAACCAAGAGGCCATATTGGTCATATTGCCTTTCTTCAGGAATACATTGATTCCTATGGCAGGACCTGGGTGTCCAATAAATGGAGGCCACTCAGAGTCACTGCCAAGTCAGCATGCATCTACCACCAGCCCATACCTGCTCTGTGGGGAAAACAAAAATGCCCAATAAACACACATAAGGGGTACAAGGGTGTACCCCCACCCATGGGTACCATAAGGGTATGCCATGGGTGTTGTTCACCAAAAGGAAAACATGAAGAGCTGCACTTCCAGAGGTCCAGTCTGGAACTCAGTGGCAGAAAACATAGATAAAACACATACATAGAAGTGGTGGGACAAGGACTAGGAAGGCCTGTCCTTCCATAAGGCCTTTCCAGCATCACCGCTGGCCCTCCCAGACTGAGGTTAGGGCAACTGATCTCCCATGAGATTGTTAACCTCATCCAGATGGTCAGCATACCTTCTTGAAAGGCAATCTGCATTGCCATGACTCTTCCCTGGCCTATGTTCAATGGTGAGGTCTAGCCCTTGCAGGCTAATGGACCATCTGAGCAGTTTGGGGTTTTCACCCTTAATATGCATGAGCCACTCTAAGGGCTTAGGCAAATTGGACCTTAAAGGCAGATCCTGTAAGGTAAGGTCCAACATGCCTAAGTGCCCAAATTATGCTAAAACACTCCTTCTCAACAGTGGCCCACCTAAGTTCCCTACCCCTGAGTTGCCTACTGAGGAAAATGATGGGGTGTGCCCCTGACTACAGCAAACTCTTTTTTTGTGCACATTGATGCCTGTGACACTGGAATTGGAGCTTTCATGTCTCAGTTGGACGACAGTGTCACAGGCATCAGTGTGCACAATAAAGAGTTTGCTGTAGTCAGGGGCACTCAAGACAGGTGCCCTGCACAGACTTTCCTTTAAGCCATCAAAGGGCCTTTGACAGTTTTCTTTCCAAGGAACAGCCATATGCTGTTTGGGTGATGTCAGAGATTTCAGAGGGGCAGCTATGGTGCCATAGTCTGCAAGGAAGTTTCTGTAGTACCAAGTAAGGCCCAGAAAACCTCTCACCTGGGTTTAGTAGAGAGATTCTCCCAGTTCCTTACAGCTTGTACCTTACTAGGGAGTGGTTGGATTTGACACCCTCCTATCTCATGACCAAGGTAGGTAACCTTCCCCTCTTCTCTCTGGCACTCGATCTCCTTGATCATGAGGTTGGCCGATTTCATTGCTTGCAACACCTTTACCAAGTGTTTCAAATGCTCTTCCCAGGTGGAACTGCAGACAGCAATGTCGTCCAGGTAGGCCACCCAAAAGGGCCCCAGTCCACTGAGATCTTGATTGATTAACCTTTGGAAGATGGCAGGGGCATTCCTCAACCAAGAAGGCATACCCCTAAACTGGTAAAGCCCTTCTGGTTTTGAGAAAGCTGTTATCTCCTTGGCCTGGTTAGTCAGAGCTATTTGCCAATAGCCTGATGTGAGGTCCAAGGTGTTCACAAACCTGGCAGCACCAACCTCGTCCACATGCTCATCAGGACTGTGCAATAGTGTGTGTCAGTCCTGGTGACTGCATTGACCCCTCTGTAGTGCACAGAGAACCTCCAATTCTTGCTACCTGCCTGGGAACTTGCCTTGGGGACAAGGACCACTGGTCTGGACCATGGGCTGGTTGAGGGTTCAATGACACCCACGTCCAACAACTTGGTGACCTCGGCCTGGATCTGGTTCTTAACAGTATCTGACATCCTGAAGCATCTATTTCTGACAGGTACACTGTAACCAGTGTCAATATCATGCCTAAACCATGGGGTGAAGCCTGGTGTCCGTGAAAATAGAGAGGCATACAGTAAATCCCTACATATACTCTGCTGCTCTGGTGTCAAATCTGGAGAACGTTGCACTCCCTCCACTGAACCATCCTGAGATTTCCTATGTAGCAAATCAGGAAGGGGCTCACTCTCATCCGATTCTTGTTCTGAACCGAGGAAGAGGCATGAACTTCTCCTCTCCTGTGGAAAGGCTTGAGCCTGTTGACATGGAATACCTGATGGACTATCCCAGGAGCACACATGTCAACCAGATAGTTCACCTCACCCATCTTTGAGCTTATCTTGAAGAGTGCAGTCCATTTATCTGCCAAAGCTTGAGGTTTCGTAGGCTCCATCACAAGGATCTCCTGTCCAGGAGTCCAATCCACTTGTGAGGACTTAAGGTCATGCCAGTAATTGTTCAATTATTGGCTTGCCTTGGGATTTGCTGTTGCCTGGCCCATCATCTACTCCATCCTCCTTCTGAGACCTAACACATAAACCCCCACTTGATTGGCAAAACCTGGAGGGGTGGCTTCCCAGCCTCCTCATACTAAGGCAAAGGGCCCTTTCACTGGATGTCCAAAGAGGCGCTCAAAGGGGCTGAAACCAACCCCCTTTTGAGGCACATTCCTGTAGATAAACAGGCAAGGGAGGAGGAAATCCCATTTCCTCCTTAGGTGCTCTTCCAAAGCACCCAACATGCCCGTGAGAGTCTTGTCTTGAATCTTGTCTTGAATCTCTCAACCAAACCATTGGTCTCAGGATGGTAGGAGGTGGAGTACCTATAGGTCACACCACATTCCTTCCTTATTGCTTGCATGTAACTAGACATGAAGTTGGTTCATTTGTAAGAGATCACCTCTTAGGGAAACCATCACTGGTAAAGATGCCCAGGAGAGCCCTGGCAACCAGATTGGCTGTGATGGTCCGAAGGGGTATAGCATCAGGGTACCAGTACCAGGATGAACCTGTGTCCAACTGATGTTGGATGGTTTAGGGAAAAAACAATGTTGATGCCATGCGCTGAAATGGTGTCTCAATCACTGGCAAAGGCTGCATGGGGCAATGGCCCTGCCTCCAGTCTTGCCAGACAACTGACATGTGGGACAGGTCTTGCAGTGTGTTTCCACTTCTACTCCCATTCTAGGGCAATAAAGGTTAGCTGAGAGCCTTTGTTTGGTCTTCTTGGTCCCAGGATGACCAGCTAAGGCTACCTCATGTGCCAACTGCAAAAGTAAGGGCCTATATACCTTGGGTACAACCAGTCCCTCTGGACTTTGTTCACGGCATTCTTGGATCCTCCTTGGCTGGGGTGAGTGCTCTGGCTTGTAGTCACCTGAACTCATTTTTATTATTTAAGCGTGCACCTCAGTGCAGCAGCACACGGCTCCAGGGTCCTGACTCCTATTAATTAATACATTAATGTGTTCACCACGCTTCTAGCGTTGCAGCCCCTGGTCTTCCACGCTCCCCCTTCTCCCTTGGCCACACTTCCCTGTCCTCCCCCCTCCTCCATCGTCCTGCTCACTGTGCTCCCATTGTAGAATGGGCCCTTTCCTATGCAAGGGTCTAGTCCCTCTGTGCTCCGTTTGAAGCATTCTTGGATCCTCCTTGGCTGGGTTGAGTGCTTTGGCTTGTAGCCACATGAGCACATTTTTATTACTTAAGCATGCTCCTCAGTGCCGCAGAACCCGGGTCCAGGGTCCTGATTCCCATTAATTAATACATTCATTTGTTTACCACACTTCCAATGCTGCAGTCCCTGGTCTTACCTGCTCCCCCTCCACCGTGGCCACACTTTCCTGTCCTCCCCCCTCCTCCCGCCCACTGCACTCCCTTTGGAGCACAGGCCCGTTTCCTATGCGAGAGCCTAGTCCCTCTGGGCTCTGTTGGAGGCATTCTTCGATCCTCCTTGGCTGGGGTTAGCGCTTTGGCTTGTAGCCACCTGGCTCATTTTTATTACTTAGGCATGTGCCACAGCACCGCAGCGCCTTGCTCTAGGGTCCCGACTCCCATTAATTAATACATTTATTTGTACACCACACTTCCAGCACCACAGCCCCTGGTCTTCCCTGCTCGCCCTCCCAATTTGCCATGCTTCCATGTCCTCCACCCTCCTCCCATCCACCATGCTCCCATTGGAGAAGGGGCCTGTTTCCTGTGCAAGGGTCTAGTCCCTATGGGCTCCGTTTAAAGCATTCTTGAATCCCCTTGGCTGGGGTGAGTGCTTTGGCTTGTAGCCACATGGTCTCATTTGTATTACTTAAGCGTGCACCTCAGCACTGCAGTGCCTGAGTCAAGGGTCCGACTCCTATTAATGAATACATTAATTTGTTCACTGTGCTTCAAGTGCCGCAGCCCCTGGTCTTCCTTTGTACCGCTCCCACTTGGCCACACTTACCTGTCCTCCCCATCCTCCCTCCTCCCATCCACCTCGCTTCCATTGGGGAATGGGCCTGTTTGCTGTGCGAGGATCTAGTCGATCTGGGCTCAGTTCGAGGCATTCTTGGATCCTCCTTGGCTCAGATGAGTGCTTTGGCTTGTAGCCACCTGGGCTAATTTGGATTACTTAAGTGTGTGCCTCAGCTCCACAGCACCTGGGTCCAGAGTCCCAACTCCCATTAATTAAATAATGAATTTGCTCACTCCACTTCAAGCACCATGGCCCCTGGTCTTCCCCTTTCCCCCTTGGCCAGGCTTCCATGTCCTCTCCCTCCTCCCTCCTCTCGGTCTCCTCACTTCCATTGGAGAACAGGCCCTTTTCCAGTGCAAGGGTCTAGTCCCTCTGGGTTCCGTTTGAGGCATTCTTGGATCCTCCTTGGGTGGGGTGAGTGCTTTGGCTTGTTGCCACCTGGGTTCATTTCTATTACTTAAGTGTGCACCTCAGCACATCAGCACCTGGGTCCAGGGTCCCAACTCCAATTAATTAAACAATTAATTTGCTCACTGTGCTTCAAGCACCATAGCCCCTGGTCCTCCCCGCTCCCTCTCTCCCCTTGGCCATGCTTCCCTGTCCTCCCCCTCCCACCCGCCGTGCTCCTATTGGAAAACTGGGCCCTTATCTGGCAGCTTTCCAGGTAGTGCCTGCCTGGCAGCCCCCTTGGTGAAGGACCCCGAGGCTAAGAACAGCTCAGTCGAAGCAGCTCCAGATGGTATCTGCTGGTGTCAGCAGGGGAAAAATGAAGCTAGCAATGTTGACTGTGCGTCCCTCTTCTCTCTTCACTCCCTCCTCCTCCTATGCTTCCTTGCTTCCTCTATGGTGCTTTCCGTTACCCCTCTAATCTCCAACTGCTACTGTATCTCCTATCCTGTAGCTCTCACTAAGTCTGGAAGGAAGAAATTGAAGAGGGACATCATGGTCTCCAACCCAGGCCTCCCTATCACTGATAGTTACATCAGTGCTTCATCCAGACTCTTACCAACATCCTCTTTGTCATTCCCTCCCCAGACCTATGGACCCCTCATATGGTTTCTGCTCTCTCTCCTTTTTCCTCCTCTCCCGTTAATGTTGCCACTCCGTGAGAAGTCCTTTTGGCCCCGTTCAACTCCTCTAAGTCCATCATTAATGTCTATATGAACGGCACTGTTGTGGTCCTGGGCCCTCAGCACAATCTTCTCCTTTGTGATAGGCGTCTCCCACGTCTTATCAACTTCCTTCCTTCTCCTGCTTTTCCTTCCAGCACCTCTCTGGCTCCTCCACCAACTTCATCTTCAGCCACATCTCTGGTACCCTGCTCATTCACTCTGGCTACTCTGCCATTTCCTTCTTCCTCCTCTGCCCACACTTGGGCCCCTCGACCACTTCTGCAGGGAATACCTCAAGCCTGTACCCCTCCATGAATGTCTTTCAAATGAGGCAACCTGCTCCACGCTGCTACTCTCAACTCACAATCTGCTGTCAAACACTCCTCTGACATATGCCACCTCTGTGAAGAATTGGACTTGGATGTCCTTGCTCTCACCGAGACATGGTTCACGCCAGCTCTGTCACAAATGTTGACACTCTCTTCCCTGATGGCTACAATTTCCTCTCAGAACCCAGAGCCAACTGTTGGAGACGAGAGTTTGAGTGCTCTGAACTTTCCAGAGTGGATCCCTGCTTCTCTCATACCTAGGCAGGCCTTCTCTTCCTTTGGATGCCTTGTCTGCAGGCTTTCTATCTCTTCTGGCCTCTCTCTGACTGTGGCCACCATCTACAGGCCACCTGACCAGGTCACCCTCTTCCTCTCAGAGTGGACTGACCTCTACTCTACTCTCCATGCCTCTACTTCTCAACTTCTCCTCGGAGACCTCAACATCCACCTGTATGCTTCAAATCCCTCGTTGGGGCTCTTCTGCAATCTCTGCAACACTCACTCTCTTACTATTCCACCCTCTAGCCCAACACACTCTGACGGGCACACCCTGGATGTTCTCATCTCCTCAAACATCCCCTTCTCCTCCCACCTGAAGCTCTCTGTCCCCCAGGTGAAGCCAATGCAAGCACTGCCACCTACCTTCTCGGTCATCCGCCCCATGAAGCGTGTGTCAGTGGAGGCCAGTGGCATGACATTCACTCCTCATCCTACACCTGCGGATGGCCCAGCCTGACACAGCCCTCTCTAACCTTAAACTTTCTATCTTCGACACTCTGGATGACCTTGGCCCTATCATGAGAATACGTCTGAAGCCAACCTCCAAGTTCACCTCTTGGTATGACTCTGACCTCACCGCAATGAAACGCAAGTGTAGGGTGGCTGAGAGGAAGTGGAGGGCATTGGGCGCATCCTCTGACAAGCTGGCCTGCTGCCTGCTCCAAAGGCAAAACAGACTAGTTTTACTGTCTAAGAAGAGAGCCCACATCCAAGCCCGTTTCTCTGTGGCCTCTAACAACACGTCCAAACTTTTCAAAATCTGCAAAGAGCTGGTCAATCCTACTGCAGTCTCCACCTCTCCTGCTCCCTCCCAGGACCTCTGCACAACTCTTGCTTTTCACTTCACCACTAACACCTAGGACATCCTGTCCTCTCTCTCCTCTTCCTCTCCCTCTACCTCTCAGGGCCCACCTCTGGCTGCCCCTCCTCCTTTCTCCTCTTTCCCCCCGATCACACCTGACAATGTTTCTAGACTATTCTGATCTATGAAAGTATCATCCAAGTAGGTGCTACCCTGCTCCTACAGAACAATCAATGACTACATCTGTGATTCAGGAGTGGTGCGCCTCCAACGATCTCTACCTTAATGCTAGTAAGACTGAGATCCTTCTCATTGGGACCCCTGCTCCTACTTTCCCTGCCTCACACTGGCTTCCCTCCTTGGGCCCTCGTCCTATGCCTTCCTGTGAGGCAAAAACACTTGGTGTCATCTTTGACTCCACTCTCTCCTTCTATCCTCGCATCACAGACTACGCTCGGATGTACCAATACCAGCTGCACCTCTTCAGAAGTTCACTGTCTCCAGAGCCGTGGTTCTTTCTAGGCTGGACTACTGCAACAGCCTCTTTCTCAATCTGCCTTCCTCTACTCTCTACCCTCTGCAACTAATCCAGAACAGGACTGAAAGACTTGTCCTTACCCTCAATCCCAGGGATCATATCTCTCCAGCCCTGAAATCTCTCCACTGGCTCCCAGTGGCTGCAAAGATCAAGTTCAAGACCGTCTGCATTGTCCACAGGGTTTTCTGGGGCCCGGGCCATACTACATCCAACTCTCTCTTCCTAAACACCTTCCTTCTCAAGCCCTTTGCTCAGCCACCTCCAATTCTCTGAGTGTCAGACGCATCTCCATGTAGAGAGTAGGTGGTAGATCTCTCTCCTATGAAGGTGCCTCCCTCTGGAATGGCCTCCCTGACCCTCTGAAACCTGAGCTGGACCACTGAGGTTCCTGAAGCAGCTCAAGACCTTCCTTTTCACTTCTTCTTTCTCTCTCTCTTTCTCCCCTGCTGACCTACTTGTCTGCTGCACTGACTAGTTGACTGGCTACCCTCGGAATCTCAATAGGCACCAGGCTCCTCCATGACAAGTAGCACTTGCACTGCCTCTGGGCCTACCACGCATTGGGGGCTGTATCTGTAACCCTACAGTACCTTGACTACTTGCACTTACCCAGAGCCGTGCTGCCCTGGCTGCACTTACCTAGTGCAATGCTGACCTGATTGCACTTCCCGCTTGCCTCCCCCTGGCACTTCCCCACTCTCTCCCCCCCTTCTCTTGCACCATGTAAATGACACAAGCCCTAGTAAGATTGTTTGTTTTGTCCCCCCTCTGTCTTCCCTACCTTGTCTTGTTGCGCCTAGAAACACTTGTGTACAGGTGCATTATAAATGACTCATCATCAACCTCATGACTGCACAAGGTTCAGAGTGAAACGGTTCACTGTAAAGGAGCTGACCCTCCCAATAAATCTTAAAAGACCTAAGCACTGCACTTTGTTCCTGAGCCTGGGCCTGTTTTCTTAAACCCCCAAGAGAGTGACACTCTCTTTGACCCTTACAGAAATCCACACTAGAGGGCCTACCTTCAGCTAACAAGCACTTGAGGTCTGGGTGATCCTCTGGGGTTTGCTCCTCCCCTGGGGAGGGTCTTCTGGATCTTCTACCTCAGGAGTTGAGACTATGGTCTAGTCCCTCAAGAGCTGGAACCAAAGTGGGTGCTGCTGAAACAGCTGGGTTGGGTAACTGGCTGTAAGCCAGACCCTGTGTGACCTGTGACCTAATGACTGCAGAAGCAGTCAGGGGTAACTCATCCCAAAGTAAACCCATCTCCACTAAGTCATTCCTCAACAAAATGTTGGTAGGTACATTTTCCTGAATCAGGACTGGAAACTTTGCTGTCTTGTTATCAATCAGAATGTTGACTAGGGGTACAGGAGAACGTTTGGGAGGTCCACCAGCTAACCTGGCAGTTCTCAGAGGAATACCTATATAGTCCTCTGGCCTGAACAGAGTCCTGTCCACCACTGTCATGATAGCCCTAGTGTCTCTCAAACCAGTGGAAGGCTGGACATTGGTGAGGACACTTCTCAAAAATCTATGTTTATTCTGTGGGATAGTAGCCAGTGCTTCTGAGTACTGGTCCCAGGCCATCCCTACAGGAGCACCAAAGGTGATTCCTGCAGAGGAGGGGAGGACAGTGGCCTCCACCTAAGGTATGGGGTAATGGTAGGTTAAGCTGACAGCCTGGACACCAAGTACCTTACCTTAACCCTTGTTGTGGTCCAAGGCCCCAACATCTCAACAGGTGCCAGGAATGCGGGGAACAGAATTAGATCCACTGGGAGACTGATTTGTAGCAGGAGCACCACTACTCTTACTCCCACTCCCTTCAGACGTATCCCCACTAGATCTTTGGACCCTAGAAGGAGAATGTTTAGGTTTATTTGAATGTGGCTGCTTCTTGGACTCCTCAGCCATCTGAGCGGTCCCTTTTTCTTTGTCCTTGTCCTTCGCACTGGGATCCTTAGGGGACACCCTGTGGCAAACCCATTTATCAGCCAATTTGGCCAACTTAAAGGAGTCCAAGATATTCTAGTTAACAATTTTTTTTTCAAACTTTGTTTATTAAGGAAGCTGCTTCACAACAAGACAGTTCACATAAGCAATACAACATAGCATGAGCATAAGTTCAACAGTGATTCATACACAACCATGGGGGTGACGACATAGCTCAGGGTGACGACACCGGCGTTGCCTCTGTATCGAGCATCAGGTCACACAGGTAGGCACGCAGCAGCGTCCATATGTCCTTAGGGCGGCAGGGAGACGGGACCAACCATACAAATAGTTCCTCATCGTCATTCACCATGCATAAGTCTATTAAGAAAGCGGCTCGGGTAGGGCCAGCGGTAGACTTCCAGCATTTAAGGATGCATTGTTTGGAAATTACACATGAAATATTAAATAATCTTCTCGTGGTTTCTTTCACTTTGCCAATGTCACCAAACAGGTATTTCAAGGGAAATAAAGTGGCCGGAATCGCCGGAATCTCCTCCAGTAGCCCAGCCACCTCCCACCAAAACTCCACCATAGCAGGTCACAACCAGTACATATGATGCGCCCCAGCATCAGGGGCGCCACATTTGGGACATAGCCCTGTGCAACCCTCCAGAAATTTAGCCAGCCTAGCCGGGGAATAGTGTAGTTGGTTCAAGACCTTGAATTGAATCAGCCGGATCCCCGAATTCATTGATACGGACCTGGTGAGCTGACAGTATCGGGCCCATCTCACTTCGTCAATCTGTGTGCCCACATCCCGTTCCCATGTCTCTCTGATAGTGTTGCGTGAGGGAGAGTGGGCCTGGACCAAGGTATATAGCATGGAAATCCCCTTGTTACGCCCATCAGTCATCACCATTGCTCTGATACATTCATGTGTCTGGGGTTCCTCTGGGAAGGACGGCCATCTGGCACCCGAGAAGTGCCACAGAGGGATATCAGGGTCATATGGTGTCATGCTTTCAGACTCACCCAATCACGACCGGGTGATATGCAGGAGGCGGAGAGAAACATGGACCCCTCCCGCGATCACCTCTGCTCGATCGTTAGTGGGACGCTACACTCTGAGGCATCCCTGGCGTCGATTTCCACGCTTGCAGTGGGGATTGCCTTGGAGATTTCAAGCGCGGAGGAGATCACCACTCCATACTGCGGTCCCCCGCTCGACGCGATTCATCACGAAGAAGGGGCCGTGTGACATGGCTTCCAGGAAACAGGCATCAAATGAACCACTGGATCATGTGACCAAGTGAAAGATCACGTGACCAGGAAAATGGATCATGTGACCAAGTGAAAGATCACGTGACCAGGAAAATGGATCATGTGACCAAATGAAAAATCATGTGACCAGGAAACCGTCCCCGATTGGCCAACGAATCAGGAAGACTGCAATAAAAGGGGCTTGGCCTTTGCACACATTGCTTCTCAGCTGATCCCTCGGCGTTTGGCGATTTCCTGTGTTTTGAACTTCATGCTTATCGAATTTCTTCGATTTTGGACTTCGTTTTTCTTCTGGATTACCCTCAAATTTTGGCGCTTGGATTTCTTCTGACCTGTATTACTGAAACATCTGAACTTTGAACTGTTTTCCTGGATTGTTTGTGGATTGACCTTTGGATTTGGCGCTTGATAAACCTTCAGTTACCTCTTGGAACTTTGTCAAGTACTGTGCACCTACAATCAAGCCCTCTCCTCTCCCTTTAGATCCCGTGGTCCCGTTATCCCCTCTGCACTACTCATCTGACCCTTGGGGAAAACTCACTTAGATTCAAGTCACTCATCATTTACCTCCAGGGTAGGTCTTTCTTATTATTTGTTTATGCTTGTTGTGAATACCGTGTAGCCATTAGCTAACCTGGTATTTTCTTTGCAGCCACCCGGAACCTGGAGTTTCCTGTTTTCCCCACCTGTGGCTCCAATAACCGGTCAGCGAGTACTTTGCCCCTCTCTGACTGGTGCTTGGGGACGGAGGTATACTAATCCACGTGGCCCTCAGGATTTGACAGACTGAGAAGCCGTATACCACTGGATTATGGATACCTCCGCCGGTTATCCGGTGGCTGCGCTTGTACAAGCAATCACTGTCTTAAGGGCTGACATGACAGCCGCTAACACGGCTATTCATCAGCGGTTAGATGCCATACAAGTGAAAGACACGCCTTACCACCAGATGAGGAGTTTGGAGATGCACCCGAACAGGCTGCACCACCTGTAAGGGCAGTGGCACCAGCCCCAGTCTACGTCCCCACCCCTTTCCTTTGGCCGGCCCCCGAGAAATTCCAGGGTGACCCACGTAAATTTTGCACTTTCCTAAATCAGTGTAAGCTACATTTTTTATGTCGACCACAGGCCTTCCCTGATTCGACTACTAAGGCAGCCTTTACTTTGTCTCATTTAAGCGGCATTGCCGCTACCTGGGCGAATCCCCTGTTGGAGAATAATAGTCCCGTTTTTGTATGATTTTGATAGACTAGTGGCAGAAATGACTAAGGTTTTTGACACACAACATAAAGCGCAAACACGGGACCTCGAATTCCTAGATTTGACCCAAGGAAAAACCACATTAATAGAATACATAACACGCTTCAACCAACTGTCTGTCGAAACTGCCTGGCCAGAAGAAAAAAAGGCAGTTGTGTTCTACAAAGGTCTCAGCGAACGTTTGAAGGACGCCCTGTCCGTCATACCTACCTTACCTACTCAATACCCTGAATTGGTTGACTTGGTCTTACAAGTTGATGCCCGGTTCAATGAAAGAAAGACTGAAACAAAGAGAATGAATCCGGTATTTCCCCTAAGCTCGAACTCTACAGAACAAACAAGCGAACCCATGCAAATAGGGGGAATACGCAGTCCCATATCACCCTTAGAGAGAGAACGACGCAGACAGGCTAATGCTTGTTTTTACTGCGGAGTGTCAGGTCATTTTGTCAAGGAATGTCCCCGAAGACCCAAACAAAAGACAACGGGTTTTCTGAAGGCTCGTCCTTAGATAAGGGGGCGCGGACGAGCCTACCAGTACAATCGTACATACCCCCTTCATTGTCGGATTCAACCCGGCCTTTGTTTCTTCCGGCACTTTTTTTTTTCCTCTGACAACGTTAAACACCAGGTACACTTGGTCATCGATTCAGGGGCAACAGGTAACTACGTTGACAGTGCTTTGGCCGCGTCCCTAAATCTCCCTTTACAAAATAAAAAACATTCAGAACCTGTACAAGCGGTTGATGGTTGTCCGTTGATTTCGGGCCCTATCAGGCAACAGACGGCACCCATAACTCTCATATTGCAGGACGCACACCAGGAAACCCTTAGTTTTGACTTGATAACTACCCCTCAATACGGTATTATCCTTGGTATCCCCTGGTTACGCACACATAATCCGCTCATTAACTGGTCCTTGAGCTCCATTTCTTTTGAATCCTTGTATTGTCAGGAACATTGTTTGTTATCCCCAGAGCAGGCAACGACGCCAGCACAAGCGCTCGGGGCATTAGCTCATTTATCTTTACAAGA
The DNA here is from genome assembly GCF_040938575.1 of Ambystoma mexicanum. NCBI lineage: Eukaryota > Metazoa > Chordata > Amphibia > Caudata > Ambystomatidae > Ambystoma > Ambystoma mexicanum. The sequence continues at coordinate 1,244,601,896 of NC_090921.1, forward strand.
ATCACAGATGGAGGTTGACCCTCCTAGGCATGTGGTAGGTTCGATTTCGGCCCAGATACCCTCACAATATCATGACTTCTTGGAAGTGTTTGATAAAAAATCATCTGAACACTTACCCCCGCATCGTCCCTTTGATTGTCCGATAGATCTGGAACCAGGGGTCCCTGTGCCCCACGGACGCATATACTCCCTTTCAGCATCTGAAGACCTGATTCTTAAAGAGTACATACAACATTCTTTATGTTTAGGCCACATCAGACCCTCACAGTCTCCTGCAGCTAGTCCTATTTTCTTTGTACCCAAGAGGGAAGGCGATCTTCGCCCCTGCATTGATTATCGCCGTTTGAACAACATCACGATCAAGAATAGATACCCCATACCCCTTATCACTCCACTGCTAGATCGTCTCACACATGCCACTATTTTTACCAAGCTCGATCTGCGAGGAGCGTATAATCTCATACGCATCCGAAAAGGGGATGAATGGAATACAGCTTTTTGTACCAAATACGGCCTCTTCGAATATACCGTCATGCCCTTTGGGCTATGTAACGCACCCGCAACCTTCCAGAGGTTTATGAATGAAATATTCCACGACATCATAGATAACTACGTGGTGGTATATCTGGATGATATTTTGGTATTTTCTCAATCACACCAAGATCACGTCACTCATGTACGAGAAGTCCTGAATCGGCTGCGCACACACTCCCTTTACGCTAAACCAGAAAAATGCCTATTTCACGCCAAGGAAGTAGACTTCCTAGGTTTTCACATCACGTCTGGCGGTTTGGCTATGAATTCAACCAAGATCCGTGCAGTCGCAGATTGGCCCATTCCACAAAATGTCAAAGAAGTGCAGTCATTCCTTGGCTTCTCCAACTTCTACAGGTGATTCATTGCAGGGTTTTCAGCCTTGGCTTCCCCATTAACTCAACTCACTAGCCCCCGTACCCCGTTTGTTTGGTCCTCTTCTCAACAAGATGCTTTTTCAGCTCTCAAAACGGCTTTTACCACAGCCCCTATTTTACAGCATCCCAATCCAGATCTCCCCTTTATTCTTGAAGCCGATGCCTCTTCCTATGCTCTGGGAGCTGTCTTGTCTCAATCATGCCCCTCCACAGGTCTCCTACATCCGGTTGCCTTTCATTCTCAAAAATTCACACAGGCTGAAATCCATTACACAGTCACAGAGAAAGAACTTCTCTCCATTAAAGATGCCTTCCAAGTCTGGCGTCACCATTTACTTGGGGCAATACATCAGGTCACGGTTTATACTGACCATCGCAATCTTCAGGATTTGGCCACATTCAAGTGCACCAATAGCCGCCAAGTTCGCTGGCATTTATTCTTTGCAGCATATGACTTTGTCATTAAGCACCGACCGGGCATACCCCAAGGCAAAGCGGACGCTCTCTCCCGCATTCCTGGGGGCGTCTCTTTGCCTGTCTTTCCAGAGACACTTCTGGACAGCAAACACATCATCTGTCTCTGTACGCCAACTAAAGACTTACTAACCTTAGTTCGACAATGGGTCAAGTTACATCCAGAAGAACTACGGGAGTGGGAGATAGAATTGTATGAAGGCCTACCATATATACAGGGCAGATTATACTTACCAACACCAGATACTCGCTCTATCGCATTAGAATGGTCTCATGATTCTCCCATAAATGGTCATCCCGGCCAGAAGCGCACACTGGCCTTGCTCCAACATTGGTGTTGGTGGCCTTCCATGAACAGAGATACAATGGCTTATGTGTCTTCCTGTTCGATTTGTGCCCAATGCAAAAACAGAAACGGTCGTCCTCTAGGCCTATTACAACCATTGCCTCTCCCAGTTAAACCCTGGCATACAATTACGATGGATTTCGTCACTGACTTACCTAAAGTTAATGGGTTTGATACTATTTGGGTAGTGATTGATTCCTTCACGAAGATGGCCCGATTCATTCCCTGCACCGGTATACCTACAGCACCTGCCCTGGCTGACCTCTTCTTCCGCCATGTCTTTTGTTTTTTTGGGTTACCTGCTATTGTCATTTCTGATAGGGGCTCCCAGTTTACTTCCCGATTTTGGCAGTCCCTTACGAGACAACTAGGTATTGACACACGCTTCTCGTCCTCCTACCATCCTGAAACTGACGGGCAGACCGAACGTGTCAACCAAACCATGGAGCAATATCTCTGTTGTCTCTCCTTAAAACATCAACAATCCTGGCACAAACTACTGCATGTAGCTGAATTTGCTTACAATAATGCACCCCACTCATCCACAGGCTATTCACCTTTTTATTCCTTGTATGGGCAGCATCCTCGCACACTTCCTATTCCAGATGTACCTCCCCTACTCTCTCCTTCTGTTTCCTCATGTGTACAGCATCTTAAAGATATCCTTGGCCAGGTCATATTACATCTTCAGGAAGCACAGGCTTCTATGTGTCGGGCTGCTGATAAGAAACGGACTACAGCCCCCACTTATGCAGTTGGGGATCGGGTATGGCTTTCCACCAGACACCTACCTGTACCCAGATGTCGTAAACTGCTTCCTCGCTTTGTGGGGCCGTATCTTATTACCAAAGTCATCAGTCCAGTAGCCTACAAGGTTTCCCTGCCAACCACTTGGCGAATACATCCTGTGTTCCACACTTCACTTCTCAAACCATGTCCTCTCTCCACTCGTATCATTCTACCTCCTTCCCCTGTAATGAAAGGTACTTCTGAAGAGTACGAGGTCAATGATATTCTTGGATCCCGTCTCACAAAGGGCCGTCTTTATTATCTAGTGGACTGGTTGGGTTACGGCCCGGAAGAAAGATCGTGGGAACCTGCTGATCAAGTACATGCCCCACTTCTAGTTGCCCGGTTTCATAAGAACAACCTCCATAGCCCACGAGGACGTGTGCCTTTGAGGGGGGGTTCTGTCATGCTTTCAGACTCACCCAATCACGACCGGGTGATATGCAGGCGGCGGAGAGAAACATGGACCCCTCCCGCGATCACCTCTGCTCTATCGTTAGTGGGACGCTACACTCTGAGGCATCCCTGGCGTCGATTTCCACGCTTGCAGTGGGGATTGCCTTGGAGATTGCAAGCGCGGAGGAGATCACCACTCCATACTGCGGTCCCCTGCTCGACTCGATTCGTCACGAAGAAGGGGTCATGTGACATGGCTTCCAGGAAACAGGCATCAAATGAACCACTGGATCATGTGACCAAGTGAAAGATCACGTGACCAGGAAAATGGATCATGTGACCAAGTGAAAGATCACGTGACCAGGAAAATGGCTCATGTGACCAAATGAAAGATCATGTGACCAGGAAACCGTCCCCGATTGGCCAACGAATCAGGAAGACTGCAATAAAAGGGGCTTGGCCTTTGCACACATTGCTTCTCAGCTGATCTCTCGGCGTTTAGCGATTTCCTGTGTTTTGAACTTCATGCTTATCGAATTTCTTGGATTTTGGACATCGTTTTTCTTCTGGATTACCCTCAAATTTTGGCGCTTGGATTTCTTCTGACCTGTATTACTGGAATATCTGAACTTTGAACTGTTTTCCTGGATTGTTTCTGGATTGACCTTTGGATTTGGCGCTTGATAAACCTTCAGGTACCTCTTGGAACTTTGTCAAGAACTGTGCACCTACAATCAAGCCCTCTCCTCTCCCTTTAGATCCCGTGGTCCCGTTATCCCCTCTGCACTACTCATCTGACCCTTGGGGAAAACTCACTTAGATTCAAGTCACTCATCATTTACCTCCAGGGTAGGTCTTTCTTATTATTTGTTTATGCTTGTTGTGAATACCGTGTAGCCATTAGCTAACCTGGTATTTTCTTTGCAGCCACCCGGAACCTGGAGTTTCCTGTTTTCCCCACCTGTGGCTCCAATAACCGGTCAGCGAGTACTTTCCCCCTCTCTGACTGGTGCTTGGGGACGGAGATATACTAATCCACGTGGCCCTCAGGATTTGACATATGGGGCCTCTAGGCCAATTTTCTTATAGATCCTAGACCAAGCACGAGTAGTGGTATACACTGGGTCGAATGGGCACACGTCCCCGTAAATAGGATTAAGGAGAACAGATCATATGTCATTGGGTCCGCAGGGTCAAACCAGTGTTTCACAAACTGTGCTTGTGCGGTTGTATAATACAATTCGAAATCAGGCGCCGCAATACCGCCCTGTGAGTATGGTTCCAACATTTTGTCCCACCCCAACCTGGCAGTCTTCCCGCTCCAAATAAAGGATGATGCTAATGATTTAAGTTTTGTGAAAAAGGGTTTACCGGGCCATATAGGGATGTTGTTGAAACAGTATAAGAGTTTGGGTAGAACTACCATTTTGAGTAGGGCCACTCAGCCATATAGAGACAGTGGGAGATTAGCCCAGAGTTGGAGCTTGGTCGTAAGGGAGAGCAATAATTCACCATGATTGCATGTGCATAGCAGCTGTTCATCGCTGGCCACCATGATCCCCAAGTACCTTACCTGTGTGGGGGCAGGTTTGAACCCGAGATATTGGAAAGGTCACCCGTTGCATGGGTCAGTGGGAATATTTCAGACTTCGGGACATTGATTTTATAACCCGAGTAGTCCGAGAATTCGTTTATATCTGCGATAATATGCTGCACATTTTCTTGCGGATCTCGGACATACAACAATGTATCATCCGCATATAGTGATATGAGTTGGGGGGGACCTGTCATCCTGAGGCCTCTATGTGAGTGGTTCTGATGGATATATTCCGCCATAGGCTCTATAGTAAGTGCAAAAAGAATGGGCGAGAAGGGACAGCCCTGCCTGGTTCCCCTATGCAGTTGAAATGTGGAGGATAAAGTATTATTGGTTAAAACCTTAGCAGACGGTTGAGTATATAGTAACTGCACGCATTTTATAAAGTAGGGGCCAAGACCAAACCTCTCAAGCACCAGGAAAAGGTATGTCCACGAAACGGAATCGAAGGCCTTCTCGGCATCCAGGGCCACTACAGCCGCTTCGGCCTCCAGGTCAATCTGGGCTATTACATTGAATAATCGCCTCAAGTTCAGCGCTGTAGATCTGGTCGGTATAAAGCCACCCTGGTCGGGGTGGACCAGGATTGGCATGTACAGTAGGAGTCTGGTGGCCAGTACCTTTGCGAAGATTTTCGCATCGGTATTAATTAAAGAAAGGGGTCTATACGAGGCCATATCCTGCACCGGTCTACGAGGCTTCAGAAGAACCGTGATAACTGCCTCGCGCATTGAGTCTGGGAGGACGCCCCGGGTCATAGCCTCCTCCCACACTTTCAACAACAATGGGGCCAGTTCACTCTGAAATTCCTTGTACAGTTCCGCGGTCAGGCCATCCGAGCCCGGGGCACGGCCGCCGTACAGAGATTTAATGGCCACTGTAAGTTCCTCAAGTGTGATGGGTTGATCTAGTATGTTCCGGGTTTCATGAGTCAACGTAGGGAGGTCCAGGGAATCCAGGTACCCGAAGGTGTCATCCCTAGATTTAACATCATGATTAGAATACAGAGCGGAGTAAAAATCTGCGAAGGTGGAGTTGATATCCTGTTCTCTGTTGACCGTGATCCCGGCTGAGTTTTGTATACTAGCAATTGGATTATGGTGCCTATCGGACCCAAGCATGTTTGCCAGAAACCTCCCCGCCCTATTACTCTCCCGATACCTTCGGGCTTTAGCTGGAGCGGCCATGTATAGGACCTCCCTGTTGGCTAGCACATTGAATTCCTTGAGGGTGGCGTGCATTTTGGACAGGGTTTCTTTATTCAACGTAGCGCTATATTGCGTCTGAAGTGAATCAAGTGCAGCCTCAGCCACATCCAGATCCCTTCTCACGGCCTTCAACATACCCGAGGACTTGCCCATTATAATACCCCGGATCCAAACTTTAAAAGCCTCCCATAAGGTGGCATAGGTAGTATCCAAGCCTAAATTTAACTCCAGAAATTCCTGAATTTCAGTATGTAGCACCTCACATACATGTGGGTCCCTAAGGATCGTGGCAGGCATTCTCCACCTTCTAGCCAGGGGAGGGGAATCATCTAGGATGATATCTAGCGTTATCGGGGAGTGGTCTGAAAGGGTGCGGGGGTGTATTTCACAGTTGGTGATCGATCCAGAGAGGGATGAGCTAGTGAGCCAGTAATCAATACGTGAATGAGAATCATGGACAGATGGGTAGAAGGTGAATTTCTTCTCATGTGGATGTACCGTGCCCCACGCATCAATTATGTCAATCTGTTCCATCATTTGCTTAAGGGCTAACGCCGCTTTGGTCGGAGCTCTGGGGGAGACTGAAGAATGATCTAGGGCCAAGTCAAGAATCATATTGAAGTCTCCACCCCAGATTATTTGGGCCTCCCTCGACGTGGAGAGCATATCGAGTATTGTACGATAGAATAGTGGATTGTCTATATTAGGTCCATACGTGTTGATCAGAAGTATCTGGCGTTCTGCTAACTCCCCCCACACCAACACATATCTTCCCAATGGGTCTATCCTACTAGCGTGGTGTTTAAAGCACAGTTTGGGATGTATAAGAGTCAGCACACCCCTGGACTGTGCCGAATATTCCGTGTAATATCTATGAGGACCCCAGCATGGAAGGAATTTGGAGTTGACATTTCCCAATGCATGTGTTTCCTGTAACAGAAGGATGTGGGGGTCATGGCGCGCAATGTATGCAGCAATTCTCCTCGCCTTGACTGGGTTATTAAGCCCTCCAATGTTACAGGAGAGTAACCTTATGTTTAAGCCCCCTTTAGCCTGTGTCATAATTGCCTATCGGAACAAGTGCTTGCCAAGTGTATCGCCACTGTCTCAGATAATGTAAATGTCCTGCCAGAAAACAGCTCCCTGTTTTAACCTTTATTACTTCCCCAACCAACTCTGGCACAGTGCCAGGAGTAAACTTTACTTGTTCCTCCCATCCACCCCCACCCGCACCATCAACCCCAACCCGCTGATGTATCCCCTCAAACATAACTCGATAAGTCTTCTAGGGGTGTGAGCTGTACTCACATGACCGACACCAAGAAGGGCTCACGGCCCTACTTCAACATATGGTGGAGAGGGCCACCTCACCGATAACAGGTTATTAAACTTTGTGGTAAAAACAGTGTGGAGTAGATCAAGTCAACCAGCATTATCTTCTGGTTCCGCAACCGGCTGGGGCGGCACATCACATTTGTTCTCCCGGCCTCCCGGGGGGAGTGGGATAGAGGCCTCCACATACGACATGGCCTTGTAGGATTTTCAAAAAAGTGAGCCCATCCTCCATATTGGATCCGCATTTTTGCCAGATAGACAAGCGTGTACGGGATTTGGCGTAGTCTCAGCTGTCTCTTGACGGGTTCGTAGGATCTTCTTAGCGTTTGCACATTTGTCGAGAAGTCCGGGTATATATGTATCCTGGTGTTTTCATAATACAGCAAGCCTTTTTCCCTGGAAATTCTCAGGATAGCGTCTCTGTCCCTGTAATTGAGGAGATGTGCGATGATTGTACGAGGTGGTACTCCAGGTCTGGGGGGAGGGGCCAGGGTGCGATGGGCCCGTTCCACAAGAAAATGGTCGGAGAAAGCATCCGGGCCCAAAAGGGATTTCAAAAGATTTTCCACCTGGCGTTCCATGGATCCCTTGCCAAAGGTTTTGTCCACCCCGACCAGGCGGATATTGTTTCTCCTGGATCGGGATTCAAGATCCTCGCATTTATTCACAGTCTTCCGCAGGTTATCCTTTAACTAAGCGATGTCACGACTGTGTTGTATTATAGAGTCCTCGTTGGCGCTGATTCTGTTCTCCGCCTCCGTGGTGCGTGCACTTTCCTTATCGACCCTTGCCTTCAAGGAGCTGATCATTGCCCCTATAACGTCCAATTTGCTATTGACCGCTAGGAAGCCAGTCTGGACCATAGATAGCAGTTTGTCCACCCTGTCGTCCATCGGGGAGTCCGAATGGGCATGAGTGGACTCAACAGGAAGACCCATGTGGCTGCGAGCTAGCAAAGGAGTCCATTGGCCCAGTTTTCTTGGGGACCATCCCTTTCTTTTCAGTGCGACCCATGTATGCAATCGAGTGGAATGTAGTCTCCCGCGTTTCCTGGCTTCGGCGGTGCTACGTTTCAGGAGTCTTTTGTGGGGCACAGTGGTATCCCACACGTAGGAGGTGATCTTGTCAGATGTACAGGCAAGGCTCGTCGGCACAGCTGCGGGTAAGGAGAGGGGCGAGGATCACACCACGGCAAGCACCACCACGTCCCGGTAGTCCGACCAACTCTCCGATCCAGGTGGTTCATCGTCTCAGTATTCCACCCAGGCGCCCACCAGCGCCACACCGCCCAGGTCTGGTGTCAATACACAGCACTGCTGGCGTAGGATTGCGCCCAGCGTCGGTGGGGGAACAAATGCGCAGCACGCCTGTTCCTCGTATCACAGGTGTATCCAGAGTCAATAGATCTTATTGTTCAACCAAGGCGATGATGTGGCCTCCTCCCAGGGCGCTCAGCAGGCGGTCAATGCAGCCGGATCTCGCCACACCCGGGTCATACGGGCTCGAGACAGGATTAACGCCAGGCATGTTGTGTACAAGTAAACAGTTCAGGGTTTGGCAGCCGGTGGTCCCCTTCAGATGGGCGCGCGATCAAGTTAATAGCAGTGCATCGATATTGCAGCGATTCCCCCTGTAGCACAAGCGACCGGCCGGGGCCACCGTGCGAGGCTATGGGCAGCATGTGCTGTGCGTGAGGAGGTCAGAGCAAGTCCACCAGCGATGCAGCAATGCAGCGCGGGCTCCCACCTTGCAGGCACAGTCAATCTCTGATGCGCCGAAGTGCGAGCAGCCGGCTCCTCAGCGTCGGAAAGGTCCGCCTGGGTCTTGGAGTCGCTCCACCTCAAGGCGGCAGGATGTTAGCTGAAGGACGGACTATGTCTCTCCCTAGTGCGGTCAACGAGTCGGGTGCCAGCTCAGGGGACCCACCATGGCGGCTCACGCACGTCCGATCGGTGGGCCAGATGGCTGAAAATCAACTTCCCGATAGGGGTCCTGCCTCGGGATATACAGCTGGGCTGGAGTCCGAGCGTCGTAGGATATGTCCTCTGGCAGCTCCGCAGTGACTCAGCTAGGTGTTCTGTACGAGGGCGCGCGGTGCGGCCCCTCCCCCCTTTGGCCTGCCGCCAATTCCCCGCTTCCGGGCTGTAGTGAATTCTGCGTGGAGCCGCGGCTCGGATCTGCCCACACCGCACTCGCGGCCAAAGTATCCTGTACAAAATCACTTAAATGGATGTCCGTTACAGCCTGTGGCTTGACCGGGTAATGCCGTAGGTTGTCCACCACCGTTAGCAAATGTTTGTCGGCGAGTAGGTGGCCCCGAACAGGATTATTTTCGAGATAGGATGTGTTAGGGCCAGAGCTCTCCACTCAGGCGGCCATCAGCATCGCGTGCAACAGCGCCCCCCCATATTCTAGTTAACAATTTAATGATGCAGCTCTGGTGAACAAGCCTCAGAAAAATGTTCAAAAAACAGGAGGTGAGACAATTCAACAAACCATCAACCGATACCATCATATTCATATATGCAACACCCAATCAACCCAAGAGATATTCTCACACGTCTTATAATCCCTGAACCTCATGGGCATAATTTTAGAGGGGAACAGGGGTATTTGTCCCCCCCAACTTTCATGGCACACCATTTTGTGCCCATTCATTTGGCTGAGGCAGCTTTTCTTCAGATGTCATGTCCCCCCCAACATTTTCACCAAAGTTACTCCAATGCTGAACCTCCTATGGTACTGTGAAAGTGGCTTGCCAAACTTGGCAACCAAAGCAGCTTTCATGCACTCATACTGGCCTCTTTATTCCACACTCAGTTTCAGAATACAGTCATAACCAGTCTGAGGTACTATACTTAATAAACACATAGCACAATCTCTATGGTCAACATCATGGATATCACAAGACATCTCAAATGATTCTATCCATTGTAGGATATCAGAACCCTCCAAATACACACTCACCAAATCTTTCATAAATGTGTTAGCAGGAGACCTAACACTCTCAACTGGTTTGGCTGACGTCTCCACCCTAGCTTTCTGCAGTTGGATTCTTTGACATTCATTGGCTCTGTCTTTCAGTGCTACTTGTTGTGCCAACTCCTCCTTCTTCAACTCAGCTTCAGTCTCTACATTTTTGTATTCAAAGTCTAGTTTCAGCCTTAATAGCTCCAGTTTCAGGGCACTCCCATGAGAAACAATGCTGGGGTTTAGAATAGAAGTGACAGGAGAGGTGGCAATCCCATTGATATGATATGATATAGCATTTATAACGCGCCTATACACAAGTGTTTCAAGGTGCGACGAGGCAAGGGAGGGAGAACAAGGGAAGACAGAACAACAATCCTACTAGACCAGGTATCATTCAGATCGCGCAAGTTCATGGGGAGGGGGAAAAGGGAGAAGTGTGTGGGCAAGGGAGAGGGATAAGTGCAGTACATGGGATAGTAGAATAAATAAGATAAATAAAAACGGCCACTGGTGGCAAGTGCATGGTAAGTGCAGACATAAGTGCTGGTAGAGGACTGTAGGGATGCAGAAAAACAGTCGCTGGGTGCAGGGGTTGCCAGGGAGGCAGTGCAGGTAGTCAAATGGCGGGGTCTGGGCCAGAGAATCAGAAAGGGTGGCCAGGTAACCAGTGCCGTTTCTGCCAGGAATTTAGCAGAGGAGAGGGGGAGAGAAAGCAGAGGCAAAAAGGAAGATTTTGAAGTGCTTCCTGTGGGATGCTTTAACCCACTTTTTTGCTCTGCTTTGCGGCATCACTGTGTTATGATGGTGCCAGAAACATCAAAATGGCAGCAAAACTCTTGTGCGCGCCAAAACCTCTGGAAATCGTGCTTTGCAACACCCAAAAAGATGGCTGCCCAATCTGCAACACAGGTTGTCAGTGGTGGAACAGAGATCTCACTCCAGAAATGTGTCACTGGGCTCCACAACAAGTGTAAATGGAGTATAGAAGGAAAAAGCAGTGCTTTGCTAACTGAAACCCCAAAATCTTGCTTTAAATCCTTTTTTCTTTGTTGCTGAAACTGCAGAATGCTAGTGCAAAACACCCCCAAACATCCAAAATTCTTGATGGGTGCTACAATTCATTTAGTTTAAGAAATCATTGTGAACTTGCAAGGTCCTGAAAAGCTGAAACCTTAAAGGGATTTCCACAGCAACAGTGGTTTGTCTGTGGATGTCAAAATCTCTGTGCAGCAGAGGGCTGCAGGGATGACAGCTGCCAGGAAGCTTGCCTGATTAAACATTAAACATGTATATAAATTGAAATCAAATGTTTGCAATCTAAGAGGTCTGTTACAGAGAGTAGCCTATGCTGTAATTGTTTAATCCCATGATTTTAAAACCTAGAATGAGAACTCTACCTGCTATTTTGAAATCATAAATGTGTTTTAAGCTGAGGAAAAATTCAACAGAATTAACATTTAAATGTAAGCCTGGCTAAAGCAACCAAACTGGAATAACAGGTTCCCTCACAGAGGCCTTCTTCCTCTCCAGCAGGAAATCACACCTAAGTGATAATTATAGGGTTTGGAAAGAACCTCGGCTGCAGAGGCATGGGGAACAATGAACAGCTGCTACTCAGGAAAATCAAAGTGCGAAGACAGTCGTAAATGGCCTCTGCCAGGAGAAAACAAAGAGGGATGGCACCATTTGTTGCTTAAAAAGGACAAAGGACACATTTTAAAAAGAATGATAACTTACTATTTAAAATTGTGCAAAATATAGAAATAACAGCATTGTTAATGTAATTTTTGGCTGCACGTTTCAAGAGGCGGCAAAATCGGGTGACATGTTCTGGAAAGAAATGGCAGAAAGTTTGATTTTACACCAAATGTATTGCTGCTAGAAGTATGACACTTTATACACTTATGCCCAGGGTAAACACTCACACTGGTAGAAATGTGCTCATAAATTGGACATTGTATTCCTGATGAAAAGGGCAAAATTCTGTGAAAGGCAGAGCCAAGATCCCACGGCTACGGGGTTTGGAGGGATAGCTGCTATATAAAATATGTAATCTGGATATGTGATTGTTATAGAGGTTGCACATGTGTAAATATGGATTGTGCCAAAAGTAGATTTTGTGTTCAGGAGGCTAGGGGTGGACTCTAAGCCTCATAAACCCACACTATAAAGGCGACACACTGTTTTTCTCCTCCTATCGAGGCAGAGAGGAGACCCTGACCAATCGCTGTCAAAGGGGCGAGCTTAGGCTAAACCAGCACACACACGCCCATTATCATAGCATAAATAGAGACAGCAGAGGGCAGAAAAAGAGAGACAGGTTCACCCACAACCCGAATGCTGGCAGAGCACACTGCTGCAGAACTTTACATCTTTCTTGCTCCAGACTCCAGAAACGTGGCAAAGCAGAAAGGCCCATTGCATAGCTGAACCATTTTCAGCTAGGCCTCAAATTCCAGAACCAAAATCCCACAAACCTAAGCGGAGGCATCAAAATGCAGCCGAGCTGCGCTGTACTGCTTGCCTGCTGAAAATAATTATCATCAGAACCAAGAAGGGCAGATCCAATCCAGTCCTGTGCCGTACTGTGACCAGAGTGCATTGCAGATCCGATCCAGTCCTGTGCTGTGACCAGAGCACCTTGCTGATTGCAGATCCAATCCGATGTGCCCAACTGTCTGTCCCAGAACCAGATTCCCTTCCCTGACCAGAATCTTGATGGACCAGAATCCTGACGATTCTTTTTAAAAACATATCTAGTGAGTATATATAGAAAGAACTGTGTCACTAGCATATGTACTGTCCATAGTCAATCTCTATCTTAAACCCATCCTATCTTGTCTTCAGAACATGCATTGTTAGGAGTATTTTTGACTTGTCTGAACCCTCTATCCAAACCTCCTATCTTCCTCCTGATTAGTATTGCTAAAACTATCTTTGCGCTGATCTTTTCTCATCTGAAGAAGGTGGGACCACTGCAGGTAGTCATTCTGATCAAGTGGCTGTGTTCTTGTGGGGATTTGTGTTGTTCATAGTCATCCTCTAGTGTTAGAAATCCCATTTGTCATTTTAAAAGCGCATTCCCATTTTCCATTCTTGCGCCTATCTCGAAAAAGCGACCTCCACTAAAACGTCCATAACTTCATCAGTTTTTCTGCTTGTAGCTAACATCAACAGCTTTAAATCGCATCTAAAACCGCATCCCAAATCCATACAGTTTTCCCATTATCGCGATTATCGTGCAGTGAAAAGTTTGCTGCAAATTTGGTTTTTTGGAAATTCTGACATGTGTAATACAGCTTTTGAATGCTCCCGACTTGAATTTTAGGATTTCAAATAGTTTCTTGGTATTGAATTATTGCTTGTGTTTGTGTGCAACCATCCAAAGTGGCTCCCATAAGAATTGATAGTAATTTCAGCAATTTTGACCATATTAGTGTTTTTGCCCAATCCATTCTCAAGATAACTCTAAAAGCCATTCAGACAGCTTGGCATTCAATTCCGTTTTCTCTTGTGTTTGCAGGGGGAAAGTGGGATTGTTATTTTGTTTGAATTCTGCCATTCCTGAATACCTGCTCTCTCCTCCTATCTCTTTACATTGCCTATTGGGGAGTTGAGGGGTGGGCAGGGGGAACCTTTAACCACAGTGCTATCTGATCTGCACACACACACAAAAGTATTATTTCTGTGCTGAATTGTTTTGCTCATTATTACTCCTTGCGTATTAAAGAGATTATTCAGTGTTACATCACCCCATTGGTGATTATTGTGTACCCATTAAAACATAGTGTGATTGAATTGTAAATACATAAATAAATAATTTAACTTTGCAAACCAGTCTGATTCCTGATTCAGTGTGACCGGGGGGTTCCGGGAGAGGGGCGTGATATGAGTGGTATATCTTTCAGAATAAAGAACTTTTAGACAAAAATAAACAAGAATTTCAGTTTTGCATTACACGCTAGGCATTGACTTGGGTGTGTGCCGGATTGAAATCACTTACATTCCATAACGGGAGATGGTTCTCCTCAAGTTTCAGGGAGGCAGGAAGGCTGTTCTAAAGAGAGGCTGCTGCCGAAGAGAGAGATCTACCACCAACTCGTTGCTTGGAGAAGCGACTGACCCTGAGGGAGTTGGATGCGGATGAGCGAAGAGCTCGAGAAGGAAGAAATTTAGGAAGACAGATTTGAAGGTATTTCAGCCCCAGGCCCCAGAAGGCCTTGTGGACAATGCAGATGGTTTGAACTTAATCCTCAAAGCCACTAGGAGCCAGTGAAGAGATTTCAGGCCTGGAGAGGTACGATCCCTGGGCTTGAGGCCAAGGACAAGTCTTGCAGTCCTGTTCTGAATAAGTTGCAGAGGGCGGAGAGTAGTGGCAGGCAGATTTAGATAGAGTCTGTTACAATAGTCCAGCCTAGAGAGAACCAGGGCTCTGGAGACAGTGAGCTTCTGGGGGAAGGAGAGGAAAGGAAGGATACCTCTGAGGATGTGCAGCTGGTAGTGTGACTTCTTAGAAACGTCGGAGATGTGAGGAGAGAAGGAAAGTGTGGAGTCGAAGATGACTCTGAGGTTTTTAGCTTTGCAAGTGGGAGCAGGAAGAGGGCCAAGAGAGGCCGGCCAGAGAGCTGCAGTGAAAGAGGGAGCGGGTGTGCCAATGAGTAGAATCTCAGTCTTACTGGCATTAAGGCAGAGGTCATTGGCGGCACATCACTCATGGATGGCAGACAGACAGAGACGAGGGAAGGAGAGGAGGAGGCCGAGGGTAGCCTGAAAATCAGCTGGGTATCATCCACATAGCATTGAACGTTGGGACAAAGAGAGGCAATGCAGTGGGCAAGGAGTGCCAGGTATTGGTTAAACAGTAAGGGAGAGAGGTTAGACCCCTAGGGGACACCACAGGTAGAGATAAAGACATCAGAGAGGAAGGACCCAAGTTGGACCTGGGAGGGTCAGTCTGAGAGGAAAGAAGTCAGCCATTTCAGAGCCTGACTGGTGATACCCAGGTTATCAGAGAGACGGTTGAGCAGGATGTCATTACTGACAGTGTCAAAGGCAGAAGAGAGATCAAGCAAGATGAGAACGCATTGGGATGCTGGAGTCATTGGCAACATCTGTGACTTCAAGAGGGGTAAGGACCCCATCAGAGCCCCCTCACCCCATTTTCGTCATAAGGATCACAATCTGCCTGGAAATCCAAAAGGGCAGCTATAAGCTCTGCATTAGACTTATCTTTAAAATCCATTTCTCTAATTTCACAAGCAATCTGGAGTGTCTCTAAGCTCATCCTGGTCATGTTACCATTTGCAATAGTTTCCTTTGCTTGCAGTGTAGTTATCAATATAAACTACTAAATGATAAAATAGTAAAGAAGTGTGGATATTTTGCAGTAGCTAGTTAAACACTGGCCTAATCACGAGTCTAGCAGTATTACCACCAGGATAACGACAGCGCTAAACAGTGTTACTGCTACTCGGTATGGCTGAGTACAAGAAGAAAAAATGAACCAAAGTCTTTCTGAAGGGCAGCAGTTTTGCTCTTCATGGTACTCTCTGTTGGTCAACAATTTCTCCGACTGTAGAAGTCCTGGGAAGATGAAATTTGCTGTGGGTTTCTTAAAGTCTTGGCATATGTGAATAAGATCCCTCGGTACCGTCAATGACTTGTGGTGGCATCGGATGATTAGGTCACTTTTGGTATGGGGTTTTGGAATATCGCGCTCATCTGACTTTTGGTTCTTCAGTGCTGCATCCGTAGCATGGACATCTGGACAACTTCTAGCAACCTGGACTCATCCACTGGAATGTACCACAGACTTCTCCTCCAACTGGGCTTCAAGGAACAGCTTCTTCTTGCTTCAGCTTCAACCTCAACATCTGAAAGAATTGGTGATTGAGAGGTCCCCTGTAATACACATTTTGTCCCCATTCACTCAGGCTTAGCCGGGCTCAGTCAACCAATCATTCAGAAGGGCATTCATGCAGGCAGGCAGTCAATCAGGCTCAAAGGATTTCAGGCCATTCACTTCACCCAGATACCCATGACAAAGAATGTGGATTGGGGGTAAGCATCCAGCCTTTCAGCAGACTACATTGTATGTGGATCTGTTTCAATCAGGGCTGTCTGAGGTATTGTGTCACACACAGAAATCAGACACCTATAAAACAGAATGGGAGTTCACTTCAGACTCCATTCGCATAGGTCCCACCCCAAGGGTGTACACACAACACAGAGCCCCTGGGAAGGCTTCAGCCAGTCTGGCAGGAGGCAGCCATATGGCCATATATGATATTTTCATCCAACAGCCAGTTAGGAGAAAGGGATAGAGTCTTGCCTTCCCAGGACTTTGTGAAACAGGTAAAAGGTAATAGAAACAAAGAGGCAAGACTGACCATCTTGCCTTTCTTCAGGAATCCATTGATTCCTATGACAGGACCTGTGTATCCCAAAAATGGATGCCACTCAGAGTCACTGCCAAGTCAGCATGCAGCTGCCACCAGCCGACACCCTGTTATTTGGGCAATACAAAAGTGCCCAATAAACACACCTAAGGGGTACAAGGGTGTACCCCATCCATGCGTGCCTTAAGGGTATCCAATGGGTGTTGTTCACCACATGAAGAGCTGGACTGCCAGAGGTCCAGGTGGAATCTTAGTGCCAGAAAACATATAGAAATCACATACAGAGAAGTGGTAGGACAAGGACTAGGAGACACTGTCCTTCCATAAGGCATTTCCAGCATCACACGGATGATAGCGCTTGTTGGACCATACCCTCCTCTCACTTCAGTAGCAAATCAATGTTTCTATTGAGGATATGGCTTCATTAAGCCTTGCAGCAAAGTCTGCTGTTAAACCCTTCACACAGGTGATGATGCAATCAAGAAGATGTACTATTGTGACTATTATGGGCTGAGGTTTACTTTGAACCTAAAAACCTCTGATTCACCTTCATAAATTACATTTAAACATGACCCAGGTTATTGAAAGAATTTCCAGAATACCCTTTAAAGACCAAATAATACAAATCTTGTAGAGGGCAGAGGTGTGGGGTTTCAGTAATCCCACACCATTGCAAAGATTGTACAAACACAATTTACAAAAAACTTTTGGGCCCCACAATGTCTGCACCTTCTTAAGGGGTTCATGCAGAATTAGGCGTAGACCACATGGAGGATGACTGGAAAATAAAACCTGTATAAATGTTTCTAAAAACAAGGCTTTCCACAAAGGTAGTACTGTACTTCTGTCCTCTATATGGTTGGGACAGAGGCACAGAGCATCCCAGCCAAGGTTCTCCATATGGTAGCGTGGATGCGCAACCAATGCTTAAGCACTCAGGAGATGATGCAGGCAGGTTCTTAAGTACAGTGAGTAGCCAAACCCCACAAAGGTTTCTCTACATGCTATATTAGGTGATAGCACAACTTCTTTATATAAAATAAGGTTTAGTAATATATATACATATACATAATAACACTGTGTACTTGGGCAGTTCGATTCAAAGAATGGCAAATATATATATATATATATATATATATATATATATATATATATATATATATATATACTTTATGTGGTACTACACAATACTTAAATTTAGTAATACATCCATCATACATGTATCAACTGCAGACCGATTTATATAGGAATTTAGAGTCTTAAGTGAGGTGTAACAGCATTGATTAGGCAAGAAAGGCAGGTTAGTAATGAACAGTGGCAGAATGCTTTCTTTAGACTTGATACATAATTCCGTGTGAGGATCACCTGTAATGGAAATGTTAGGGAGTAACCTGTCTTGTCTTTTACAGCCCAGTCGAAAAATGTTCACTAACCATCTGCTTTCTTTTTTAGGGTTCTTATACGTCCAAAGTACCTTAGAGGCCGCAGGAGAACAGGATCCAAAATGGATCTGGGTCCCCTGGATGACTACTGAGGCTAGAAGATGCTCTTCCTCGTCAAAGTACTTTTGGTGCTTTGGCAGGCGAAGTGGCAGAAATTCTTGGTTTCACTCAATGATTCCCTTTGAGGATGGACCCCCTTTGGAAGATGGATCAACTGGAATGCTGAGTCCAAAAAAGAAAAATGGAACCAAAGTATTTCTGAAGTGCAGCAATTTTGCTCTTCATGGTGCTCTCTGATGGTCGACGATTTCTCCGACTGTAGAAGTCCTGCGAAGATGAAATTTGCTGTGGGCTTCTTAAAGTCTTGGCATATGCGAATAAGACCCCTCAGTGCCTTCAATGACTTGTGGTGGTGTCAGGTGATTAGGTCACTTTTGGTATGGGGTTTTGGAATATCACGGTCTTCTGACTTTTGGTTCTTCGGTGCTGCAGCCGTAGCATGGACATCTGGACAACTTCTAGCAACCTGGACTCAACTAGTGGAATCTACCACAGACTTCTCCTCCAACTGGGCTTCAAGGAACAGTTTCTTCTAGCTTCAGTTTCAACCTCAGCATCTGAAGAATTGGTGATTGAGAGGTCTCCTGTAATACACATTTGTCCCAATTCACTCAGCCTTAGCCGGGCTCAGTCAACCAATCACACAGAAGGGCATTCATCCAGCCATTCAGGCCATTCACTCCACCCAGATACCCATAACAAAGAATCTGGATTTGAGTAAGCACCCAGTCTTTCAGCAGACCACATTGTGCGTGTGTCTGTTTCAATAAGCGCTGTCTGAGGCATTGTGTCACACACACAAAACAGACCCATAACACAGAATGGGAGTTCACTTCAGACTCCATTCACACAGGTCCCACCCCAATGGTGTACACTCAACACAGAGCCCCTGGGAAGGCTCCAGTCAGTCTGGCAGAAGGCAGCCATTTGGCCATATATGATATTTTCATCCAACAGTCAGTTAGGAGAAAGGGATAGAGTCTTGGCTTCCCAGGACTTTGTGAAACAAGGTAAAAGGTAATAGAAACAAAGAGGCCACCGTGGCCATATTGCCTTTCTTCAGGAATCGATTGATTCCTATGGCAGGGCATGTGTATCCCAAAAATGGAGGCCACTCAGAGTCACTGCCAAGTCAGAATGCAGCTGCCACCAGCCCATACCCTGCTCTGAGGGCAACACAAAACTGCCCAAAAAACACACATAAGAGGTACAAGGTTGTACCCCCATCCATGGGTGCCATAAGGATATCCAATGGGTGTTGTTCACCACATGAAGAGCTGCACTGCCCGAGGTCCAGTTGGAACCTCAGTGCCAGAAATCATAGAGAACACACATACAGAGAAGTGGTAGGATAAGGACTGGGAGGCACTGCCCTCCCATAAGGCATTTCCAGCAACACACGGATGACAGCATTTTTTGGCCCATACCCTCCTCTCACTTCAGTAGCAAATCAATGTTTCTACTGAGGACATGGCTTCATTAAGCCTTGCAGCAAAGTCTGCTGTTAAGCCCTTCACTCAGGTGATGAAGCAATCAAGAAGATGTCCTATTGTGACTATTAGGGGCTGAGGTTTACTTTGAACCTAAAAGCCTCTGTTTCACCTTCATAAATTACATTTAAACATGACCCCGGTTATTGAAGGAATGTCCAGAATACCCTTTAAAGCCCAAATAATACAAATCTTGTTGGCGGCAGCGATGTGGGGTTTGGGTAACCCCACACTATTGCAAAGAATGTACAAACACATTTTGCAAAACATTTTGGGCCCCACAATGTCTCCACCTACTTACGGGGTTCATGCGGAATTAGGTGTAGACTACTTGGAGGATGACTGGAAAATAAAGCACGTATTGATGTTACTAAAAACAAGGCTTTCCACAAAGGCAGATCTAACACATGTGCTCATGGGTGGTCTATGGGAGAAATATATAGCTCCAAAAAATCACGTGGATGAAGCACGCTAAATCTGCCTTTTTCGACCATCTCGGTGTTAAATTGCATTGCTGTTCCGAGCAAGCTAAATAAGCAGTTCATTAGCAAAACCAAATTGACTCTTAAAAACTGTTATGGAATGACAAGGGAAGCGGCACAACCAGTGAAGTCTACGGAAAAACGCATTGGATACAATGGGCCTCATTCCGAGTACGGCGCTAACCAATGGCGATATTAACGCCTTGGTTGACGCCGTACCCGGACCGGCAGCGCCTTGGTGGATGGCGGAATTACCGCCCCATTCCAAGGTTGGCGGGGCGGTAATTCCCCATTCACCAAGGCTCTTCCCCATTCCCAAATGAGCCCCCATAGGGCTCAATGGGAATGGGGAAGATGCAAATAACGGTGACCGTTCATTACGGTCACCGTTATTGGCTTGGAGGCCCCTTTGCGCCCTCGACTTTAACACCTGCTCAAAGCAGGCGTTAAGGGCGAGGGCGCAAAGGGAACTCGGAGTATGGCGGTAAGGGATCACCGCCACCGGTCTCGTTACCGGTGGCCGCTATCCCTTAACGCCATACTCGGAATGAGGCCCAATGTCTATTCCTACTTCCATGCAGCCCTCTTTAAATAGTCCTCTCTGTCGTGAATGCATAATGGTTACCAGATTGCGTTTTAATTACCTTTATGTTAATGAGAACACGCACGCCTGGGTCTCAAAGGATTTTGTTGATCAATGTTGCCCTTTTCGTCCCTAAACTTTAGAATCTCAAATTCATTTATTATTCTTTAGTCAAGTATAGAGGTCTAGAAGACATTTGGCACTTGTTCCAGTTTGAACAAATACGGCATTCGTAGCTGTTTGTCTGCTTTATTGCTTTTCAAAAACGTGGGCGCTGATTCACTTCATAAAGAAGCTACTTCATCTCAGGAAATGTCTTTTAAGTTAAACTAGTGAGTGAGTGTGTGAAATTAGAGAATCATTTTTAAGAATTGTGTTTTGTACTTTGTCATAGTTTTATACGTATTTAATTGTAAAATAACAGGATAGTTTGAGTCTTCTTAGAGTGTCAACCAATTACTGCACTAAAAAATGATCGCTCTGGTGACTTGATATGCACAGAATTGGGGAAAGTATAGGGAGTGATGTCAAGTTGAGATTCCAATAATGTACTATATGTAGTACTTTTTTATTTTAATATTACACACTTTTATAAATGATGTTTCATTAGAAATGTTGTACAACTTTTTATAGGTTGTATGGCAGAAATACATGATCAGAAAAAAAAAAGGTGAAGACTGACTCAGTACATTTTGAGTCAACACCACATTGCTGCTAATCGCTTGCCAGCTGCTATTCTCCACATCTGTAATCCAGTGGGGGCAACACCAGAAGCCTTAATTGCACCAATGTTCCAAAAACCGCTGCTAGCACTGCCTCCTCAGAGACCTGCACTGCCACGGCTAGGACTAGCACTGCCAGCTCTGACAGTAGTCCTTCCATCACCAGTGCCTCAACCCCACTGATTTTGATTTTTAGTATGTGTAACACGCTCAGAATGGACTAAACCGTATAAAGGCACAGCCGGTACCCAAGAACCATTAACCAAGTAGCATAAAAAGAAGCGTATCCAAACATTTATTTGAGAAATAAAGGGGACAAATATCTCTCCTCTCTGAGACATCACCCACTGCAGGTGGGAAGAAGGTCTGATATATCATGCTCCCGCTACCCGCCGGAGGGTCCACCTGCAAGGTCATTTATCTCCACCCTTCTTCTAAAGATAGTCTTTGCTTACCCTCCTGGCTGCCCCCTGGAATTTGGCCGTGAGGTACTTAGTCTTCTGATGACAGGGGAGTCTTTTGTGCCAGTGGCAAAGGAGACTGTTATCTTTTTTTATATATTTGGCGAAAATGGAATGTCTAATTTGGACAGTAAATGCAAAGTTGATGTTCTAACACAGTTTTTACAGGCAACGTTTATTTAATGTATATTTGTTGTTATGACAAAGTTAATGTATTGCAAGAAACACATCTAGTAATTAACGCTCAACCAAAAGTAGGAAACATTGAAGTGATTGAGCATAGATAGTTCCTATATATGCTCTGAATGCAGACTCTAAAATATCATGAATTTGTACACTCACAACTAATTTGTGACAGAAGCCAGGGGGTTTCAGTATGGTGATGGACCTAGAATTGGATAGATTTAAGTGTGCATCCCAATTATTAGCTATAAAGATAATGCAGAAACTCTATGCATTTTGTGGCCTGATCAATATCTCTAAAAAATGGACGAATGAGAATTATGGGGGTACGTGTGGTGCGGCTGCTGTTAAAGAAACATATCTTCTATTCCTCCATCCGTGATACTTGTTTTAGGAATTCCTTTATATATGTTCAGAATCGCTGCCAGACGAGTCAATGCGGGTGTCATTTTCTTAAGGACTCTTTCAGACAATGTGCCACTTTTGGTTTAGTTCTACTTCCTCCACAGGCAGCAAAGTTTAACACCTGGACATTTAGCAATGATGGACCCACTGGTGCAGAATTTAAATTCATGTTGCTGGAAGAGAACATTTTTTCAAAAGGACAGTAGATTCATTTAGCCAACATTGCAAGAGCTCTTTAAAGTATATGCACCATCTTTAAAAATGTTGTGGAGGGACCTGCATATGGTCCTGAAATGCCTTCGTGTAAACTAGGGGGTCATTACAACTTTCCTGGTATCCCACTGGTCATTCTGGGTGGATACCGGGAAAGCTGGATTACCGTCTCAGCCGTGTGATTTCTGGGTATTACCGGGATATTACAGATGGTGGAGTGACAGTACGTTCCCATCACATGTGTCCTACGGGACTCCATGGGATGGGAACTACTGAATCACTGACACCAGCTTTACCGGTGCCAGTGATTAAGTCATTAATCTGCCAGTAGGGGTCTGGTCTACCAGCAGGTTAGGCCTGCTGGGAGATCCCTGGCCCCCATTTGCAGACTTGTACTTTGCCTGTCTGGGAAAAAAAATGCTGGTACCAGAATTACAGCCATTTGTTCTGGACTGACAAAGCTGTAATGACGCCCTATGTGTATTTTTTGTAACCCTTTTAAAGCACACACCTAACTGTGATTCCACAGAACGCTGTAGACAAAATGTTGGTTTACAGAGGTCGGTCGAAGGGAAGGTTACATGTGACAGTAGATTGGAAATACCATGCTAGAGGAATAGCAAATAGCCTGGGAACAAAATGGATCTGGCAGATATTCATTCAGGATAGTTGCCAATAGAGAAATACATTTAAAAATGGTCCTAGAAAAAAGTATATGGAAAGGTTGAGGCTGGCCAAGTTTTTTAGAGATTCGGAAAAGCCAAGCCAATGTTAAATTGATCAACTTACTGTAAAATGCAAGATGTCTCGCCTTGAATTAGAAGTAACTCTAAAAGAAATGGGCATAATTTTGTAATAAAGATTCATACGGTGCTAACACTAGGAAGTTAAGTGAATATTGCACAGGCAAAGGACTTAAAATCAGATATTGCAATTATTGGTGGATGGCTGGTGATAAAGCCTATGGCCCTAGTGGAGTTTTGCATTCTGTTTACAATTCCATTCATGCCCTTTACCTAATTTCCTGGCTATGTATGAAGATTGATTATCCAGGTTTGCTCATTTTACTGCAGTGGAAATGCAAGACCGCCAACTTTCTTCTCTTGAATCCAGGCAAACTGTTATATCTTCATCCCAATGCCACCTGCGTGATTGTTGTCATCGAGAGAATGCTCCTGTGTGGATGAAATGTCAGTGTGTGAATGTAGGTTCCAGCTGAGGCAGTTGGTGCCAGCTAGCGTGGGTGGTGGGGGCCCGTGAGGTTCTCCCCTGGGTCCCTGGTCCCCTTTGGGACCCAGCACCCCTTTATTGTCATCTGCTCATGACAACCTGAATAAATGGAACTTGAATGAACTAATAAATGGAACTTGAATGAACTTACCTACAGCCTCCCGTCCTCTTTCATTGTAACAGTGGTGACGAGATGGTTAGGAACTGGACCCATGGAGAACAAGACCTAAGAAAATACATAGAGGCAAGTGTTACCTGCTGCAGGACATGCTTGATTAAGGATGGAAGACTCACTGCCCCCCCCCAGAAAAAAGACCCACCCCCCAGGGCCAAGGAGTAGCTGCCCAGTGCTTATTTGGAACTGGCCAGGGCAGGGAAGGTGTCACCTGGGCTAAGAGATACCACCCAACGCCAATATACCCTGCACAGGACTGAGATGGGGCTCCCAGGGGAGGGAAGGCATATCCAACACAAAGGGGCCTCATTAAAAGTGAGGCGGAATGGGTTAACAGGACCCGCTAAAGGAGGCAGACCCGTTAACCCCGTTTCGCCTCATTACAAGCTCCCCTCGTGGGACCCGGTAAGTAACGCATGGTCAAACCAGGCGTGCTTACCGGGTCCCGCGAGGGGAAGAGGCAGCAAACAACAGGCCGCTCGAAATCGGCCCGTTGTTTGCTCCCTCCCCCATTCCCATTCAGCCCTAAGGGGGCTGAAATGGGAATGGGGATGGTCCGGACCCAGGTTCCTGGAGGTAGGAATTACCGGGCCCTCCGAAATCGGAATGGCCCGGTAATTCCCCATTCTGGGAACCCGGACCCAATAGCGGCATGGCTACCGCCAAAATCGTAATGAGGCCCAAAGGAGTCCTACCCATTCCCAAGGGACTGCTGCCTGAAGGCGAAATGGAGTGCCAGTGATGCATGCACGTTTCTTGGCCCGGGCAAGGGAAGCGACAGCCCGGGAGCAGTCACCCCAGGGGCACAATTGCCCGCCATGGTGCGGCTCGAATTGCTCTGGGGCTCATTTGCCTTGGGGTGGCCGCTAATGCATTGGGCTGTGTGCATTACTGGAGTAGGACAGCAGGTGCTGGTACTGCCTCTGATGTTCTCAAGTCAGCAGCAGGTGCTGGCGTTGCCTTTGATGTGCTCACTTTACGTGACATGCGTACCCTGGGTCACCATTTTCTCTGCTTTTGCGCCACTGCTTGGGGGCATAAAAGGGCCCCTGATGTTGGGGTCAGCTTTTGGATGCAGCCGAGCCTAGACCCCTCCAGCAGCAGCAGAACTGAAGCCAGGACCGTTTTAGCAGCCAGCCAGCCCTGAGCCGCCAATCAAAAGGACCAAAAGATTGAATAAGGTACGTGTGGCATAACTGGTTAACTTTTTTCATTCTCGGAAATGTACTTTACCCTGCAATCGTCCCCTAGTTACCATTGACGCTTTAAAATGACTATCGGACACTATTTAGCATGGCGTATGCTTCTGTCTGAGCCCCAGCCATGTTAGTGTGGCTTTGCTGATGTGCTGTATAAATGGAATGCTCTCCCCACATAGGCCATCCCTGCTACACTAACCTTTTATGACCATCTCTAGCAATCCTCTTCCTCATCTCGTGTTTCCCATGGTGCTGGTTGCAAGGGCAGCCCGAATCCATCTGGCTGTGGTACTGCCAACTCATAGCTCCTTTTCCCTCCCTCAATGTGCCCTACACAAACCTACTCAACTCCCCACTCTTCTTTATCTGCCCATATTTCCCATGTACTCAGCCTGCCATAATGTTATTTTCACTGTATGTTGAAACTTTGTGCATTTGATATTGATATATTGGCACTTTGGCAGCCGCCACGAGGTTAGGCATTGCCAGTCTGTATACACATGCACCTATTATGTCTCACTTGCTTGTCTGCACGCCTGACACAGCTCCCCCCAAGCCCCGCGTACCATGAGGTGAGGCTTTGCCAGTCTGTAAACACACACACCTATGATGTCTCTTTTGCTTGTCTGCCCACCTGATGAAGCCCCCCCCCCTGTACCATGAGGTTAGGCTTTGCCAGTCTGTGTATACGTACACTCCTAATATGTTTTATATGCTTTTCTGCATGCCTGATGTAGCCCCCATACCTTGAGGTGAGGCTTTGTCAGTCTATATACACACACACCTATTATGTCCCTTTTGCTTGATTGCCCACCTGATGTAGCTCCAGTACCAGGAGGTGAGGCTTTGCCAGTCTGTGTATAGGCACACTCCTACTATGCCTCGTATACTTATCTGCACGCCTGATATAGCTCCCATACCATGAGGTGAGGCTTTGCCAGTCTGTGTATATGCACACTCCTATTATGTCTCCTATGTTTGTCTGCACACCTGATGTAGCCCCCATACCATGAGGTGAGGCTTTGCCTGTCTCTATACACCCACGCCTATTTTGTCCCTTTTGCTTGTCTGCCTGCCTGATGTAGCCCCCGTACCATGAGGTGAGGCTGTGCCAGTCTGTGTATACACACACACCTATTATGTCTCATGTGTTTGTCTGCATGCCTGATGTAGCCCCTGTAACATGAGGTGAGGCTTTACCAGTCTGTATACACACGCCTATTATGTCCCTTTTGTTTGTCTGCATGCCTGATGTAGCCCCCCTGTACCATGAGGTGAGGATCTGCCAGTCTGTGTAGACACACCCTTCTGTTATGCCTCATATGCTTGTCTGCATGCCTGATATAGCCCCCCATACCAGGAGGTGAGGCTTTGCCAGTCTGTGTATAGGCACACTCCTACTATGCCTCGTATACTTGTCTGCACGCCTGATATAGCTCCCATACCATGAGGTGAGGCTTTGCCAGTCTGTGTATATGCACACTCCTATTATGTCTCCTATGTTTGTCTGCACACCTGATGTAGCCCCCATACCATGAGGTGAGGCTTTGCCTGTCTGTGTATACACACACACCTATTATGTCTCATGTGTTTGTCTGCATGCCTGATGTAGCCCCTGTAACATGAGGTGAGGCTTTGCCAGTCTGTATACACACGCCTATTATGTCCCTTTTGTATGTCTGCATGCCTGATGTAGCCCCCCTGTACCATGAGGTGAGGCTGTGCCAGTCTGTGTATACACACACACCTATTATGTCTCATGTGTTTGTCTGCATGCCTGATGTAGCCCCTGTAACATGAGGTGAGGCTTTACCAGTCTGTATACACACGCCTATTATGTCCCTTTTGTTTGTCTGCATGCCTGATGTAGCCCCCCTGTACCATGAGGTGAGGATCTGCCAGTCTGTGTAGACACACCCTTCTGTTATGCCTCATATGCTTGTCTGCATGCCTGATATAGCCCCCCATACCATGAGGTGAGGCTTTGCCAGTCTGTGTATATGCACACTCCTATTATGTCTCATATGCTAGTCAGCCTGACTAATGTAGTGGCTTGGAATGTGGTCCGTTGATTTCTCTTTCAATATACTTATGTTTATTGTATTTTAAAAATGTGCTATCTTTGTGTTGCTTGTAGCCTTGCAACTCCAGGTAAGAAAAACAAATCCCTCTTTGTTCCCTTAGAGGGGAGGGCAAAAGCATGATACCTTCGGGTCTACTGCCACTCAGTAGAAAGCCATAATAGAATCATAGTTGTGAGGGTTTCTACACTTTGTACACTTCCATGTTTTATTCAAGAGCACTTGCATCAGATGGCATTTTTCAAGTTCTTTATGAAAGGTTGGTGGATACACCAGAGCTGTAATGCAGGGTGGTGTTTAGTAAGGTGCCAGTGGCATGTCCAGAGGTTATGGGTTGACTCCGCCTTTCAGCTTTCCGATGTTGATAGAGCGAGTACCATTAGGTTGAGGCTTTTATTGCATCACTCTAAGTAATCAGAATGGAATAAAAACGGGTGGCAAACTGACTAGTTTCCAAATGCAGCAGACTGTTTGACTAGTACCTAAAGGGGAGTTTTCTGATACAATGTAATGCAAATTGTGCAATTTAAAGAATATTTATTGAGGAAACATGGTCAAAACTACTACCTACATAGAGAAGTAACTCATCAAGCTGGCACACATTGTTCAAAACAGTGGCCCACTTTTCCAGCAATGTGCCCCCATCTCTCCCTTCCTATTCCTTACCCATTTTCCTCCCCATCTTCTTTTTCCTGGCCACCCTTTTGTATATATTAATAGGTCTACATCTTCCCTTTGACTATAGGTTTATATTTGAGCATTTATTAATTGCATTTATTAATTGTTCCACTCCCTCTCCCCCTCTACTCCCTCTCCCCATCCTGTTTAAATTATTTCTTCCCTCCTCATTTCTGTTTCTTTCCTCTCCTCTTGTCCAGGGAAAAGATCCTCTAGCCCAGATCCAGAAAACAGCACCAGAAAGCATAACATCTAGTCAAGTGAGTACATGTCCCTTGGAAGCACTTGCTTCAAGTGCTGTGTTTATTCCCATTATCAATTTGAATGTTGCCACTGTTTTACTGGATACCTTATTTGTCCAGTGAATGCACATTCAGACAAGTTTACAGTGCTGTGAGCCTTAATAAGTCTTCTAATATTCACCTTCCATCCTTCATACGCCCCGTCATATAACTCAGTGGGTTAATTCATGGCCTGCTAAAGGTCATGTGAAAGTAATGGTACGTCAGGGGTCGAATCTCAATTGCTTTTCCTTTCCGTCCTGCGACTGACCATGTCAAACTGTGCATAATGAGGTACTGAATGAAATTAAAGGTGTACAAATTCTAACAAGGCGAAGACCATTTGATGATTTTCTTTCACAAAGTTACATTTCAGCCACTTGTGTAGCGCTTGTTAGGATCTGTCAGCCAGTGGTGGGAGTGTAAGGTTGCAGGATTTTTTCCCTTGTGAGGCTTGCTAACCTTTTCCCAGACTAACCATTTCCACTCCGAGTTCTTACCAACTTGCACTACAATAATGTAAACTTTTCAGGTTTTTAGGTAGGACTTGATGCTGGGTTCCTCTCACTTTGTAGACTTGCTTAACAGGAAAAAAATTAATGTGAAGAAGTTGAGAGAAATTGGCATACATCATATGTGTCCAAATGCTACAAAGGTTTTGTGTTCAAATAGGTATGGCCATGAGGTAGCCTCTCCAAATTTGGCCCACTTTCAACTCAGCACCTTTAGAACTGAACCTCCTTACCACGACTTTGCTTGGCAATCAATGCATCAGTTAAACAGAGAAGACTTTTTAAAAACGTTTTTGAGGAGTTTGGATTATTCCTAGCAAGAATATTGCAACACATATTAAATGGGCCATACCTTTTGGCTATTTATTTTACTTCAGGCATATGAAAGTACTGTCAATGTCTAACCCAATAAGACCTTCGGGAGCACAGAAACGCCAAAGAAAAAAACAAGTGGCGCAAGATATCAAAAGTGCCAAAGTACTGCCTTCATTCTTCAGGAAAGAAGAGAAGACTACAAAAGAAGTAGTTGAACTCCCTCCCCAAGTCCAGGCAGCAGGAATTCCTGAAGAATCGGTACTGCCTGTGGCCATGCCACACATTTTAAGTGATGAGGCCTCAAGAACCCAAGCACTAGAGGGCAATGATGACCACCAGGAACAAGGCAGTAGAACATGTTTGTTTTAAGACCTTTCTTTATGGCCTAAATCAATGCCTAGACATATGTGTGATCATATTTGATGGGAGGGCCATAGCCTATGCCACCTTCTAATTATTCATACCCAAAGGATGACAGACATAGGCACTTTTCTTCATCATATGGGCTCAGAGTGTTGCCTTACAAAGAAACAATCTCCAGGCCATGGCTACAATATTCTATTTTGACTGATAGAGTCTACTGTTTTTGCTGCAGGCTTTTTAACCCATTGCCAAAATCAAAGCTTGGTAATGATGGCATTAATAACTGGAAGTATTTTGGTGACTATTTGAAAATGCACAAAGGGTCTCCTGAACATGCCAAATCCAGTGGCAAGTAGGTGGATGCTGAAAGGTGCCTCGCAGGACATGTTGGTATTGATTCTCTCATGCAACATCAAATACAGACAGAGACCAAGCATTGGCGGGCTGTGGCTGAAAGAATTATGTCAGTTGCTGTCTTTCTGTCCAAAAAATAATTTGGCCTTTTGTGGCTCTTCAAACAAATTGCTTACTCCAAATAATGGCAATTTCTTAGGCCTTGTTGAAGAACTAGGGAAATTTGATCCAATCATGATGGATCATTTATGTGGAGTGACATCACAAGAGATCCACAGTCACTATAGTTTAAGTGTCATTCAGAATGAACTAATTAGTTTAATGTGGTCTCAAGTAAAGAATGCAATTTTAGAAAGAGTGAAAGCTGCAAAAAATGTCTTTTATTTTGGATTGTACTCCAGATATAGCCACACCGAACAACTGTCTTACACTGTAAGAATTTTGGATATTACAAGGAAAGACATTTCTGTGAAGGAACATTTTATAGGGTACCAATCTTCAGATGAATCATCTGGTGAAGGACTTGCAAACCTTCTTTAGTCTTTATTCTGAAATGTAAGAATGCGGGCTAGAGATGAACAACTGCCGTGGTCAGATGTACGACAATGGTGCAAACATGATTGGGGTAAACAAAGAAGTCCAAAAGAGATTTCCCTACCAATACCCTTGTGCTTATTTTAACCCATGGGATGCCAGACTTTAAATTTGGTGGCTGGTGATGCTTCCAAATTCTCAGTGAAATCTGTTTCTCTTTATGGTGTACTTCAGAGACAGTATAATTTGTTTACTTACACTGTAAGAATTTTGGATATTACAAGGAAAGACATTTCTGTGAAGGAACATTTTATAGGGTACCAATCTTCAGATGAATCATCTGGTGAAGGACTTGCAAACCTTCTTTAGTCTTTATTCTGAAATGTAAGAATGCGGGCTAGAGATGAACAACTGCCGTGGTCAGATGTACGACAATGGTGCAAACATGATTGAGGTAAACAAAGAAGTCCAAAAGAGATTTCCCTACCAATACCCTTGTGCTTATTTTAACCCATGGGATGCCAGACTTTAAATTTGGTGGCTGGTGATGCTTCCAAATTCTCAGTGAAATCTGTTTCTCTTTATGGTGTACTTCAGAGACAGTATAATTTGTTTGCAGCTGCAACCAACTGCTAGAGCATTCTCAGTGAGCATGTCAAAAGTCTGTCCTTGAAAAAAGTCTGTGAAACGCGATGTGAATGTAGAATCAAAAGCTTGAGAGCTCTGTGGTATCACTTTATTGAGATACACACAGCACTCATGACCATTAAAGAAAAAGTAAATGACCCAACATTGTGCTCAGAGGCAAGGTCCCTTGTGTTACACTTGGAAGATTTCAGTTTTATTTGTACTTTAGTTGTGTGGTATGACCTTCTATTTCAAGTGAACATTGTAAGCAAAACCATGCAGTCCAAAGTCATTGATATGCTAGCCTGCAATTACCTATTTAAGAACTACATTACATTTGTCAAAAGTTATAGAAGTGTTGGTTTTAAGTCTGCTGTAATAACTGCAAAAGAGATAGCATTTCTTTTAGATGCTGGCCCAACTTTTAAGGCAACTAAACGGCATAAGAAAAAAAAAGAATGTTTGGTTTGCATATGCGACTCAAGATTAGACTGCAGAAAATGAAGAAAAACTTTTTTAAGTAACTGTATTTTATCCCCTGATTGACACAATAACTTTTTCGCTTGAAAGGCGCTTTCCCCAGTTGTCTGCGCACATTATAAGCTCGGGTTTCATGTACAACATAAAGCTGTTGCCTGGAAAAGAAGAATTGATGAAACTGTGCAAGCACCTGGAGCAATTGTTAGCAAAGGGTGGCGATGGTGCACCAGATTTGGCTACTGATGGCACCCAGTTGGCTGATGAAGTGAGACATAGCCAGCCATCGCTTCAGAAGAGTTCTGTTACCCCCCTTGAAGTTGTGCAGTACATTCATCGTACAAAAAACACATTGGTTGTTTCCAAATGTGTGGGTTGCCATGAGGCTCTTATTTAACAATTACAATTACAGTGGCAAATGGTGAGAGGAGCGTTAGTACATTGAAACTGATAAAGAAATACCTGCATTCCAGAATGACCGAAGAAAGGCTATCAGCTCTTGAAGTAGTTTCAATTGAGAGTGAACTTGTTGAACAAATTGATTATGCAGCAGCAATAAATGCTTTTGCAGCAGCAAAGTCAAGGAGAGTGCCCTTAACAGACTAAAAATTGACACAAAACTTTAAAATTTAAGACCAGTATGTACTGTTTGTGTATTCTGCTTTGTCTGAGGAATTACTGCAAACTTCTCGAATCACAATGTAATAAAACCTGTTTCATTTGTATAGCAGTTATATATTGATGTTGGGTAGGAGTTACTTAATCGTGGGTGTCCTTTGGGAGTGGCCCGCGGGGCGGGGTGGCGCAATCTAATGTTTCGCCCTGGGCACCAAATGGACTAGAAACTGCCCTGCAGTGATGGTGCTCCCATGGCATAGAGTATTCACAGGGCTTAGTAATTTCCCCCGGGCTTAAGGAATACAGCCCTGATTTACTTAAGTTTGACTGGGGTAAGGTGTAACCAGGGAGCCCAGCCGCAAATTGTACTCAGGGTGCCCAGCTGCCCAGCTGCTGACATAGTATGTTTGCCCTCACATATGAATTTTGCAGGGCACTGCCCTAATTTGCCGCTGGCGCTTCATTCAAGACTTTTTCCCTCAACTCTCAGTGGATGCAGCAGGGAGCGGGATCGAGTTCTGCTGGGATGGTGGCCTCCGCTGTGAGACTTTTGAGCTGGGTCTGGAAGCCGTTTGGCCATTGAAGTGCCAGAGCTTTGCTCTGCATCGCAGCTTCATCCTATCTGATGATGTCACACATGTTGTGCTGGGATTTGGCAAATGCCAGAACCTTTTGGGCTGACAGCACAAAATACCCAGACTCGTCGTTAGTGGAAAAGGTTGCTTTAATTTGACAGGCTGTGGCTTACAAAAACATACTAACCTGGCTCCTTGGCCTTATAGACTAACAGATCAATTAACAATCCCCTAAAACAAATAAATAAATAAATAAATAAACAATTCAAATTCATCAAATCCTGTCCCTTGCTCCTTCCCCTCCCCTCAATTCCTCTCTACCTTCATTCCCGGTTTCTCCCATCTGCTCCTTGAAGCCACGCCCCTCCTTCTTCAATAGCTCTTCCCACTCTTTGTACCCCCAGGGCAGCCTGTTTGTGCAAACAGCACTACCCACCCTGCTTACCGCGATAATAATCCCTCTGCTTCAACCGACCATCGTTTAGCCAACCGTGTCCCCGGCTACTACTCCAATATCCCCCATCTCCCCATAGTCTGAAGACCCCCAAACTTACTACCAAACTCTTCCATGAAGGCCAGGCTGACCGACCACATCAGCAGCAAAGAACATTGCAGTACAAATATAACTTTCTCTCTACCACCCTGACCTGTCAACAAAAGACACCACCTGCTTTCCAATATCACTCCTCCCGTTAACCTGTACACCCCTAAACCAACATTAACAGGGTGGGCGGGCACACAACTGAGAACGCGTTAACCGCTAAAAGTTCCAGGACCTTTGCCGGCACCTGTATATATAAATCAGCAGGTAATCTATCTCTGCCTGGCTCGCTGGCCGGGTGCAGCGCCCAAAACCTCCCCGGGTAGCAACCCGTACCGCGTTCTCCCCGGGGGCCCCCCTTGCCAACGTTCAGTATTCTTCAGCAGCTTCTGATGAAAGCACCTTGTCACATCCTTCGGTGTGAGGATGTGTTCACTGAGATCATAGAGAATAGGACCCTGTCATGTCTTCCGAGCGGGCCTCACGGACTGGTGCTACGAGGCCCCTGCCACAATGAAGTGTGAGCTTTGACACTTGTTGCGTGTCATCTTGAAGATCGCAGCCTCATGTGCCTTGGAAGAGATAGCCTGTACTGCACTTTGAGGGCAAGATGGGTTGTTGCATTTTACTCGTCGTGACTGAAAAGTAGTGATTCGTGACTACTGAAAAAAAAAATGCTTCATTTAATTTCCCTTTTGCGATGAGGTACTGTTTCTTGTTCATTGTTGCAGTACTGGTGATGTGCGGACGTCGTGCTGCTGCACCCAGACTAGCAGGAAAGCCAGCTTCAAAAGAATACTTGTTTTGTAATGCGCAGCGTCATTTCTCTAATTACAGTATGCTGCTAATTGGCTGTATGCCATTATCATGTGTAAGAATGAACATTGGAGGGAACCTGAATGCGTGTTGTTACTCATCATGAACTGCAGTTTAGGAAATGCAGAAAAAAAAAAGAATGTACATGTTGGAAATGTATCTACCATGACATTTCTGATAACTTTCACATTTGGAGGACTTGCAGGACTAAGTAGCTAAATGCTACAAAGACTTTCAGGCTTTAAAACACATAATAATAATGAGAGTTTTACATCCGTAGTCCACTCTGTGCAATGTATTACAACTAACCTAATAACCAGGAATGCGTTCATGTTGGTAGGCTGCCTGGGTTGGTGTCAGGACTGGATGAGTTGGAATGGAACGTGTCAGGGTATGCAGCAATATTGTCCTCATTAATGTAGTGTTTCACTGTCTTAGGGCGTTACAGACTTCATCACTCTCGTTTTTAACACTTTGAGGAATTGCAGGTGCGTGGACTAACAATACACAAAGAGTCAATGTCAATGTAAGCCAATGTTACTGCTTTTTGATTTACGCTGCTAGATCTTTTGAATTTAATGAACATTGGCAATGTTTTTAGAGCACTAAGGTGTTGCCTAGCTTTATGTACAACATCTGGCTATGTGCTCTAAGTGTGTGAGTGTTCACGCATGAAATCGTGTTTAAAGACAGCCTAGTGTACAGCTTGCATCATATTGCGTGCCTCTTGTGTGCCTATGTATTGTTTTACTAGTAAACAGAATGCTTAAGTGTTAGTATTCCGGCCTGCCTGGGTGTAAACACCCTGTAAATTCTATGTACCTTTGGATCCATTGTGTTAAGTGTAGTGTTAGTGAAGTTAGGGGCACCTCCCTCACTTAGGGTTACTTGACAAAGATGACAGCTTCGCTCTAGGTGATGTGCCATTAATTAATTGTGCAATCTTGTTTCTCGTCTATGCAACGCCTTTCTGTAATTTGTGGCACCTGCATTTATCTAGAATTTGGTATGCAACTATGTGTGACACCTGAATCTTAACAGGTCTAAGTCTTTTTTGCAGTTGAGATGTGCAGGTATATTTTTGGTGCCTGTTCTCTGCTCCTCCTCTACTGTATGTCATTGATTGTTACTGAGATGAGCTTCAGATTTTACAGGGCCAAAGGAGGGAGTGATCAACCATTCTCGTTTTGCCTGCCTATGTTTAGGCTTTTTAGGCTAATGGTCTGGCACTTGGTTGCAGCCCTTTCTGTTTTTTGTTTCCATTGTTTTGTTTACTCTTCTTTGTCCGTGCTGTGCCACACTGTCTAATGGCTAGTTGCTGATGTTGATGGTGGGCTGTCAGTCGCATGTTGGAAAGTAGAGTAGGTTCTTCTTTGTTGAAGATAATCCCCTGAGAGTGTCAAACTGTGGTGACCAAGCAAAGGATGAGCCTTAGTACAAGGTGTGCACATCCAGGGTTGTTGATTAGTAATAAAGTCACTTTTGAGACTTTTTAGTTTAGGCTGAGCTTCGTGGCCAGTGGCTCAGCATGGCGTGTAGTTTGTTTATGGTTGGGCATTCGATGTGTAGTTATTAGTGATCATACCTGTACTTGTTGGTGCTCCCCATTAACCATCTTAATATTAAGGGGTGGTGTGTGAGGTGTGAATAGTATGAATGGAATGTGTCTGTGAATACATTCTTTCAGAGTTTCCCCTTTAGTGAAGGAGTTACTAGTCCCTGGTGTCATCTAGGTTATATCGGGTGTTCATGCTTTGCACTAGGATGCACTCACTGTTATTGGTATTTTAGCTTGAACAGCAGGGCTTGCTGCTGTTTTCCCTCACTTCTGACATTAGGCTCAGCGCTCCAGAAAGGCAGTCTCGAGACTTGGGGTGGTGGACCTAGGTAGGAGGTGTCCAGTTTATTTTTAGAGGGTTCTGATTCTGTGTGTTTGTAGCCATGCGTGTATGGTGGGACAGTACTTGATTGTGTCAGAACCAAGGCCCAGGGGCGTCCACCCTGGACAAGAGATGCATTGTTCCTTTGCACTGTTTGGCGTTGTTGTATTGTTTCAAGCATGTGTGGTATGTTAGAGTTCATAGGCTGGAAGTGTTCGTGTGCATGTACAGAGGTGTAGCTTTGTTCATTTAGGAAGGGAGATGTGTTATGTCTTCATCCCATTGGGAGCTGAGTGAGGGATGTCACTGAGAGAATGTTCCTGTGTGGATGGA
The DNA here is from genome assembly GCF_040938575.1 of Ambystoma mexicanum. Classification (NCBI taxonomy): domain Eukaryota; kingdom Metazoa; phylum Chordata; class Amphibia; order Caudata; family Ambystomatidae; genus Ambystoma; species Ambystoma mexicanum. Next base: position 1,244,637,953 of record NC_090921.1, read on the forward strand.
ATGTTAGTGTGTAAATGTAGGTGGCAGCTGAGGCAGTTGGTGCCAGCTAGCCTGGGTGGCGGATGCCAGTGAGGTTCTCACCTGGGGCTCTTGTCCCTTTTGTGGCCAGCAACCCCCCTACATTCTCATCTGCTTATGTTAACCTGAATAAATGGAACTTGAATGAACTTACCTGCAGACTCCAGTCCTCCTTCATTACCACAGAAGCCTAGCCATATTTGCCCTTCATAAAGGAATTCTTTCATGGTATCTTCATGAATATCCGCTGAACTTGTGGTGAAAAGGTTGATGCCACGTTCTGCTTGGCTTGGTCTTGCCGGATTAGGTCGTGTTATACCATGGAATCACTTCATACAGTCTTGTGTAACTTCTTGGTTTGCTGAACCAACTGGATCCTGCCCTTTCTATGGAGGTGGCTATGCTAGATTAATAAATGTGTTTTCATTTGGTTAGAAGGTATTTCTTATTCAAGGCTGCTCATAATGGCAATTGATTAATACAAGGATGTCCACTAAGGAAACTAGCCACAATGGCATCTGAGATACAATTTGCAAAAATCTCAAGTGTTCCAGTAGTCACAGTAAACATTGAGATCTTTGGATAATGGGATTTGTTTGTGGTCTTCCATTAAAACATTTGTAATATACAAAAACACATGTATTTCCTATTAAAAAACTGTCATTACTGCAAATCAAATTTAAAGAAATGCTTTATTTGGCCATATTCATCACATACAAACTTGCTTTCAGTCAAGAGTAACGTGACACCAGAAAATAGTCAAACTTTGGATCGCACAACACATCCAATACACAGTTTTGACATACTGAGGAAGGGTACGAGCCCACTGTACTGTTGGAGCACCAGCATCCCTCCTCAGTTGGCCTAGAGCAGTATGAAAATATGTGTACGGCAACAGATAAAATTAATAATGTCACCGAGATTTCTAATGACAACGACTTAATTGGACATGTAGAAACAAAGGTGATGTGCTCTTCATCCATACATTGAAGACTACCTTGTGTGCAATATGACTCTGAAAGCAGTGATCGTTTAGGGAGTGAGGAATGTACGTAAGCATGGCCGTGGGAAGTACATAATGGTGAAATGTAGGTTTGGCAAATGTATACCCTTTTTGTTGTAGAGCCTTCTGAAAGCGGGCAAGTAATTTCAAGATAAGTATTCATAGGATCTGATAAACCTTCAGGTGTTTAATCCTAACCGTCCCCGATATTCTCTCTGTCGAAACATGAAACCTGACTCTTTGTTGCATGAACAAATCAGAACACTCATCTTTGGTTTTAAATAGGCTTTGTGGTTAGTTAAGAAGCACATTTTATTTTGTATTTCTCTGGGGTCTCCATCTGGTTAAAGCTCTGCTGAGCAGTGAGCAAATGTGGGAATGGGTGCCACACGACACTTCTTGGCCAGTGTATTGATGTTGCTCATCATGTTTTCTATGGGGTGGAGCTGTTTCTGACAGGCATCGAAGCACTTTTCACTGAAGTCTGGTCTTAAGTTTTAGGGATCTATATAACACATTCTGGGAATATCCTAACCACAAACATACAGTGAAGATGAATGTCAGAGAAAATGATTCATTTAAGCCTAAACTAAGTTCTGAGCAAATCGAGCAACACAAACACAGAGTTTTGGGGGACAGACAATGTAAGAAAAAGCTAGGTTACAAATATGATACTCCTTGAATGCATACACAGAAAGTGACTTTGCATTTAAGGTTAAGTAGCAGATGATGTACCAATTACAAAACACGTTTCGAGTGTAGGTGGTAAGTCGAGGTGAACTGTATGCACTTAGGACTGCATTTTGGGTGGGAACTGTAGTTTTTAGGGAGGGATGACATAAGAAAAGTTGGGAACCAGGAAGTGAAAGGAGTCAACAACCAAGATACATAAGTGTAACCTCTATTGTACCTCACCAGATCTGCAGTGTAAGGGGATGCTCTCACGTTGACATGGGAAATGTACTACTGAAACACTTGAGTATGGGCGCGATATAAATAAAATATCATTTCATTTTAATAAGCACATGTAAAATATTTTGTGCAAATCTGGTACAGACCATGCTCCCACAGTGTTCATATTCTGTTCACTCATTTTATTGTAGGCTGATTAACCATGGATAGGGGGGCCTTTTTCCCCCCTGTTGTTTCTCTTTAACAATAAAGCCCTTGGCATGTCGTTTATGGGACCATCATGTGGATAGATGCCATGGAAAGTGCACACTTACAAAAGTATTAAGTGTAAACTGTTTTCCCAGAAAGTAACGTAACACCAATTTGCCAGCTTTTTCAGATGCAGAAGTGTTGTAATGCTTCAAGACGAATACCAGAAGTGTAAAATCATGAGTAAATTGTGTTGCTGTCTACATTTTCAGTTTTTGCTTCAGCTCCATCTAGTGTGTGAATATGGAGTGTTGAGGGAGTGAGGGGGCATTCATAATTAGATAGACATATGTGTGCCAAATCCTGCTGCTGAAGACATGCTGTTGTTGATCACATTATGCAATGGGCATTGCTGAGGTTCCTTCCTCTCATGAAAATTGGTTAGAGTAAAAGACCTTAGCAACTGCATTTGCATGTGGTGAAAAGGCTCCAGGCTGGCCTCAGTGCATGCAAGCAGTGTTCTGTGGACCTTTCATGTAGTGTGAAGTTTAGGTAAAAGAAAAGACATGGGCAACAGTGCTTGCATCATAGGCCGCATGTCAAATAATGTAAGCATTGTTGCTCAGGTAATTTATTTGAATGGAAATTAGAATTGACCACCACAACTCCACTTGACTGATGTACAGACTGAGTTTATGGCCATTCCGAACGTGCATATGGCAATGGATGGGATCACACCAGAATAATTCTGAGTCTAAATAACCGGCCAAACTCAAGAATATGGCAATGCACTGTTTTATTAACAAGTATCTAAAACAGGAAGGCAACAACGAACATCAACGGATGTACACTCGTTCTCTCAATGATCTCCACCAAAAATACAATTCTTATACTTATTAATGTGTCAGAGTGACGTCATACTATGTGTCAATAGTAAAAAAAAAACTATCAAGGGTCGGGATTGGTTTAAGGGGAACATCTGCATGTACACTTCTATAGGAGCTAGGATTGTTATTGGCTGTCCGATATCAGGTGGACAACATATGCCTACCTCTAAAAACATGTCATTTTAGAAACATTAGATACACAGTTTCTCCTTGGTCTTACAAGCTATACTGTCCTTTGTTATACAGACTAATACAATTGGTTGGCACACCCATCCCATGTCTGGAATATTTGGTTAATTTAGCAGCACATATGCCCAGACCTAGGTGCAGGGAGATAGGACATGAAGCTACCTCACCATGCAATTAGCCCAGCATCTCTCATCACCTAAGCCTTCTGCCATGAAATTGTCTTTGTACTTGGCCTTGCAGAGTATTCTTGTCATTGAGGATGCATGGGAGTGTGGGATCTCCAGGTTCTAGCTCTATTTCCTACCTTGGCTCACGTGAAAGGAGGCCACAATCTGGTCAATCTGGTCTTAATGAATTAAAACTTGGCATCCACTGTGTTCTTTCTTGCTCGCTCTTCTTCAGAGTAGATTTGATTTCTAGGATCTTGACTTCAGGACAGGCATCCTCACCACACAGCTCCATGAACCTTTTATTCTGCTGCAACACAGTTTTCCACTCTCACTTCATGGTTTCCGGCTAACTTAATTCATGATACCAATGTCCAGTTTCTGTACAATGTCGGCTTTGCCTGAATTATATTCACTACTCATATGTAGCTTCTATGATCGCTTGATCTACCTTGTGTTTCAGCGTCTGTACATGCATTGAACTTGTTTTCTGCAGCACTTTGTTAATGTGTAAACTTCTTTTACACTTGAGAGTTCACATGATTTTTTTACTTCGTCATTACTTTCTTTTAGGATCCATACATTATCTTCGGTCAATATCTCAGGACGTCGTGCACACTTTCTTATGACGTCATCAGTCTTTTACGTTGCTCTTTCTCATATTACTTCAGGGAGTTCCTCCTGCAGGTTGTCGTGCTTCGAGGATACATTCGATAGGGTTGCCTCAATGGGTATCTCCTTTCAAAGACTCGCTGCGGTATTGGTATGATAGCTGGTGTCAGGTAAGTCATGCTCTCATGTCTCCAATACAGGGCAGGTCGGGGCAGTATATTCTGCAGAGGTATACAGCTGCTCCTCTACAAGACCTTCAAATGGGCCAGAGGACAGATCAATTGTGTTGCACTCTATGTTGGTTCAGGCTGCTCCGTAATTGAGCATAGCATTTCTGCACTCACCTCCAACTACAAAAGCAATCTAACCCTTTGGAAATCAGCATTGGGCGAGAAAAATATTGCAACATGTAATATATTTTCTCCATGCATTATTTCAGAAAATAATGCGTGTCCAGGATTCGTTTTCAGCTTAGAGGCAGTAAAGTGAAAATGGATCAGCAGTTGTGCCCCTCAGGATACCACATCTGGTAGAAGCATTAGCACTTGCTATATTCTTGAGGGAAAACACTCAAAACCCATAATAAGACCCTCAGGTTCACTCAGTCTTCATGCGGCAGCCAAACAAAAAATACCTAGATTTTGAGCCTTATTTTTGAAGACCATTGCTGAAATGAATGAGCATCCCTTGGTGTGTGGGAAGGCTGACCACCAATACCATCACAATGATGGAAGATTGGAAATGTACAACAGTGGCACAATGCCTTTCACTTTTAATCAGTTTTAGGTAGAAAAGAATGCCAATATACATTCACAAGACTTCTAACTGTATTAATGTTATTGTTGGGTTTGAAAATCAATTAATAACCTAAAGTTATTTGTCACAGACAGTGCTCCAGATAAGATTTTGAGGTGGCAGTATTTTACTCCCTATTTTTAAACTTTGAGAGTAAATGTGATTTCAAGAGAGTAAAAATGACTTTTCTCCTTTGCAAAGTAGTAAAATGTATGTGACATCCAGCCGATGTGTGCAAAAACTATATGTAAATCATTACTATGCGGCATCTTTCTACATTGTGACAGAATACACCTTTCATTATTTCTCTAAGGTTTGGTCATTTGATCTCTCCTGTGTATATATCTAAATGTTGAAAACACAAAAACCTTGCCAAATAGATAGTACAGCAATCATGAATTGTATTGGGTGTTTAGAGGTTCGATAGCAGAATTGTCTTCTGATGTTTAATGAAAGTCCGCGTTTCCTGCAGCTAGAACTACCTAATGGTATGACAATGTTATGATACGTCTGCCCAGAGAGGTAAGGACTCCACACTAAATTCTATATCTAATCTCATGGTCAAATGGTTATTTATATAGCGCTTTTGGCAAAGCACTGTATATAGAACATATTTATCACAATTATTACCAAACCAAAGTCGGTATTCTTTAATCGACCTTCGAAATATGAAAGGCTGAGGCGGCCTTGCCAGGATTCGGACCTGCAACCTACAGATCACACACAGATTGCAGCAACGAGCATTCAACTGGCTGAGCTATCTTATTGTCTAACATCCTTCAGAGGTCAGTAAACTGAGTATCGACTGTGGTATAATAATTACGGTGCCTAGATGTGTGACGAACCATGTATGAAGCGCTACATAAAGTTAAATACCTATCTGGATTATCACAGGGACAGGTTTTGCTGAGTTTCTATTTCAATTACAAATGTAACTTTCACTTGTTTGTTTTTGAACAGTGGTTGCACTTCCTTGAGAGTCAGGTTTTAATTGCAGTCTTGAAGATTTGAGGCTATAACACCGTTGATTGGTGTATTGGCAATCACTCACTCTTGAGCCTTAGACTCTGCTGCCACTGACCATTTATAGTAATGTACCCCATTGACTGCATGGTTGAATGGATGTAAACTAGACCGTACATACTCGTCATTTTACACACTGTTTTTATAATTGGAGTGTAAATTAAATTATAAGTGTAAAATGATCTGCCTCCGCACGATTATGCACACAGCACAGGAACTCTGAAAAATACTATTGTGCAATACTCGCTTGCTTTCACTGGAGAAAAAGCATAGTGTGTTACAAAAGATTAATTCTCAATTGCAACTAGTTTTCCCATCTTATTAATTATACAATCCGAAAATGTTAGGAAAATGAATATTCACAGTGCTTCTGTTTGCTCCATGAGCATCAACACAGCAGAAGCTGAATGGAAAGAAACTATTCCTTTTATCATAGTATGCAGCTTTTCTTGCAAGACTTCAGGAAAATGCATTGTGTTTCAGAAGTTTTTCTCCATGGCTTGCAATTACATCCATGTACATAAAAATCAAAAGAAGCGTTCTGGTTTCTGGCAAGTAACATGGACTTTGCATTGCCCTCTGCTCTAAACTTGTGTGTAAATGTACACAGGAAAATAATAAAGCTGTCGTATTTACAAGATTTTCATGCGTAAAAAGGCCTAGTACGCACCTTATCTGTAGGCCTGGTCACAGAATTTGTCAAAACAAACTTAAGTTCAATATCCAGAAGACAGAGCTGTTGTCATGTTCTGCTGTATATCTAGCACACGATTAGAACCTTTGGCGAAATTGGAAGCGTCCAGTCAGGTGGACACATTTTGGCCTCCTTCCTTAGGACAATGTCCATTGCCTGTGCACAAAGCCACAAATTTAGGCTGGTGGTTTGACTCTTCATTTTCTATGGAGAGTCAAATATCACATGTTTGCAGTGTATGTTTTTTCTCTTTAGGTCCCTTAAATATCTGTTGAAGTTTTATGGTTTTTCACATACAATTCTAATTGCAAATGCTTTTAATTCTAGTTAGCTTGACTATTGTAATGCTTTATACCTTGGCTTGCCAAAAGCAGCCATCGGCCAGCTTCAGAGAATAGAAAATGCAGTGGCCAGGTTTTTGGTGATGGCTGGTCAGAGACAACATATATCGCACATTCTACGAGTCCTCAACTGGTCACTGTTGGAGAGCCGGATCATTGTACATCAGGCATTATATGGTCTTTCACCCAATTTTATTAAAGCAAAACTCTGCCGTTATGTCCCAATCTGCGTTCTGCCTCCTCCAACTTACTTCTGGTCCACAATTTTAGATGGGTGAAATGGGGAGGCGTTTTTTTTGCCATCCAGGCAGCACGGCTATGGAATTCACTACCTTCAAATCTGCGTCATAAAGTAAAGATGTTTTATTCCCTCATTGAGCTGGCGGTTGGTGGTTTGGGAAGGGTGGGTTCTCTGATGGTTTGTGGTATGGGTCCTCTCTGGCCCTCCTGTTTCAGCACCACATGCCTCATTCAGAGGCGATATTTTTGCGCATAATACGTGTTTGGCCATTCCATACAATAAAGCGATTCACAATAACTTCAAAAGTCTACATTTTTTGACCTGTTAAGTTTTATGAAAAAAATGGAATTTTTACCTGGTCGCTGTGCATCATGCTTAGTATATTAAATGGGGAGTGCAATGGGGCACATTAATCATCAGGGTTTTCAAAACTGTGAAGGTGTGGCATTGTGGGGTAGGGAAACAGAAACGATCCCCTTTCTGCACTGACATAGCAAAAGGGGTGAATGGGAACATGGGACTGTAGAGGAGCAGGCAACTGCCCCTGCAGGAAGTCCCGCCCCTACTACCTGTATGCTGGTAGCCTGAAACTTTGCCAAGCTTGACACCAGCAGTTGTGACTATTCTGTGTCAAATCTTCGAGAAAAGGTATCCACTAAGAAAACACTATCAGATGTATTCCCAAAGAGATGACAATCTCTTGGAGGAAATCCCTGAAGAGACGGTGGTAACATCACAACAAACGAACGTGATGCACAGAAAAGACTGGCTGAAGAAGAGAATGTATGGACCTTATAGAAACTGAAGACTAAGTAAAGAATCAAGTAAACTTTCATGTGAGAAACAAAGATTACACGTATGAAGAGCACTGTAGAAAATGGAAATCATTGAATAAGTGTGCAGATGCAGCAACGCAAGTAGATCATGTAATCTCAGAAGCTGGCTGTACATAGTGAATAGACTGCAGGTGAAGCCACCATTATATAAAAGCTGGACATCGGTATCACAACTTGTTAGTAAGTTTAAACCCTTGAAAAGAATGGCTGAAATCTGTGTCTCAGCAGAGAATTAGCTGGGTGCATGGAAGAATCGTGAAGGGCTTTCTGGCCTGGTGTCAAGATTGAAGGCAGCCAAGACTCGTTATCTTTCCTTGAAGGCAGAGAATGTGAGAAGCTGAATCATTCCTTGCTAAGGTGAAAAGAAAGAACACCATGAGTGTCAAGTTTTATTAATTCAAGACAATTAAATGCTGCAAAATGGGCCGAATTGCGGTCTCCTGTCATGTGAGCCAGGATGAAAATAGAGTTGGGCACACAGTTCCAGAACTATGATAAGCGTGTGCGCACACTCCCTTATATTCCCAGAGAAGAGAATACATTGCAAGGCCAAGTTCAAAGACAATCTTCATGGCAGAATGCATGGGTGATGAGAGATGTTGGGCTAAGTGAGTGGGGAGGTACAGTCCAGTCCACCCCCTGACAACTGGGGTATGAGCTTACATGCTGCTAGTGAGATAAACGTTGCAGAAGGGCGCGAGCGTGCCAACCAATTGTAGAGGGCCATATAATGAAGAACATTATAGTTTGAGGGCCAATGATGTGCCGAGTTTCTAATAACTGTTGAAGATGACTTGCACTAGGGGTGGACATGAGTTGTCCACCTGACTGTAGAGACACAATCACAATGCGACCCCTTATAGAAAGTACACTTAGATGTTCCCCTTGGCCAACCACAATCCCTGTAGGTTTTTCTTATATGCCACGTAGTATGATGTCACGTATGATGAGTATTTACTATAAAAGTGATCATTTTTATTAAATGCTCGAGAGAATGCTGCATGACATCCGTTGATGTCCGTTGTAACTCCCTGTTTTAGACAATTGATCATAAAACAGTAAACAAACTTTGCTATCTTCCTGAGCTGGTTTGATTATTTGGTGTAAAGAGTTACTCTGCATCCCATCTACTGCTTGATACCCTACCCACCAAGGGCCATAAACTCAGGACAATCATCATCAACATTCTCATTTTATTTCTGTGCTGCCAATGTACAGGACACTCACCCTGTTTTTTCTGTCTAATACCTCATTATATATATATATATATATTTCACCATAAAGTATTTCCAGTGCCTGCATGCACCAATGGACGAGAACGATTCAATCTTTCTGCCTACCACACCAGGTTTAAGTAGTGTTAAAGATCAAGAGTAAGACTCCGATACAGTGGCATTTTCAGTGTTTTTTCAAAGACTTTTATTTAAAAAAAAATAAGGGTTGGGGAAATCTTATCTATCCCTAACTCTATGAGGGGTTTCCCTGCCTCAACAAAACTAATGAACATCTGTGTCATGATGTCTAAATCAAAAGAGTTCTCTGTCCTGTGTCCAAAATCCTAAGATGACCCTTGCACACCAAACTCAATATAACGTGATCAAAGAGTGTCTTTGAACTGTACACCTGCAGCTTCTTCTCAAAGATCCAAACTGAAGGACTTGAAGGTGAAGAAAAGAAAAGTAAAAACAAGGTTCAAGCAGAGAAGTGTTCTTCCCTTCCCCTAGAGTCGTTCTGGTTATTCACAATGTTATTTGTATATGATCTCTAAGGATGATGGTTCTTCCATTGGGCTTTCTCCATTTTCACACATATTCACAATGTCACTTAGACATATATTTCACAGTTCTTTCTTTTGCTCTCTGATATCTTGTTACAGAAAAACAGGTATGACTCTTCCCATATGATTCACAAAAAAGCACGGTTGGGAAATCTCCTCCCCAGTACTTTCAGCTTTCCACAATATCAAAAATTGGGCCGGGGGGCTGTGCCCCGGTTTGCCAATTCCTGGTTCACTCTCCTGCCAGAGTTTTTCATTTGCTAACTTGGGTGTGAGTCCCAGACTTGCCATGTGCCTGGTTACACTCCTGCCAGGGCTTTTGCTGGTTTACAGAAAGAGGAAGAGTGTTCCAAAGTTTATTGTCAAGCAAGGAGAAGGAACACAATAGTGAGGCTGCACACAGAGGTGCATTTAAATACAATGGTAAGGACATGAGCTAAGAGACAGGATTCAAAGGACAGCAAGAAGTGGGGTGCAATGCATTAGAAAGAGTCTTGAGGGAGAAGATGAAAGAGAGTGTAGATTGCAGAGTTAAAGACTGAATGCAAGGGAGCAAAACATGATAAGAAGGGCAGAGCAAGAGCCAAGTCCAGAAAAAATGATAGAGCTAGTTCAAAGTTTAGTAGCATGAAATTGTCAATTGGGGATGGATTTTACGGATACAAAACAGCTGAAAACAGCAGATGCGAGCAGTGGTTGAAATATGAGAATAATTAACTTTTAAAAAAAAAAATCATCTTTTATGACACAGTACCAGAGACCAGTCTCTAAACGTGGAATAAAAGGAAAGGCGGAGTCAAAGATGACTCCCAGATAACTAGCAGTATTAAAAAAACCAATGAGCAGGAGGAAAGCAAATGAAAGAGGGAGGTAGAGAAGGAGGAATAGTTGAAGAGGGAATGACAACAATTTTTGTATTGGATGATTGAGGGGAAGGAAATGGGAATGCGTCCAGGTTGAACAGTTTGTGATGTTTTTGTGGATGGAATCAGACGAAGCAGAGAAAGAAAGGTAAAGTTGAGTATCAGCTGAATAAAAGTGCTAGAAAAGACCAAAAGCCTTCATAATGTGTGCAAGCAGAGCAGTGTCTAGAGAAAAATGAAGAGGGCCAAACACTGAGCCCTGGGAACCCCATAAGGCAAGGGAGCAGGGGATGAAAGGTTACCAGACCAGGAGACAAAGAAAGAACGGTCAGAGAGATTCCAATAAAGGCAAGAAAAGAGAGAAGGAGATAATGATCCACCATGTCAAAGCTGCCAAAAGATCTAGAAGAATGAGAATGGAAGAGAATTTAGAATGGTGAGCAGTCTGAAGGGCATCAATGCCAGAAAGCAAAGCAGATCTTGTTGAGTGGAGGGGATGAAACCCAGCTTGAAAGGGAGAGGAAAGAGTTATAATTAAACTAGGTAGATAGTTGAGCGTAGACAATACTTTCCAGAAGTTTGGAGAGATAGGGAAGAAGGGAAATAGGATGATAATTAGTCGAGATTAGGTTTCTTGTGAATAGGAAGAATAATTGCATGTTTAAAGGAAGAAGGAAATTAGGAGGTAAAAGGGGAGAGATTGGATAATGATGTGAGATACATCATCAGAAAGGGAAAACTTTTGGAATCTAGGAGGAGTGAATAGGGTTCAAGCGAGAAGCAGACAGATGGGTTCTAGTAATTTGCCACATCAGACTTTGCAGATAGATTAAATAGAGACAATAAGATTAGAGTAGTAAAGATTGTGTGCAGCAACATAGTATGGAGTTATAAGAAGAGTGCAGTAAAGAAAGGGAAGTAGCCAAATTGATCATAACAAATCGATCAAATGGTACATTTGACCGATTCGGTCAGTATCATTGAACGGAAAATACTAAACACGGACAGCATGGATGGCAGGGGTGTCCCCTGCTCCCGATGCTCAGGATTTTGGGGGGTCCAGGGGTTTTTCCCGTTTCCTCAATATTGGAGGCAGCGGATGAAAAATAAAAAATAAATAATAAAAGAAAGAAAAAGGGACCCTGTGGCGTCTGATCCGACTAGCGTTAGAGGGATGGAAATGACTTGCAGGGTACAGGAGAGGCGGTCAGACGATGAAAAGGTAAATAGGGAGGATTTGTGGATTACTGGTGATTTGGGGGGACATGGGTTTGGTGTGTTTGGCTGCTGTAAAAATGTATTCTCAGTAAAAATGACTACGGTCAATTCTACCACAAACAATTCTACCACAGACAAACAACCCGAATCCAAAGAAAGTGCTTGAAGGACATAAGAACATTTTGATTTTTTCCATTTATGCTGAGGATGACGGAGTGAAGAGCGAAGCAATCAAAGACTAGAAATAAGCCGGGGTGAGGCAGCTAAAGTGTATATTTAAAAGTTCAGGCTGGATGCAGATGATTGAGAGTAGGCTGAAGAGCAGTATTAAGAGCAAAAGAATTTAGTGCTACATCTGTCGAGAAAGTCAGGAGAGTAATAATGGCATATATCACAACATAAGAAGGTAGATGAAATGGTAGGGGAAGGAGACATGTAAAGAAAGTAGAGATAGAGAAGAGAATAATCAGAAGAAGGAAAGGGAGAGGCTAATGCAGTAGAGGATGAACAGTGGGAACAAATAAAGTGATCAGGAGATGAACCAGAGGAGTGGGAGGAAGGGGAAGGATATCGTAAAATATGATAAGAATCCAGAAGATGAAGAAAAGGGCAGGCAAGATGAGTAGACGGGAGATGAAGGTTGAAATCTTCATGGAGGAAAAAGGTAAATCTAGAAAGAGAAGTGAGGAGAGATGCGCATATTGGTCGTCATAGAATAAAGTTAGAGGACCAGGTGGACGATGAATGATGAGGAATGCCAAAGGAACAATATGAGTAAAATGACAGAAATTATATTCAAAGGTCGAGAAAATGAGACAAGTATTCGGGGGGAGCAGAAATGAAGGAGGGGTCATAAAGAAGATCTGTGCCCCCTTCCTGGAGGCCAGGTGAAAGTGACAATACCAAGGAAGAAAAGGTAAGAGCAGCTGCAGTATCAGAGTCTGCAGGGGAGATCCAGGTTTCTGTAAGACGGAGAAACTGAAGATTGAGATGGAAGAAAGTATCTAACATAAGGTGAGAATTGTAGCATACAACGCTGGAGTTGAAAAGACCAATAGAACATGAGGTTTGGTTGGAAAAGCATGAGATATTTATGAGATTTTGTGAGCGATTTGTAACATGAATTGGAGAATTAAAAGACATAGGCAACAGGCATAGACTAAGAAGCGAGGAGGATACATAATAAGGGGTTTGAGTAAAGGTGTGAGATGTGTACATTAAACCAGGTAAATCCACTATGAATTAGGCTCCAGCTAAAAGTAAAAAAAAATGACAGTGTGGCATGCCAGAAAAAAGGGGGGGATGCCATCCAAGACCAAAAAGGGCCAAACAGGGCTAAAAAAAAGTGGAGATAACACCCATAAATGGGGGCCCTTAGATAGGGATGCCCTAAAGGACAACTAAAATGAAGGTAGGGAAATAGAAGAAGGGTCATGTGAGAAATCACGTAACACACCTGCACAGCCACGTGGGTGGTGATGAAGCAACCTTGACTGATGTCAGTGATACAGCCAGAGTCTGTACAGTTCCAAGAGGCAGCGCCTCTGTCCTAGAGGTGAAGCACAATCAGTGGCTGGGCCAGGGAGCAGAATCCTTGGACCAGGTCAGCGGTGGAGGACTCTCCCTCTACCTACACTACCCGGTGAGCGGGAGATGATGCAAAGTTCTGCTATGCTTTATTGTGCGGGGAAAGGGATTAGACTAAGAGAAGAGAACTAGACATCCACTTTTCCACAGATGTCACAATTTAACATCTGTTAAGTGAAATGCAGACCTTGTGTGGTGTCCATATGCCCACTGTCCTGATTAAACATATGCTGGTGTGTGGTAATGATGTGATGCACAGCAAGTCTTCCACTTCTATGCAAAAGCAAATCTGCCGGCCACACATGAGGCGGAAGCCTTGTGCACAGGTGTACAGAGGAGTGGCTCCACAAGTAGGAAATCTCACAAACCATGCAGTAGCTTTTTAAATAGTAGTACATCTTTTTAAGGCTATGGAAGGGTTGCCATGTGTGTTCTCTGAGCATGTACAGAAGCCTGAGCATGTGTGAGGGGAGCTCCCATACATACCTCTGAGTTGGACATTCTTGTTACTCTAGGCTCAACTGAGCTTACACCGATGTGGTTACTAGTTATTTATTTTTTGAAAATTAAGTTTTATTGGCAATTGGGTTATAACATCATGTAATAACAGTCACAGTATTCCGTTCAATTTCAATTATAACACTTCCCCCTCTCGTCCACCCTTCCTCTCCCCCTCTGAGCCATGGGCCATTCACTTGTTGTTACATCAAGAGTCAGACGCATTATACATAATTTACCTTCCCTCTCAGGGTAGTACTTCCTTGCACGCTAGAACCTTGGGCAACCCCGCTTTATATTGCAATCACGGGCGACAAGTCCCACATTCACTTTGTCCCCCCAAACCTGCGCGCTGCCCGGGCCCTCGTTAAATACTCCCCGGGCACATTACCAAGACCAACCATATTTTTCAAAGAAAGGGAGCCACATTCCCTCAATGTTCAACCTGGATTCATCCATGATGTGAGTTAGAAACTCTATGTCATAAATTTCACACATTTTTGTGACCCACTCCTTCTCCCCTCGCAGTCTCACCATGGTCTCCCTGCCCTTCAATCCCAAAAAGACAAAGCTACGGGGATAAGGTTCTCCCTATCCCACCCACCCCCTTTATCCAGGACAGAACCTCTTCTCAGTACATCTGTACCATCTGACAATTCCACCACATGTGCATATAGTCCCCCTTTTCAACACAACACTTCCATCAGCGTGGATCGTACCCTTCCCTCATCCAGGCTATCCTCTGTGGGGGATAATGCCATCTGTGCAACAGTTTCAAAGCTTGATGGCGGTATTGAAGCGAGACCGTTGAGTGATTGGCCTGTCTACACATGGCGGTCCATTTCCCATCATCAATCTCCTCACCCCACAGCACCTGCGCGGTCGGGGCTTCTAGGAGCAATAGTTTGTAGAGCTTAGATATAACACCCCCCTTGGAGCCCTTATTTGAAATCAAACATTTTTCAAAGTCTGTTAGATTCCTCCTTACTGCACCTGCGCGGTCGGGGCTTCTAGGAGCAATAGTTTTTAGAGCTTGGATATAACACCCCCCTTGGAGCCCTTATTTGAAATCAAACATTTTTCAAAGTCTGTTAGATTCCTCCTCAGGGTATCCCCCTAATCTACCTTCCGTGAGGGCTCCTTTGAGTTGCAAGTAGCGGAAAGGCGAGAGGTTATCTAGGCCCAGGGCCTCTTCAAGTTCCTTCAGAGACATACATTTCCCCCCTACCCACAACTGTCGCGCCCTACTGAGACCTGCTTCATACCATTGTTGAAACGCCAGTGGTTCCACTATCCCATCCCGAAGTGGGGGAGCCCATATACAACTCAAAGGTGAGGGCCATGTTGTAAGCCATCTGTAGTCCCCTCCCTCCTTCCACACGGACCATAAGACACCCACCACCCGATGTCACAGGACCCTGCCCAGTATAGGTGACTTGGGAATCCACAACCATTCGTCCAGCATGACTGGGGACAAGACCTCATTATCCATCGCCACCCATTGCTTCCCCATGTCTGAAGAAAAGTGGTCCACCAAGATTCACAACTGGGAAGCCCTGTAGTATGTATTAAGGTCAGGGAATCCCACCCCCCACCCCCTTTTGGTCTCATCAGTACCTCGTAGGATATCCGGTGCTCTTAACTTGCCCAGAGGTAGCTTCCTAGAGCCTGTTCAACCTCTGCCAGAAATGGTTTAGGGAACTGTGTTGGAAGCATTTGGAATAAAACAGAAACTTGGGGAGGATAAGCATTTTCACTGAGTTAAGTCGCGCCATCCACGAGAGGCCTGACCCTGCCCACCTTTCAATATCTGGCTTCACCCCAGACCACAAGGGGAGGAAGTTATTGGCAAAAAGGATGCCAGGGCTCTGCGTTACTTGGATCCCAAGGTAGCAAAACCTGTTGCTCCTCATCCTAAATGCCTCCTCTTCCCCTGTGTCTGCCTCCAGAGGCGGATTCCTATGGGCTCCCGTCTCCCTATGCAGCCACCGCTGGATGGCCCGCCCAGTGGGCTCCCGCTCCTGATGTAGCTGGGCAATGCCCTCTGGGGCAATGTGTCCCGTCCACAGCTCCCCCAAGGCCATCCTCCTCATTGCCCCCCAACTGCTTACAGATGATCCTAGAGGCTTATCTGCAGTTCACGGGGTGGGTGTTGAATCTCTGTGGATCCCCCTATACCACAATCCTGTGTAGGCCTCCCACCTGCTATTATTGATGACCGTTGCCCAGGAGCGAGAAGGCAGAAGTGCAAGAAGACAGACGCGCTACGTGCAGATTCCCGGTCTCCTCGCCAGTCCTGGTCCGGATAACCAGACTATTTGGATGAGGTTGTGAGTAACACCATTCGCAGCCTCGCTACAATTGCCATTATCATCCACTTCCTGTTCAACTACCGCCCTTGGAGGACGGGGCTTATCTATACTCTGCTCATATGACACAAGATACACCTCTGGAATCTGAATGATAATCAAAATATGGCAGTATGAGCCCTGAAGAAGGATTCATTCCGAAATGTGTTGGCATCATAGACATAACATCGTAGACACTGCCCACACACTTGGATCATCTTGCGGCATTAATACAGGACATACAACAATTAGTTGCAAATTGCAATACACATCAGAGACATTTGTGAATTGCCGCACTCGATGCGATTAAGGAGTGTTAGAGATATCCTCTATGAATTGACTGTCGTGACTCGATGAAATATTACAACCTATTATTATACTCTTGATTGATGTGTATGTTTAACTCAGACGAACAACTCGTCTGGGGTTCATTATGACGTTTTACCTATGCATATATACTTGTTGATCTTCTTAGAATTTTCTCTTTATTACTTTGAATTTTGTATTTTGAATATCTATTCTCCACAAGGAATCATCCATTTGGAATGCGTTTATGATTGTTTTCACGAGAATGTATTTGTTTTATTCATTTCTATTTAAATCCTCGTGTGAAAAAGGAAAACTTGTTTGTTTATGGAAAACTCGGATTATGAAATGCGTATGTTTTGAAAATCTTTATGGGAGATTGATTTTCTCTAAATCTTCATTATAAAGTAAATTTGTTTGAAAATATCAACTGGTTTTCAGGGAGTCATTGATATTTCTTTTGAACCATTTAAATCTGTTAATCCTTGTCTGGGATGTATATCCCGTAGGAGGGCACATAGGTACCACCTATCAGCATATGAGAGGTCTTGTAGTTTTTGGTTTATTTCTTTGTCTCTAGTGGTCTTGAGACATATTCAGTCCCTCTGCACCTGAATTATAGTTAGAGTGAAATATTTGAATTCTTAAGCATTTTGAATGATTATTGATCGACACAGAGGAATACAGCTGTGCCCCTCTCTTCCTCTATTTAGCGTTGTCCATCAGGTCCCACTGTCCAACCCCAGATATGGGTGTGGCTAGTCAGAGGGGGGCTCCCTCAGGCTTCAGGTCCTGTCCTGGCTGTGGTCTAGCTTCCTTCCGGGGCTACCATGCTAGAGAGACCCCTGGGTCACCCCCCCATGTGGGGGACACGCAGATGCCGGAACCCCCTCACCTTGTATGCGTGGAGGTTGGCGTGCAGCTCCTCGTGTGGAGCCCTGGGTGCACTCCCGCAACAGCCCAGATGGGGGATAGGCAGCCCCAGCTGATGTTGTGCTGCGGCTGTGGTCTGACCCTCAGGGCAGATCCCCAATGCGTGGGGGATCAACTAGGCAGGTCCCAGCGTGCTGCCATGTCCATGGTGTGTCTCTGCGTGCTGTCTCCTGCAGCATCTTCCGGCAGATGCTGATTGGCCTCGCTCTGACCTTATTGGCACCCAGACGGTGGAGTGCCAACCATGCCTGTATCGCCCCTTCCCTCCGGGGGGCCCTCACTGGGTCATCTTATCCTGCTTCCAGACGTTTGGTGCCCCTCTTCAGTCTGGCCCTGGGCACGCTCCTGCGACGACCCGTGCCAGGGAACCAAGCACCTCGGGCACTGAGGCAGTGCCTCAGCCGCTGTACATTCGGGGCTCTCTCTGCCTGTGGGAGTGTAGCTGGGGGCCTCCTGCGAGTGGGGCCGCGCACCTATCCTGGCCCTCAACCTAGGAGCCGGGTGCCCAGCACGAGCTCTGGCTCTTCCACAGCTCAAGCAGTGCGGGCCGGGTGGTTCCGGCGCTTGGGCTGCTCCGCCCTTCCAGGCAGCCTTCAATATTCTCCAAAGCATTCCAGCCACTGCTTCCCAATTTCCTTAGGTCCTATACCTCCGCAGCGCGGATGGCGGTCGCCTTCCTCTCCCGGGCAGTTGGCCTCGCAGGTGAATTCTCTCAAGGCTCTGTGTGGAGCGTGGGTGAGGGGGAAGGGCGTACCACAGTCTGGACCTAATATCACAAGGTAGGGGGCACCTCTCAACACCAGGATTGCACCCTCAGGTGGACATCAGGTTACGGCAGCGACCCATTGACCCTCAATGAGGGGTAGACCCCTATCTACACAAGAACTCCTCTGATTTCCCGGGGCTGGGAACAGAGCTGCAGGCTCAGGCAGCCATGTTGCCTGCATCCCCTGGTGGCCTCTGTTACTAGTTATTTTCGACACAGTACACACATAGAACTTTTCTGCTTTTTTACATGTATCTGTTTTATTAAACTCAATGTTACTATATGCTGTTGCTTTTATTCCAAGGTGGTAATGTCATTATTGTGTATCCTGGATTGAATAGGCCAACCTTGACTGGGTGCATTTAGAATTCACAGTTGAGTAGTCAATGGGCTCTACTTCGCCCTTATGTTGAAGGATAATGGACTACCCTGGGCTGGAAGTGGGGTGGATGGTTAAAAATAACCATAAGAGGGGGAGAGAGAAGACGACAAAGCAGGGGCAGCCTCTGTGGATGGCCCTTTAAGGTGACCTCTCGGTCTAGTCTCGACCAGTCAACTTTACCCTCACTGATCACTGGCCCAGTGTTTTAATGTGCTGCGCCATCTTGGGGATATGATATGATATGATGTGATATGATATGGCATTTATAAAGCACCTGTACACAAGTGTTCCTAGACACAACCAGACAAGGGAGGGAAGGCATGCATAGGGAGGACAAGACAAACAATCTCAACACGCTTTGTGTCATTTGGATCGTGCAAGTGCAATCATAGAAGTGCAAGGAGAAGGAGAGGGAGATGCGCAAGGGTGAGGAAAGGAGGGGAGTGCGATTAGGGCAGCATGGCTCAGAGTAAGTACAGCCAATGCAGCGCAGCTCTGGGTAAATGCAGGAGGCTGGGGGCTCTAGGGGTAACAGTTACTGCCCCAAAGTGCATGGTAGGCCAGAACACAGTGCAAAGGAAGACCGGTCATGGAGGAGCCTGGTACCCAGTGAGACTCTGAGGGAACCAAGCAACCAGTCGGTGCAGTAGACAGGTAAATTAGCAAGGGAGCGAGAGAGAGAAGGATGTTCTTCAGCTGTTTCGAAGTTAAGGTGGTCTGGCTTAAGTCTGAGAGTGGCAGGGAGGCCGTTCCAGAGGGAGGCACCTGCAGAGGAGAGATATCTATCCCACCACTCTCTGCCTACCTTCAGAGAGTTGGAGGTAGCTTAGCGTAGGGCTCTAGGAGGAAGGTATTTTGGAAGAGAGAGTTGGATGTACTGAGGGCCCCAGCCACAGTAATCCTTGTGGATGATCCAGAGGGTCTTGAACTTGATCCTTGCAGCCAACGGGAGCCAGTGGAGAGATTTCAAAGCTTGAGAGATACAGGGCCTCGGTTTGAGGCCAAGGATAAGTCTCCACATCCTGTTCTGGATTAGTTGCTGCGGGTAGGCAGAATGAAAAAGAGGCTGTTGCAGTAGTCCAACCTGGGCTCTGGAGATAGTGAGCTTCTGGGGGAAAGTCAGAAAAGGTAGACTACCTCTGAGGAGTTGCTGCTGGAAGTGGGCCTTTTGGCAAGGTGCGAGGTGTGAGGAGAGAAGGAGAAAGTGGTGTCGAACATGACGCCATGGTTTTTTGCCTCACAGGAAGGGGAGGGTAATGGGTCCAAGAAGGGCAGCCAACTTGACAGAGGGAAAGCGGGGGCAGGGGTCCCAATGAGAAGGATCTCTGTCATACTGGCATTAAGGCAAAGATGGTTGGAGGCGCTCCAATCCTGAATCGCGGATAGACAGACAGGAATGAGCAAGGGAGGACAGGAGGCTGATGGAAGACTGAAAGAGAGCTGATTGCCATCCGATTACACTGAAAGTTAGAAGAGAAGGTAGAGATCAGTGGGCAGATAGACATTGAAGAGCCAGGGTGA